>NC_090926.1:1210731290-1211047540 GCF_040938575.1 Ambystoma mexicanum | reverse complement strand
TTGATCTTTTTTACTGTTTTGTTATCATTATGATAGTTCTGCAAGTTGAGAGCTCGTGCCAGTCTTTGTTGAGCCTTCAGGAAACAGATTTGAATCCCAGCAGGGATGACACTGTCCTTCATCCATGACACATTGTGTGCCTTTAAATTGGGTAACAAGAACACATATTATTACTGTGCTATGAAGTCTGAGTAACTCTTCAACAAGCACTATATCAAGAAGGTACATTTACTATCCACCTGCTCCTTTCCAGACCCCACTCTTTTTCCACACGACCAGTTGTTTTACATTTTATTTTGAAGCACAAATAGATGTACAAGCACTTTATTTATAAAGGTCAAGCTATGATCAATCCAATGCAGGCCTCGCACATTTTTAAAAACCTGCTAGAGCTGCAGGGTGAGTTTCTTAATCTACATGCTCGACCTAAGAGAAATGCTCTCGCCCCATGGTGATCAGTGATAACATATTTACCAGTGTTTTCTGAAAAATGGTGCACGTCCCTATTAGCACACTTAATATTGGGTGCAATGCTACCACTCAAAGGGCAGCCACGCACAGTAAAACATGTATTTGTCATTTATTGCAAACAACCATTATGTGCAGTAAATGTCAAATAAAAGTTTCAAACATCCCCATACTTGCCAGCAAGGTCGAGTGCCAAGCAAATGGTGATCGCCCTTTATAACATATCTTTGCCAATGCAAGTGGGCAAGAAGATTTTGTAAGCCTGCGATGGCACCCGACATATCTATTTATTCCTTTTTATGTGGCAATGTAGAGAGTTATCTATCTTGGAAGAGTTTTGGATTCTAGTGTTTGCTGTTTGTATAAATCAGAAGGGTTTTCATGTTTGGTAGTAACTCTGCATTATGGGAGATTTCATCTCATGGCTGCCAACTCCCAGGCATTTTCGAACCAGATCAATCGATTGGAAATGTATCTTTGACCCGTAGGTGCACCAAATGTAGGCCAACCTGTGACCGTCTGCACCGGAACTTGCCACAATGCCAGAATCTTGTATGTCTCAGAAGAAAGGCTACACATATAGTTGAACATGCTAAAGATTTCCGCTAACCACAAAACCCACACTATGTAGTGTATAGTGCACTGCTACGTGTAACTTCTTTCTTTCGTTTCCCAAGGCCTCACACGAGGTCAATATTGCCTGCACAGGAAAACCTAGTGGCAAGTCCACTGCTACAACATGGGACGATGTCTACTGATAAAATAATTGCAGTACTGTTCATAATTAAAGAAAGAAAGGGAAGTATTATATTAATCTTGTGTAAAAAGACAATACATATATAGAAATTCAACAATTCATTCCGACTCATTCTTCTGCGCTGCAAACAGGAAGAGAGTAGGGCTATTTGACATTCAGTTCTTGGTAGTTTACATGTGCCTATGGATAGTGAGCCTTTAAAAATGTTGAATAATTTACCACCTTGTGAGCTGGTCTACTGACCCATTTTCCCCAGTTATGCTTACAATACTGAAGTGTTTGGTGCCTCTTAATGTATGATACCTACTAGCAGAAACTGTATTACAATGTTGAATAGCTACGTCTAGAAGGGGCAGGTCTCTAAGTCTAGACTAGAGCTAGTTTAGACGCAGGCTCCGTCTTCTTCAGGGAGAAATATTCATGGTTACTGATACTTTGGATGCTCTTCAGGGGCACAATGGCAGGAAGTCTGCAGGACGAGTCGGCGCACTGCCTTTCAATGGGTGGACCACCTTCGTGTGTCTGTCCCCCGTATTGGAACCAGAATGTAGACGCTTCTTGTGATGATTATCTCTCTTGCACAGGGCGGGGAGTCTTCTCGAAGTCTTTTTGTCGCAAGGAAGGTAAGTGCAGCTACGAGCACAGCACTCTGTTTCCGTTCCCTGTCCGCCAGAGCATGTCCATAGGTATTCTTCCGCACAGCTGCCTGACCGACCGTCTCTGGGTTGCTGTCGTCCCAGATACAATACACAAGATTTCCACTAATTCCACTATTAATTTACCACCCTAGTGATCCTACTTGAAAATGCAACCAAGAAACCCATGGAAGCTTCATAGATTTAACCCAAACAACAAAACAGATACATTCTGGGCGCACAATTAAGAGTATGATCCGGGGACAACTGATCAACTCCCGGTCCACCGTAAAAATTAGAACGGAACTATTTGATCTAATTTGGCTTAGAGGAATAGGCCTTTTATTCTTTACTGGAACCTGGCTCACTGTAGATTATGATTTAAATGTCAATGACACGGTGTAACAGGATGTGGAATACAATCATGCTAGATTATACCTGGGTATATTATGGCCTAGGCAAGATTATACCCGGGTATATTAGGGCCTAGGCTCGATTATACCCGGGTATATTATGGCCTAGGCAAGATTATACCCGGGTATATTAGGGCCTAGGCTCGATTATACCCGGGTATATTATGGCCTTGTCTGGATTATACCTGGGTATATTATGGCCTAGGCTCAATTATACCCGGGTATATTAGGGCCTAGGCTCGATTATACCCGGGTATATTATGGCCCAGTCTAGATTATACATGGGTATATTATGGCCTAGGCTCGATTATACCTGGGTATATTATGGCCTAGGCTAGATTATTCACGGGTGGATCATGGCCTAGACTCGATTATACCTGGGCATATTATGGCCCAGGCTGGATTATATATTATGTCAGAGGTACAGATGGGGCATATTCCGGCCTGGAGGTGTATGGTCTGGCCCAGTCTATTTTAAACCCCCGGGTATAGTTTGAACTAGGACATTTTATCCCCGGGGATATACTGTGGTCTGGGCTAAAGTATACCCAGGTTTAATCTGGCCAGGGGTTATTTTGGCTGGCTACACCAGGTCCTGCTGTTTTCAAAATAAACATGCAAAAGAGAGGTGTCTGAAAAGGAGGTGGGTCCTCTATAATATCTAGACATGAGTTAGTGGTTACTCACAAACCTACCCAGTTATCTGTAACACTGAGTTCCTTCTGGTGAAATGTGCCTTTTCAAATGTGCCTATTCAAATATGCCTATTCAAATGTGTCTTTTCTTGAGATAGGATGAAAACCTTTTTTGGCATGGCCCCACCGGTTCATAGTGATAATATCGAATTCAAAAATCTCGAAAACCAAAATCCCGAATACAAAAGGCCGAAAAATAAAATATCGAATTTTTTTTTCAATGTGTTTTTTTTTTAAATGGGGGGGTTCCCCCCCAACCCCCCTTTTTTTCATTTTTTTTTATTTTACCCCTTTTTTTTACTTACCTGACCCCAAAAACATATATAAATAAATAAATAAAAAATTCGATATTTTTTTTTTCGATATTTTTTTTTTCGGTCTTTTTGTATTCGATATTTTGTTTTCGAGATTTTGACTGACTACCGGCCCCACCGTCTCACCACCATGTCATCAAGCAATGATAGATTATATCATGGAATTTACTACCAGGGTGAAATTGCTCACGCTATTGGTGACCTCAACTTCTCGTGTGATTTCCCAGACTCTCTGAATACATCTTGACGACTTGAGGATCGTCCAGATGTTCAGAGCACTTCCCCTAATAAAGGAAACCCTTTAAAAACAAATTTCAGCCAAGTCAAATCACATCTCATTGTGGAATCCCATTCCCCACTGTGTAGTCAGATCACCATTTTATCCAGGATTGTACAACGCCATGCCACGAGGGCTGGAATTCTGATGATTTTCAGGATATCTCTCATTAGGAATCAGTGAAGGAGATGTGGCAGTCTCCCAGCCAATCAGGAGAATCAGAACGGGGGCTTTACCACATGGCCATCTTTCCTGGTCCAAGGTAAGTCATGAGAAGAAAATGTGCATACATTTAAAATCATTGTATGCAAATTTCTCTCATGAGTATTCATTAGGGATCTCCTGAATATTATAATAATAATAATAATTATTAGGCTTTTATATAGCGCTACGAACCCTCGGGTATCTGAGCGCTGCTTATTATTACCGACGGTGTGCGGTGCTCATTTATCGACCTCGGAATGATGAAAGGCTGAGTTTGGCCCTGCCGGGATGCGAACCTGCTGCACGGATGTCAAAGCGAGCGCTCTACTGTGCCACTTGACCGGCTGAACATCTGACATGTTTTCGGCCCTCGAGGCCTGGAGTTGGACAACCCTAATATAATCCAATTCTCCTGGCTGGGAGATCACCCTCACATAATATCTGTCACCAAAGCAGGGAAAAAAAGATCCTGCAATGCTCTTTCAGTGATGATCTGTGATCTGAATCTTTTGGCGGTAAATATGTTTTGGGCTTATAATGCCTCACCATTGACCATGCTGGTTGCAGAGGATGGGAGCTGTAGTCCAAAACATCTGGCGATGCCCTAGATAGAACACAACCCCAACTGATTTAAAATGCCATTGAGTGGCTTTCCTAGTACAATTAGAACCATCATTATAATGCAGCTTACAACTTTGCCTCCCAAAGAAAAGAGGTTAAACCACTACGCAAAACACCCATCCAATTGTTAGAAAGTTTAATGTAGCATTAGCTGGGATTAAAAGAAGAAAACAAGCTCTTAAAAGAGAATTGACAAAAACAAATGAACCAACGTCTACAAATCCGATTTGGTGGCCGTCGGGATTTCAGGACTTACAAGCAGGAGGTACACATGGCTAAACAGGCACACCACTATGCTCGAATCGAGACATCTGAGACCAAGGACCCAGAGGAGCGGAGGAAATCTGAAGTTAAGGACATACAGAACCCACCATCCCAAAGACTTTGTGGTCAAATTCAATGTTTCTTTAGATCAAAACCTTATAAATGTATTTTAAAGATTGAGGCCACATGTAACATCAGCCCAGCCATCACACCCCCATTTCGTATCAGCCCATCAAACATACAAAATACTGGCACCTCTTTAAAATGTGATCATTTATTGAAACAGGTATGTCTTCAGTAATGTCTTTGGGGCCAGCCCCCTAAACATTTGCCATCCAAATGCCTGTGAATAACTAACAGAGCAGCTGATGGTGGCTCACGTTATGTGGAAATGAACACACTGCTTCTTTAGCTCAGCCACGGTTCCACAGGCCTTAAAATTGGATATTGCCATACCTCTGGACAATTAAAGACCGGTTTCCAACCTCCATTATCTGGAGAAGTTGATGGATCGAATTGTTGCAACAGATCTACAGGTATTCTCTGGAAATAAGTTCCTGCTTCAAGCCAATCAGACTGGAATTCACCCCGCGCAAGGTACTCGGTCAACGGTAGAATTGATTCTCGAGGATCCATGTTCACAGATGGATTGCAGCAGTGGCAGGCCATGCTCCGCTTTGATTTTTCGGCAAACCTTAAATATGTCCAAGATGAGGTCCTGCTAGCAAGGCTGAAACAAATTTGACTTGGTATAGATCCCTCTTCACAGATGGAGAGCGAGCTATCTTGACCCCCCCCATGTTAAGAACAGACCCAGGAGAAGGATTTGTCACTGTTGTTGTTAATCTGTTGATGATCGGTCTGACTTAGTTCTTGGAAACAGCCAGGTGATGTTTCTTTTTACAACTGTGCTGATGACATGCAGCCTCTGGTCAACTTCACCCACGTGATATAGAATCGAACATAAAATCGACTTCACACCTATTTCAAATTGATCGAGAGATTGCGATCCTTAATCTGAAACTAAATGCTTCCACAATCCAGTTGATTGTAGGAGCCTCAATTGAAACATGCTGGGAGGCCTCCCGGATATGACCCAAAGGATTGGGTGACCCCAAAGAGTTGGATGCTTGCATGGAGTCATTGACCAAGATCTTAACTTGGGGATTATACTATAGCAAGCAATGCCCAAGTCCCTTTGGCATCGTCCAATAGACATGTGTCCACAATTCTTCCATGTGATTTTCAGAATCTTCAAAACAAAATACTATACACATGAGTCTAACTCTGAGCCGTGGTTGGTTTTCCTGGATGAGTTTGACCAGCAGATATCTGATATGAGCCAAAGTGAGGTATCACTCCATCCCTCCATAAATGCTGCAGCAGGGGAAATAGTTTCAGCTTCCCACCCCCAGACCATGTTGCCCATGGACAATGTAGGAGGGGTTCAGCACTCATGGCACAATGTCCAACATTGGCTCGAATGGACGGTGGAGCTGCCGCCCACCGGGTTAGTGTCAAGACCCATTTGTCGACCATTCAACCACCTCATTGGGGCTTCAGAGTTAGCACACAGAGTTTATATCCACCTGCTCTCAACTATTTATACCTCTAGGACTGCTTCTCTTCGTCTGGTGCTGGTTTGATAGATGGGTGATTGCTTTCTATTCCCCAGGTTCTTGAAGCATTAGATGACATGCTGTTAGTCAAGAACGCAGCAGGGTGTCTGTTGTCATTGCAGTCCCTGTTGGTCTTTAGCACATGTAATCTCTTACTTAAGAGGTACTGCACTGCATAGTTTTTGAATTGCATGGTCATTTTACATTGTTCAGCCAGGTATGAAAGTTGCCTGTTTGCAAGAAAGGTACTCGTCATAATCCTGCAGATTATCGTATCCTTGCCAAGCTGGACGCGCCTGCAAAAATGTTTGCTCGAGTCCTCCTCGTTGAACTAAATGCATGGATACGAGATACTGGAATAATCCCCCAAAATCAAACAGGCTTTCTGAAGAACCACAGCCCCATGGACAACATCTTGGCGTTAGTTTCGGTCACTGAGGCTTCCTGGTCGAGCCGTGAACAGTCCGTTTATGTCGCATGCGTTGATTTCCGCTCGGCATTTGACGCAGTTGTGAGCAGCAGGCTCTGAAGAAAACTCAAGGAGTGCAGCTTCCGCGTGGATCTGCTCTCCATGATTATTGCACTACACACCACAGGTCTGCACTTGCTTATTTACTGGCAGCTGGCCACTCTCACCAGGTCACTTAACAGCTGCTTACTCCCTAGCACTTTGCTCCTGGTACACCTAGCACGTACCCCCCTCACTCCCTCGTCCCTCTCTCTCTCTCTGCACTTTGAATGCTCACAAGGCCTAGTAGGTCGGCCTCTATCTTTCATTGTTAAATTAACATCCCTTCCCATGTTCTCTTCCAGCCGCCCTGTGGGCGCTTCGAAACACAATTTACTTGTATAAGCGCCTTACAAACGCACAATAAATAAATAAATAAGGTCAGGGTCTGGCTTAATCAATGTGGTGCTGTCGCTGAGTGGAAAACAAATAAAAGGGGACTGAAACAGGGATACATTCTAGCCCCCAATCTTTTTAATCTTTACTTGGCCGACCTGGCAAACGCTGATAAACCTTGAGAGCTTGCCCGCCTAAGGTTGTCGACGACCCTCTGCAATGGCTGGGCCGCTAGACCCGGCCATCATGGATTACACACCCATTGGGCTCCAACGCCAACAACGCCTTTGGTAGTTTGAATGGGCTCAAGATTAATACGGGCTCATCCAAGGTTATGGCTTCTCAGCCTCCCAATCACACCCGCAGAGGTTTTAAATGGTTTCTTAATGGATCTGCCCTGGAAACTGTACAAACTACAAGTTATTGATCAGAAACTTAATTGGCGCCCGCAGCTACATGGGATTAAACTGAAAGTGAGGCGGCTTGTTGGGGAACTGAAGGTATTTTCGTCATGGCATGGAGGTTACTTATTAGAATTTATCAAAAGTAATATTCTCTCTGTTATAACTTATGGAGCCAAAGTATGGGCCATTAGGATGGGGAACATTTTGGATCGGATTGAGAGTGCTGCACTTAAGACCCCTCTTAAGTTGCCTTGTACCACTCCCACTGAGCACACATTCTTGGAGTTCATGGTTTGCAAATGAATTTCTATCAGGCTTGCTAGACGATTGAACGTCTATAGGAGGTGCTTCTAGTCGCGCCTAGAAACACTTGTGTACAGGCGCGTTATAAATACCATATCATAGATCATATCCCATTCTCCACCTGGCTAGCTGGTCCATGACATCGTGGAGTACCGTGAAATGATCGAAAATAAAATACCTACTGCAAAATGACCGAATTTCTTTTGATCGAATTTATTTATAAATTTTGCATGGGGAGAAGATCAAGCAGTGCCCCCACTTCCCCCTACATTAACCCTACATTAACCTATACCCTTACCCCACCCTCCATATATTTTTTACTAAAAGTGTACAAAATCCCTAACAAATTCGCCCAAAAAGATTCGGTCATTTTGCAGTAGGTATTTTGAAATTCGATCATTTCTGCAGAGACCTGACATCGTTTTGGCTTGTGTCTCTTGGCCACGGGTGCTTACAGGATGCACACCTGCGCATATCTCTGATCTTCAAAGTGCTTGGAGAATTTGCCTACCCGAGAACTTTAATAGTGCTAATTATGCACAGTCTAAAAGCATAACTCGGAAAGCTATCAGCCTAGTTGGCCATGAGCAAAACTTGGTGGACTTAGCGAGTAAGTCAACTGTCTTGTATTTGGCAGCTATATTATATACGTCAACCAGTCCAGCATATAGTCATGCTCTCCCTGAAAATGATGAGAATTCCTCGTGTCGAGCAGGTTTCGGAAACCACAGTGCGCCCACTGATCTATTGTGAAAGTTTCAGGGAGCTACATCATAAAAGGTGTAGGGCACATGGTAGCTAGAAATGAACAACTTGCATCGTACAAGCATTTGGGACAGTTACATGGAAGGCAGTGGCTTCAACTTGATCTCTCGTCTCACTCGATTGCGGATGTATGTTGTATTCTTGGTGACCTCACCGATTTTTAGAGTTTTATCATAGAATGTCCCCTTTCTATGTTGGGTTTTGCCAATTTAATGCTTGTAGGTCATGCGTTCTTCTTTCTTTCCTTTTCTATCCTTTATCCTTGATTTTGAGCCTGATCACGTGTTGGACGGTAGCCCAGCTGGGATACCGCCAAACTTTATTAGCGTTAGCGCCTAGCCATCTGGCGGTATTACCGCCAGACGACGGGCTAGGCGCTAACTGGAAGTCCCCAATTTTCAGTGCAATTAACGCACAGTAATACCGCTGGCAGTAATTGCACCAAAAATTGGCCTCTTCTCCGTGTAACACGCCAGACTCATGATAGGCCAAGCCCTTAAATGCAGCGCGTTACCGCCTCATTGAGTCCTGTGCCATTTTCATAATTGAGGCACATCTGTGAGGTTCTCCGTGTTCTCCCGTCTCCACCTGGTCTCACCCGGGACTTTGTTTTCCTCACCTCATGCGATCAACCCCTCTGGAAACCTCCTTCGTTCTGCAAGATATAAGCTCTTCCCATGTTCCGGCCCAACCACTCCCCCTGGCATGTGCCCTCATTTGTTGGTCATGGTGGCATGGCCCCTGGCTTTGTGAAATATGCCCCGCAACCTTGCGCTTTGTGCCAGCCTGCCCGCTGAACAGCGACTGCCTTATTCAGAGCGCAATTTTTGCTCATTAGCTGGGCCGCAACAAGCACACAATGCAAGCGGGTGCCCCCTGATTACCAATGTGCCGCCATTTGCTATCTCCCAATGCAGCTGGGCAGGCGGCGGAACACTGGGCAAGGCTGATGCGCTTCTAATCTCTGCAGCGGGCAAAGCTCCGGGGGATCCTTGCTCTGCCACACATGGCTCCTCCAGAACCCCTTGGGGCGTGCATTCCTGATAATTGCTTTAGTTCTTAGTATTTTAGAAAAGCAGCTGTTGGGGGCTGGCGGGAAGAAAGAAGAAAGTATGGCGGCTGGCCACCTCTAAGAGACGTACATGCGGGAGCTGGTGGTGGCAGTGGGTCATAAGTGGGCAAATGTCACGGCACCAACAGATGCGAAGAGAGAGTAGACTTTGGTTGCCCGTGCCAGTGCTCCTGTGGCAGGCCTGGTCAGAGGTTATCTTGAGGAGTGGGGGGCCGCTGATGCATGCAATGTGGGTGGACCTGTCTGCACCAGCTTGGTTGGTGGGTCTGCCTGCACCCACAAGGTGGGGGGTCTGCGCTTACCGGCAAGCTGCAGTGGCATGGTGGGTGGGCTGCCCTCATATGAGCAAGAGACAGGGCAATGAGGGGTTTGGATAGTTGGCAGATGGGGTATGCATACCAGTAGATGCCCAATTCAGGGGTCTGCAACCTTTGGTTCACCAGATGTTTTGCACTACAACTTCCATCTGCTCCTATCACCATAGTGAATGGTGAGCTGTCATGGGATTTGTAGTCCCAAACATCGGGAGAGACGCAGATTGCACACCCCCTGCGTACCGAATCCTTCTGATAGCTGTTGAGGTAGAGAACAGGAATGCATTTGCGTGGGTTATCTCTTACTGCGAGTGTCATCAAAGTAGCAGTGACTGCTTTATTGGAAACCACCATATATGGAAACTCTGCATCACAGGTGTTGCTGCCATCAGCATCCATAATGGAGGTACAGCAAGCGGGCCAGCAGCCACGTCAGTAGCCTCAGTGCTGGAGGACGGCCAATGGTAGGCTCAGCTCCAGGCTGTCACGCTTTGATGTCAGTGACAGCAGGAACTCTACAGCACTCGGGTTGGACATGACCAACATGCACTCACTCTCGAGGGGACATCCTGGATGACCTAGAGCCAAGGCTGTCACGCTTCAGAAAAATCATGGCATGGCCAGAAAGTCATCATTTCTGCCCGCCTCCCCCACCCCCGGTCACTGACTTTCATTTATTTATTTTAATTCTTATAATGTGCCACACGCCTGGAGGCCTCAGGGTGCACACATAAATGTAGACGAGACATACAACGAGCAAAGAAAAGAGAAGGTTGACAGGTGAGAGAGCGGACCCGGCAGACAGGTGATTTTGCCAGGTTCGAGATTGAACAAAGGGGTCTTAGTCAGTTTCTTAAAGTCTTTCAGGGAGTTTGCTGATCTTAGGTCTTTCAGGGAGTTTGCTGATCTTAGGTCTTTCAGGGAGTTTGCTGATTTTACGTCTTTCAGGGAGTTTGCTAATTTTAGGTCTTTCAGGGAGTTTGCTGATTTTACTTCTTTCAGGGAGTTTGCTGATCTTAGGTCTTTCAGGGAGTTTGCTGATCTTAGGTCTTTCAGGGAGTTTGCTGATTTTACGTCTTTCAGGGAGTTTGCTGATCTTAGGTCTTTCAGAGAGTTTGCTGATTTTACGTCTTTCAGGGAGTTTGCTGATGTTAGGACTTTCAGGGAGTTTGCTGATCTTACGTCTTCAGTGGAGTAACTTTGCTGAAAATGTTGGGGGGACATGACAACTGAAGTAAAGGGGTGGGATGATGGGAGGACGGATGGTGCCTCTGAGGGATCGTTTCGGCCAAATTGTTAAAAAAAAGTGCTTCAATGGTAGATATGACTGAATTCGGTCACCACCATTAGTTTGAAGCTGAAGATACCGAACATGAAGAGCAGTGGCTGCAGGGGTGGCCCCCTGAGGCCATGTTTGGTATTTTTGGCTTTGGTAGTTGCAGGGGTGTCCTTCACTACTTCAGCATTGGTGGCAGGGGACTCAATAAAAAAAGAAGAAAAGGGACGCTGCAGCGTCAGATCCGACCCATGTTAAAGGGATGGATCTGACGCTGCAGGTTACAGGAGAGGCAGCAGATGGAGAAAAGGTAAGTGGGGTGGTGTATGGGTGTACTGGTGGTTTGAAGTGACATGGGTTTGTTTTTTTGTACCGAGGTAAAAACGTATTCTCAGCGAAAATGACTACGATTAATTCTGCTGCGATTTTGTACGTCGGTCAAACAACCTAAATCCCTAATGGATAACACTAAACTACTACACCACAAGAGTCCATTGCTGACGCTCTGTTATAACTTTCATAAGACTGGTGGCTTATCTTTAAAATTCAATTGGGCCCCTAAACCCAGTGACACAACATAACATTCACAAACTTAATTCCACTAGAACATACAAACAATGCATTATTTATCATTCATTCAGACACGAAAGTCAACACACATATGCGTGCACACACTCTCCCTCACACACAAATGCACCCAGCACCTCCACTGACATACACTCTGTGCACACAACATTTATATGTACATTTACAATAACACATGGAAACAGTGGTGCAACGTCCATTGAGCAGATCAGACTTAATCACCCCCTGACACCGAACATTTTGGGCTACCTTGACTTCACCTTGCTGAACTATAAAGCCATAGCCGAAAGGACCAGATTCACTGCAATGTTAGTAATTTGCCTGATTTTTCCTTGCATTCAAAGGCAGAAACCATTGGTTAATGCAGTGCAGTGGGTGACCAAGTATATTTGGTATAGATGTTTAAATGCCATTTAGCTCCAAACTTAGGTTCTGCACAGCACCTTATATGTCTACGTGCTGATAGATTTTTTCTATAAGATTCTGACTGATTAAAATTAAGGTATGTTTTCCTGTGTTAAAAAGGCTCCAAGCAGTGGAGTACTGAGCGGGAGAGTCGCAAGGGGTGGTCAGACTGGGACATTTGTCATTGAGACACCTCTCCCATTCGGCACCTCAAAGGGGGTGCCCAATGCCAAAAGTGTCCCGCTAGCAGGGCAATGTGTGCTGAGCAATTCCTGCTTAGCATGACATTGTCCTGGCAGCAGGACACCTTACCTGTTCCGAATGGTAGAGGTGTCCCGCTGCCAGGACAATGTCCCACGGAGCTCCGGGAAGCAGAGGCTACTCACGTTGTTCTGTATCAGAGTATTACAATGTGAGTCATTAGGCACTGACGGGAGGGAGGGGGTACTATTAGCAGGGACTTTTTTTATCCCTTTAGAAATGTGAATGGGAGTGATCAGAAGAGAGAAGGGTGCATAATGTTGCATGCTTTATTGACTATGGCTTTAAAACCCAAGGGGGATTTGTTAGGCTCACATTAATCTACATGATGCTATTCTGACTTTGCATGCAGAATGGGGAGAATAAAACTAAAGCCATACTTCCATTGCTCAAGATATTTCTATGACAATGTGTATAGTGTATGGTTAGTTTACTATGAAAGGGTTGTTAATTATGTAATGTGGTTTGCTTCCAATGCATTGCTATAAATAATTATATTTTATATGTATTATATAATTAATAATCACATGAAATGTAAAACAAAACCTTAATAAATATCTATATCAACTAAGCCTGGAAAGATGTGCATGGTCGTGTCGATTGTCCACATCCCAGTTTCACCATTTAACCAATTGTGTGATCCTGAGAAAATCATTTAATCACATTGTGCCTCAAAGCTTATGTTAATGTATCATGCTATTATAATCGAAGAGCCTAATCATTATAGAGTTGTTCCATATATAACAATAGTGCAATTTAGGTATTTTGCACCACAAAGTTATTTGTCACTTGTCTTATTTATGGCAACTTATTCTGAAGTCTCTCCCATGGTGCCTCCAAGTATCAAAGACTGATGATGCGCCTTGCAATGTCCCTTTCTGTGAAGTCACTTCTATTGGTGCAATCCATATGTTAATTAGGAAGTTTGTCTGTATTTTGCCTCAGAGGGCTTGGACAGAGCTCCCCAACAAACATACACAAACACAAACACAATACATTTATTTTTAATTTTTTGTAAGTATCTCTGCTCTGCTTTAAAATGCCGCCTGGGCCACGTCTCATGTTACACCGACCTAACCTCTTCGCACTCGCGCGCCTCCAGACAGAAACCAGGAATCTGAATGAGCCTCCTAGTTCCTGTCTGTGTGTCGCACGAACACAAAGCCGGAAAGCGATGCTCTGTGCCGCTGGCCCCCGGAAGTGCTGCCGCTAGCGTTACAGCACAGGCGCCAGGCCCTGCAGACCCCAGTTCAGCAACCTGGCTGATGACTTTGAGTCAGGCCAGCCAGGGTGAGGGACAGAGCCACGCAGGGCATCCCAGCCCTGAATGTGTTGCAGCGCGGCTGCCAGACATCTCTGCATTATGTAAAGAGACAGCGCAAGCCTTGCTAATTGATCATTTCGGCCCCCCTGCCCTCCCTCCAAAGGTTGGGGGGGGACAAAAGGTAATGCCACAGAAGGTGGGGGGGAGTAGACCCCCTGTCCCACCTATAATTACGCCCATGTACGTCTTTCAGGGAGTTTGCTGATCTCAGGTCTTTTAGGGAGTTTGCTGTCCTGAGGTCTGTTGGAAGCTCATTCCAGGCTGTAGGTGTCCGAACATCAAAGATGGTTTCACCCAATCTGGTGACCTTAAATCTGGGTTGCTCCAACTTATATGGGCCTTGAGTCTGAAGGGTGCGACAAGGAGGGGCAACTTTGAGGCGGTCCATGTGGTATTGAGGTGCCTCATGATTCTTCTTGGTCAGGGAGAGAAGTTTATGTGTACACGGTGTAGAACGGGGAGCCAATGAAGGTCCCTCCTGGCCTCAGTGATATGGTCTCTCTGAGATAATCCAGGGATTGCCCGAGCGGCACCATTTAAAAGGGCATCACGTTAATGAATTCAGGGGGTGCTTTTAAATGCCCACGTCTTTGCGCAAAGGGGTGAAAGGGGCATCTGAATGGGAGCACCCCACATGTGCTGATGCAGAAGCTCTTTGAGAAGAGCCTGATCCTTTTTTGGGAGGATAGCTCAGGGGCAACGCGCTCGCCTTGGAAGCAAAACGACACGGAGCGAAACAGGTTCAATCCCGGGTCCGCACTTAGAAACCTATGGGTATTAAGCGCGTTATAAATAACATATTGTATCAAGTGATGAGAAGCGCTGGCAGAATATCTGGGATTGTGAATTGTCTGGATTATTCTGGCAACAGATTTTCAAGCGCATTCTCCCGGTACTAGGCTTTTGGAGCGGCAAGCCGTAAGTATAAAGTAGCAACACCGCGTGTTGGTCCTCCCAGGGTGGGAATGAGATTGTGGTGCATCAGACCCTTAGATGGAGGTTAATCGTGGCTTCAATAAATGTTGAAATCATTTATGGTGCAATGTGGTCGTGCGCATTTGAAATTGTTGTTGCAGTGCTGAGCCCCCTCACAGCACTTAAACCTGAGCTGCTCAGAACCCAGAGAGCACCTGAGCCTGAGAGGCCCTGAAAAACCTGCGAGCAGTTGCACCTGGAAGTTACTGAGAATCCTGAGGTGCGTCGACAACCACAAGCGCAACTGATCCAGGGTAGTGCTGAGAGCTTGGAGCTCCTCGAGAGCATGTGGACTTGAAGGTTAATGAGGAGACTGAGTGCCCTTGAACCTAAGAGGTGCTGAGGACCCTGAGAGCACTTAAAAGGTTCAAAGGACACTCAACTCTGTTAAGCCTGATGGTGCAGTGAACTGAATGGTGCTGAGAAGTTTGTGAGCACTTGAACCTCAGAGAACTGAGAACTCTGGGGCCCCCTTGGGCCTGTTACGGGGGTAGCACCTTAGTTCACTTACACTACACCTTAAAGCTGCCGAGGACACTGAGAGCTGCTAAACCTGAAAGTTGGTGTGTACTTAAAAGTTACCCAGAACATTGAGATCAGTTGAACCTGAGAGGTATTGAGAAACATGGTAGGGCTTGACCCTGAAAGGTGCACAGCGTTATGGGACCACTTACACCTGAGAGGTTTTGAGAACCCTGTGGGTGAAAGAGAACATGAAGGAATTTGAATTCAAGGCAGTGTCAAGGATCTGAAACCCACCTAATAGGTGCTAAGAAGGTGAAAACATTTGGACCCTGAGAAATGTTCAAAACCCTGAGAGACATTGAACCTGAGCAGTGGGCCTGGAAGGCGCTGAGGACCCTGAGTGGATTTATCCTTAAAGTCTGCTGAGAACCATAGGAGCAGTTAAGCCTCAAAGCTGCTGAGTTCACTCAGGGCACTAAAGCCTAAAAGGTGTTGAGAACCCTGAGAGAAATTAAGCCCGAGAGGTATTGAGAACCCTGAGAGCCCTTGACCCTGAGATGTGCTGGGAACCTAAAATCACCTAAACCACTGTGGGGATAGGGAACATGAAATAACTTAAATTCTAGGTGATGTCGAGTAGCAGAGAACACTTGATGACTGAGAGGTGGCAAGAAACAGAGACACGTGTAATGTAATTATTATTTATATAGCGCCTTTTCCCATTCGTAGGGTCTCAAAGCGCTGTAGGTGACTGGGGGACTGTGGTCCAGGTATGGGAAATTCGTCAGAGGAGTTTAGAATGTGTGTGCACTGTTTAGCCAATGCAAAGGTGGGTAGGGTGGGTGCTGTGAGGTAGTCTGGCGAGTATGCAGGATACTCGGTATGTGTTCAGCTAGACCATATTTTTGTGGAAAATGGGGAACAATTCTGGGACTAGAGAAAAAGAAAATGCCCACACTCTGAAAGGGTTCCATGTGTTCATATATCACTGCAAAAATGGCCGTGGACACAACATATTGCCGCAAAAAGGCAGTGGTTTTGCCACCGCAATCCATGTAAAGTATGCGGGGGACACCGCAATCCCCGCTCCCCTTAAATGGTGTACTGGGGCACACCTTAAACGGGTCAAACCACAGCATTTTTGCTGCGATTTTTTTTACAGGTGACATTTTTACCGCAATTTTATCACTGAATACCTCTGAAAGAATGTGACATACTGAGTCTAATGAGACTGCGAACCCTGAAAATAGGTGCAAGCGTGCTGAGCCTTCTAATTGGAGTATTACTTGTGTATGTGGGTATTCTAGTGACAATACTCCCACAGAAGGCCGCATGGACCTTCTTTGCGCCCACAGATTTCTTTGAATTGTCCCCGTATAGTAAAGAAACGATCATTTGAAGCCTGTGTCCATTTAATTGTAAATTTTGAATCGTCAATGGGCTGCTCTTCATAGCTGAAATGTTGTCAGGCTGGGCGCCTGCGTCACCGCCCCCGGTGACTGCCCATCTAGGCGCCGGCTGCTGCAGGCACGGCTGTGATGGAGGTGTGACCAATTCTTGAACACAATAACACCTCCTCCTGAGTAACAATCTCAGCTTGCACACACAATGGCCTTGTGTAAGCAAATTTAATAAGTTATTCAAGCACATATCATACCAGGCTCTTGGGAGACGACGTCTAACAGCATTTTTCTTTCATGAGAATCTGTCGCTAAGCAATGTCTCCTCATTTTTCAAACTTTCTTTACATTTAATGATTTAGTAAATTATGTTCTATTAATGATTGGCTGCTCGGTTTATTGTATTTTCCAACTTTTCACCGTGCACTGGACTTGTCTCGCTACAGGCACATGCTGTGGGAGTGACGTAAGGTTGTACACATGTGATGTCATGGCACACCATGCACTCCCAGCCCACGCCGCGCACATCCAAACGCTGGCTGACCATGAGGAGTCACACCAGTCAGGAATGACATGCATGAGGATCAGCTACGCCATACGTAAGATATGGAAACACGTAGGCGCTCCGATTGGAGCTTCTTTGTAATTAGGCAGCGGGCACCTGTACGTTTACACTTTTGTGCAATTTGGTCCCCGCCGCCTTATTTTCCTCATTTGAAACGCCGAGTGCAAAAGGGAGTGTAATAAGGTTCCGGACACACTTCTAAGCCGCCCTTTTGCACCCCGTAATGCAAATGAAGTAAACGCTGCCTGCCCTGTACACATGAAAGGCGAGATTTACAATGGACTCCTATGGAATCTGCCCGCTTCTATCTGAAGTGTAAAAAGCAGGCGGACTCCATATGAATCCACAGCATTTGCGCCGGTATGAAAGTCCATGTCCGTGCAAATGCTGTACTATTTGTATGATGCTGCAGGATGGGAGGGTGGAATCGTGAGTTACAATTCACCCCGCGTTTCTGCCATACAAAAGAATGAAAATGAAACATGATGGGAATCTGGTGCGTGCAAGCCTTCTGTTACGTTCAGGGGTCTGCAACCTTTGGCTCTCTAGATGTTTTGGACTGCAACTCCCATGACCCTTCACCATTCACTATTATGGCTTGTGTTAATGGGAGTTGTAGTCCAAAACATCTGGAGAGCTAAAGGTTGCAGACCCCTGCATGATTACAGGCTCATAGTGCTCCATAGTGGTTAAACAAGGGCACGCTGGTTACACAATATCACACGCAAAATATACGTAATTGAGGAATGTCGGAAAATACTTGCAAAGAATAAAGGGCACATACGACTGAATGTATGACACCATGTACTTGCTCGTTTTGCAGATCTCTCTCTCACACACACACAGAATCAGAAATCCACACAGACACACCATCTCTAACAACACAAGTACTATACCGTTTTGCGGATGGAACATGCACCTAAACCAAACACACAAGGAAACCTTGTACGTCACACACATCAACACAGAATACAAAATCACGCAATATCATACTTGCCAAACTTCTGTGACCAAAAAGATGTAGGTTTGTTCAAGTTTCAAAAATAATAATTCCCATAACAATGACATCACAGGAAAATACAAAACATACATTGTTGGCACCATTGAAGCATTCTAAAATTCACAGCCCATCAAACAGCACAATATGGAAAGATGTTAAAATGAATAATTCTGAATGGTAACAACACCAAATTCCATTACCTAACTTCACAGAAGGTAATCACACAGAGCTGGTAGGCAACGCTTGCCAGTTCTCTGTAGCAGCAGCCCAGGCAGTACATATGTATTACAAATTGAACACTGAACAACATGGCGACTGATGCCCCGCCTCAGTCTAATAAGCAGATGCTGTGTGATGGTGGTGCGCTCTGCCACTTGCTTTCACTGGTGGTTCACCTAAGGGTTGTCCTGGCAAGAGTACAGGACAGAGTCAAGTAGCTGTCAGGTCAGTGGATTGGTCTGAGCCCAATCAAAGTAATCACCTAACAGCCCACTGTACAGACAGACTAATTCATGTGTTGCATGCCGTCACAAATCACTTGCCACTGTAAAAAGCAGTAGGATCTGTCACCGAAATCTGTAGGCAGTAGGACTGCCTTAAAAGCAGTAGCCTACTGCCTAAGTCTGTAGGGCTGTCAAGTATGCAATATGACAGGCCTACGCAGGTAACATATGTAAGCATACACGATCCGCAACGTGTGTAGCAACTAGTTAAAATGCATAGAGAGATGTCAGCATATCAATGGTATGAGACATACACCTCAATCCAATTCCAAGGAAGCATGCATCACACAGTCGTGAGTCACACACTGCATACGAGCATGGGCCTAGACAGGCTGTAATATGTGTGTGGCAAGGATGCCCGATGTACTCAATACAAATACACGCATGGCAACGCTGTGACGTCCACGCCCCAATGCACCCAATAGGAATTTACATATACCTAATCTGTAACTCACATACTTATTTTATGGACTACCAATGTAAACATTGCAAAGCTGTCAGTCATAGGCACCAATCAAAGTCATACAAACACATGTGACGCAAGAATGTGAGTCATGTGCGCCACTCTAAATGCGACTCCTGTGAAGGCATCATGAGGCAGACACAGACAACAGGTTCAAGTTTGTTTAACAAAGTTTTATTAACACAAATGTCAGGATGGAGTAATGCCCAACTTGCCCTATGCTAAGGTGGGATTTCCCCACCTAAAGGATCTAAGGCTAGTCAACACCAAGCAGTGCACAAAAATGATCTGTTTGTGTCCAAAACCTAAACTTGCCCTCACAACTAACTGTATACAATATGTAGGGATGTCAGCATCGAAATGAATAGTGTTCAAAATAAAGTTCAGAGCCTCTTCTGGCTCTGGGCTTCTAATCAGCTTCCCCAGGTCCATAATAGTTCATAAAGCACAGGGGTTCCCTTCCCCAAAGTTCAAATCTTCCTGCTTTCAAAACAACACTTGATCTTCCAGCTTTTCAAAATAATACTTGACTTCAAAAGCTTATTACAAAAGACAAGCTTCTTTTATGGGTTTGTTCAGTGACTTTTCAATTTAAGGGCCCCGGTCTAGGCACAGTTGTCGGCCCACCCATTACACGTTACACAACCGGGACCCCTCCTTGGCTGCTTTTCCATCAGCACCAGTCCACTGCTTCTCCCTAGCAGTGCTGCTTGCTTCATTCACGTGTCACACTCTCCTGACACTATCATAGCTTGGCTGGCCACCATGCACTTCTTAGACTTGCTTATGTTCCCTTAGTTGTGGCCAATGCTTGTTTCCTTATAACACATAGCTCCTTGAACTCTCTTGGCTTTGGTTAATGCTGGATTTCTCATAACAGACAACTCTGTGTGCTCTCTTGGCTTTGTTTGCACGTGTTTCTCAGGTAATATAATTCCTTGTAATTTGGCTATTGCCACTGCCTGGTTGCTCATATAATGCAATTCACCATTTCAGTACGGTTCACAAACTTCCTTTCATTAGGATTCACAATCTTAATTTCACTTGTCTCAAAGTTCAAGAGTGTTCACGACTTGCTTTCATTTTGTTCAGTATTCAAATTGCCTTATATCTTCTTTCAAATTTGCTTTTCAAATAGCAATGCAAGCTTTTGTTTATATCATTGTCCATTACTTCATTTTTATGTCTTCCTGCCAGCCCGGTTTTCACCCTTCTGGCTGCACTCACAGATCGGACTTACAGCTTCTTACAAGTTTCTCTGCCGTCATGGGGTCCTTTCTCTCTGTGCGGTACATCGCGTCTTCTCCCAGCTGTCTTCCACGACTCACGCTCACCCAGCAGTGCCTCTTCTGTGATTTAGGACTCACACAACCGTTTCCCTCGGTCATGCCGGTCTCCATCCCATGCTTGCCACCGGCCTCTAGCGTCATGTACCTTTGCTTCCTGCTGCATAGACTCTGCACTTTTCCATGGGCCTCGAGCGATCCTCCTGCCACAACGCTACACTCGAGAGGTCTGTCGGCACCCAGCAGTTGGTGGGCGTTCTCCCACATCTGACTCCGTTTCCATCTTGATTCCGGCTTTTAAAGCTCTGCCTCCATGCTTATTTCAAAAAGGACTAGACCGCTCTCCACTAAAGCGCTAGTCCTGCTTTACTCGTGTTGTCCTCCTCCTCGTCTCAGTAGCTGGTTGGTGTCGATATGTGTCTGCATTAATAAAATGAGGATGTGCTGTTCTAGTTGTCCTCTTCTTCGTCGCAGTAGCATACTGGTGTGTTTTGGGGAATGTTTGAGGGAAGAACAGAGAATCGGCTGACAAATCCTATAAAGGCTTGAGGGATAGAGTGTTTGTTGTGAAAGGAAAATAGGTGGTATCATGTCTCACCTAAGGACATCCTCTCCCCACTCCTAACTCTCCTAGACACCTGGTGATCCTCCCTCGCATACCCCCTCCCCAGGGTCAGGATCCAAAAGCAATGCCATTTCCCTGGCCACCCGAGAAGAGGATACTGTGGAAAAAGAAGTGAGGATTCCCTTAGGTTCCTCACATACCCTTCCCCTATACGGGTTGGACCTCAATGTTTCACAAGGAAACTGGGAGAGGAAGGCAACGTTTCCCTGGTCTCGACCCTTCCGGTGTTCCACTGTGAAAAACCATCGCATAATTCTCGGGTTTGTCTCTTTGCATTGGCTTATCCATACTAGGGGAGATGATCACTAACTAAAGTTTGCATCCCAATAGTTAATATTTCAGATGGAGTATAACCCACTTGATTGCTAGGGCAACCAGTTCGATAACTGAGTATTTCTATTCTCTGGGAAATAAACTTTCTACTGATGTAGAGTATGGGGGGGTTTCATTCCATCATGATCTTGAGAGAGGGCAGCTCCGAATCCCATTAAAGAGGCATCAATTTGCAGGATGAACTTCTTTATAAGATAAGCTATCTTTAAAATGGGGTTCTGACAAATAGTTTCTTTTAATGTGGTATAACAATGTTGATCTTCGCCATCCCATTTTATCTTTTGTGGCTCTGCATTTTTCAGTTCATCTGTGACTCTTGCAGTTCTACAAGATAAATTTGGGGTGAATTGGCGATAGCAGCCCATCTTTTCTAAAAAAGGATCAAAGATCTTTCTTGGTTCTTGGTGTGGGGGTGTCAAGGACAGCTTTAACGTTTTCCTGTTGTGGCTGTACAGTGCCATTACCCACAAAAAACCTTAGATATTTGACTACTGACTGAGCCAAATTAATTTGTTTTGGATTCACTGATAAGCCTGCCTTTTTCAATGCTCACATGTCTGGGCAAAGATATAGGCCTCACAAAAATCAGAATAGGGTTGTAAAATCTTATCCATTAAACGTTGCAATGTGGCAGGGACTCAATGTAGTCCAATCGGGATGACTTTAAACTGAAACAGACCTATGGGTGTTGCAAAAGCAGTTTTTTCCTTGGCAGGACCATATAACGGAACCTGACAAAACCCTTTCTTAAGATCTATGGTAGAGAGATGGACAGCATTACCTAGCCGGTCGCTTACGTCATCAATACGAGATATCGGGTATGCATCAAAGGCAGAGATGGCTCTCAAAACAAAACATCCAGCTCCCATCGGGTTTTGCCACTAACATGATGGGGGAGGACCAATGGGCTAGTAGATGGTTCCATGATATTAGCCTCAAGCATTTGATTGGCTTCCTGTAAAATGGTTGCCTTTCTAGAGTCAGGTAATCTGTTTGTTTTTAAATGTACCACTTTGCCTTCAGGAGTGTGGATATGATGGTAAATGTCATTTCCTCTTCCTGGTTCCTCTCTAAATATATCAGGAAATTGGAGTATGAGGTCATTTTCTCAGGAGGATAGCTCAGCGGCAACGTGCTCGCCTGGAAAACAAGACGACACAGAGCAACACAGGTTCGATCCTCGGGTCCGCGCTTAGAAACCTATGGGTATTAAGAGCATTATAAATAACCTATCACATCATATCATATAGACCTTGTTTGTGGTTATTAGTACGTTTGGGTGGAATTAGGGCTTTGTTATCATAGTTTTAAGGCAACAAACAGGAAAGAATATGGCAGTAGACTCTGAATTTCCTTCCAGTCTTTTAAATGATTCACATGATATACATGGGTCTTTAATCAGCAGTCAGGATGGGAAATGTTTTAGTTACAAGGTCCTGTTTGTTCTAATACCTCATATGGTCCGTGCCACTTAGATATTAATTTATTTACAGAAGACAGAAGCAATACCAAGACATTTTGGCCTATTAAAAAGAATCTTAAAGTAATATTTTTGTCATATGAGGTTTTCTGCTGTTCCTGGACCTTTGCCATGTGGGTTTGAACTAAGGATCTAACTACTTTCATGTGGTGTTTTAGTCAGTTTGGAGTTTGGTAGAGTGGGATTGGGGCTTCTTCCCTTTCTTCCCAGGTTTCTGTCAACATTTCCAGGATACCTCGAGGTTCCCACCCCTAAAGTAATTCGAATGGGAGAATCCTGTAGAAGCCTGAGGAGTCTTCCTAACAGCAAAGAAAGTCCACAGTATCATTTGATCCCAATTTCTGCCATCCTGTTCCACTACATTTAGCAACATGGTTTTCAGGGTTTTGTTAAACCTGTCGACAAGGCCATCTGTTTGTGGGTGATATATTGAGGTTCTTAAATTGGCTATATGTAACAGTTATGTAGAGTTCTGATCCGTCAAGATTTCTTTGGGAAACCCTACTTGTCAAAGGAAAGGGAGTAGGTGTTTCAAGATCTGTTAGGTTGTGTTAGCTCTAAGGGGAAAGGCCTTATGGATATCAGGTGGCATACCCAACTATTACCAAGATGTACTTGTTTCCTAATTTTGATGTTTCAAGGGGGCCCACAATGTCCATACCAGTTCTTGTGAATGGAACTTCAATGATTGGAAGTGGATGTAAGGGGACTTGTGGTGGCATTCATGTACAGGTCTTTTGGCAGATTGCACAGGACTGAACAAAGATCTTAATGTCAGCATGAATTCTAAGCCCATAAAATGTATTCAGGATTTGAGCCTGAGTCTTTATCTGTCATAGATGAGCTCCTGTCATATGGGAATGGGCTATTTCTAGGACTACTTGCTTGCGACCTTTATGGATAACTAGTTGGGTTTTTGCTATGGCCTCTGGAGTAGTGTCTCCAGTAATACATTAGCCCATCTTTTCAGAAAGTCCTCCTCTCTCACTCCCCTCTTGCTCAGGTACAATTTTCAAAAAAACTTAGCCCCCAACGGGTTGTTCCTTTGGGCAAAGACTAGGTCAGGAGAGTTTCTGTTTCTTCTTCCATGACCCTTCTGGGTTTGTCGTATTGAGGGGTGTCAGGTGTACTGTCAGCTTCCCCGAAGCCTCTGTCACCTCCTTCCCAGCCTCTTCCTTTACCCTAGGGAACAATGCCCACTCATGCACACTTTGTACAATGTTATCCCCCTGATAGATCTGGAAGGGGTCTTTTCCATGATTCTCTAATAAAACGTTGATGTCACCCCTGAGGTCTGGATCTATAACCCTTGCTTGCACACCAATTCCGAATTTCCATGCTATTCCTGACTTGGGAGCCAATATGATGTAGTTATTCAGGGGTGGAATCAAAATCAGATCAGTGGGTATTATTCTTCTTTCGCCTGGGGGAGTAATCTCTTCCCTACTGCTGCAAATATTAAACCCAATAGAGCCCTTTGTGTCTACTGAGGGGTCTGATGCTCTGGGACTTAACTTCTCAAACTTTAGGGTTCCCCAACTTGTATCGGTTGAGCCACATCCCACCATTTTTTAAGGTATCACGAGCCAGACACAGACAACAGGTTCAAGTTTGTTTAACAAAGTTTTATTAACTCAAAAGGCACGATGGAGTAATGCCTAACTTGCCCTATTCTAAGGTGGGATTTCCATATGTAAAGAAAACTAAGGAAAGTCTGTGTCAGGAAGTCCAAAATAATTATCTGTCTGAGTCCAACACCTACATTTGCCCTCACACCTAACTGCATACAATTTGTAGGGAGGTAAGCATCCAACTGAATAGTGTCCAAAATAAACTTCCTGCTCTGGGCTTGTAATCAGCTTCCCCAGGTCCATAATAGTTCATAAAACACAGGGGTTCACTTCCCCAAAAGTGCAAATCTTCCTGCTTTCAAAACAATACTTGATCTTCCAGCTTTTCAAAATAACACTTATTTTATTTTATTTATAAGTGTTTCAGAGCGTGAATTCAAAAAGGTTATTACAAAACACAAGCTTCTTTTATGGGTGTTTTCAGTGACTTTTCCATTCCGGGGCACCCGGTCTAGGCACAGTTGCCGGTCCACCCATTACAGGTCACCCAAGCGGGGCCCTTTCTTGACTGCGTTTCCATCAGCACTAGTTCGCTGCTTCTCCTTAACAGTGCTGCTTGCTTCATTCACATGTGTCACACTCTCCAGACACTGTACCGTCGCTTAGTTGGCTACCATGCACGTGTTACACTTGCTTATTTTCTCTTGGCTCCGGCCAATTCTTGTTTCCTTATAACATACAGCTCCTTGAACTCTCTTGGCATTGGTTAATGCTGGATTTCTCATATCATACAGGGCTTTTTGCTCTCTGGTCTTTGATTGCACTTGTTCCTTGTAATTTGGCTATTGCCTGTGCTTGGGTTCTCATATAATGCAGTTCACCATTTCAGTACAGTTCACAAAATTCCTTTTTATCACAATCTTAATTTCACTCTTCTCAAGGTTCAAGAGTGTTCACAACTCTCTTTCTTTTTGTTCAGAATTTATATTTCTTTATATCTGGTTTTATTCAAATAGAAATGCATGCTTTCATTTAAATCATTGTCCATTACTTTGTTTTTATGTCTGCCTGCCAGCCTAATGTTCCCCCTTCTTGATGCACTCATCTGTCAGACATACGACTTCTTATGAGGTCCTCTGCCACCATGAATTCCTTTCTCTCTGTGCGATAGCTCGTGTCTTCTCCCAGCTGTCTTCCGCGGTTCGTGCTCACCCAGCAGTGCCTCTTCTGCAACTCATTACTCACACAACCATTTCCCTCAGCCACGCCGGTCTCCTTCCCACGGCTTCCCACCGGCCTCCAGCGTACTCTACCTTTGCTTCCTGCACTTTTCCACGGGTCTTAAATGATCCTCCTGCCCACTGCTACAACGCACATGTCTGCCTGCACCCAGGTGTTGATGGGCGTTCTCCCACAGCTGACTGTTTCCATCTTGATTCTGACTCTTAAAGCTCAGGCCTCCATGCTTATTCCAAAAATGACTACACCGCTCACCACTAACGTGGCAGTCCTGCTTTACTCAGGTTTTCCTCCTCCTCGTCTCAGTACCTGGTTGGGGTTGATATGTGACTGCATTCATAAAATGAGGATGTGTTGTTCTAGTTGTCCTCTTCTTCGTCCCGCAGAGCATACAGGTGTGTTTTGGGAAATGTTTGAGGGGAAGAACAGGAAAAGGGCTGACAAAAGCATATAAAGGTTTGAGAGATCGAGGGTGCGTTGTGAAAGGGAAATGGGGATGCCATGTTTCAACTAAGGACATCCTCTCCCCACTCCCAAGTCTCCTCCACCCAGGTGATCCTTCCTCGCATATCCACGCCCAGGGTCAGGATCCAAAAACAATGGCCTTTTCCTGGACACTCGAGAAGAGGATACAGGGGGAAAAGAAGTGGGAATGCCCTCAGGTTCCTCACATAGCGCAAATAGTGGAACGCTGAAAAAAAAACTACAAAATAAGTGGAGAAAAAAATAATTAAGCAGAGTTCAGGACACTATGAACACTCAGTGCAAAGGAAATACAATGTAGTATCTGCAGACATTGGAAATTCCGGTGTGAAGGTCCAAACACTGCATCCAAATGAACTACTATCCCAAAACAAAGTCAATCACATTAGAAATTAAACCTCACACAATGCTACTCCTTCACAACACCCTCTTTAAATATTGGGTAGCTCACACCCCGACTGCAGCTACCTCGAGTATCATGAAGCAGTGGGGTGTATGTGAAATTGGATTCACTTTGCTGGTATTTGGGAAGTAGTTGTCTTTGAAAATGACTCTCTGGACCTCACACGAGTTCCACTATGTGGGAAATAAGTGGTGAAAGTTCTATGTTTTTGACAATAACGAAGTTGGTGCCAGTGTCACCGCACAGCTGAATTCTGACTTTGCAGGTGGAGTAAGGGATTTGCCCCCACGCAAATCCACCACTTTGCCTTAAAAAATCATCAGTTTTACCACACAGAATTACCACCAAATCCACCAAAACTCCCCATGGAGTCCCAAGTATTCTAAAAATGGGGATTTGCACTACCATACCACCACTTATGCACCGGTGGATATGCTACAGGGTTTAGTGGTGCTAACGGTAAATAGATCTGGTGGTCAATTGGCGGTTTTGTCACCAATTTGCTCCCAAACTCCTAATGTTGTCCCATGCGGAATTAAAGTGTACCTTTTCTTAAATTTTTCTGGCCCTATCGAGTGAGTGCAGATGGAAGAAGAGTCCTCAGTTGTGTGATGGAGGCTCATTAACAAATCAGTGTGACACTCCCACCTGCTGCCATACAGTGCTACTTACCTGAGAGGTAAGTGCATAAGGTCATCTCTAAAGACCAGGTTTATTTTGCTTAAAAGCAAGTGCTCTAACTACAGTCAAGACATAGATGCTCCTAAGGTGGTTCTTGCTTGACTTCTATTTTCTTAATGGTTTTGGTTGTTTTTGCTGTGGGGAACTGAGGGAGTTATTGCCTTGGCCACTGTGTGAAGTCTGTTGAATTAAAGGGTACCATGGAAACATGCAGGACCATTTCAGTGCAAGGTGCATCATTCAGACATTCACAGGAATACAGCTCCTATAGATTGAAATTAAACTTTTGTTTACCAGGATCATATCTGGCAGAGAACAGAAATTCACGTTCTATGTAGATATTTCTTATTTGACATTGCAAACTATCTCCACAACTTTTACATTTTTAGAGAATAAGGGATATTTTCTGGAAACCTGTTTATTGTAAAAGTACAACAATTGTTTGTTTAATGGATCAGATATATGCAGAATACAAATGAATACAATTCCATTTCTCTTAAGAAATCATTATAATGATGTGTTATTTGCATAGCACTTACACTGAAGTACCTTACAGAGAACATATCTCAGAAGGATGAAAGGCTGAGTTCATGCACAGATTGCAGCAACGAGTGCTCAACCTGCTCATCTATCTTATCAGCTATAGACTCAGTTATGAATTAAAAGCATTTTCAAAAACTGAAAACCACCAGGTAATGTAATTTACTGCACGCTGCGATGTTGTGGTAATGCAACTTGTTGTGACATCACCTGTTTCACTAAGAGGTGTTTGAAATACTAAGAGCAGAGGGCTGCGTCACACATAAATAGTAAGTGGGGACCCATAGGACATGCTGTGTGGTTCCTGGCTTTTAGGGTCCAATTGGACGCAATTCTGGTACTTGTAGGGCTGTGTTATATATTGGCTAAATAAAACCACAAATACTGTGCAAGACTACAGAACGATATGAGCAAAAAATCCAGAAATTGACTAACATCCGTCATTTACCAAGGACAACTCAAGCTCTTATCTGTCCACTGTGGTAGCTCAGACATAGCTGATGGACAAGAATTCAATTTTCAAAGGTCTGAAGTTTATTAAAAAGTAAAGAAAATGCCTCGCCTGACCCTTCTTCTATGATGACAGTTCCCTATGCTTGAAAATAACAAGATGGTGCTTGTCAGAACGTCTCACACAAATAGACCTTGTCCTCTATCCAAACCTATTCCATCCCATTGACTTGCCCTATCCTTAATAACAAAGAAAACTTAGCAGCCTAGGGAAGGGTTCCTATTCCCCCTTTGCTTGGCTGTGGGGGCTGGTTCCTTGGGCTGCTGGTACAGTTCAAACAACTTCCTGGATTCTCTGAGGTTCCTTTACATAAGCGAACCCATGCCCCCTTCACCAATGTCCTCCTCAACTTGCAGAGTGTATTCTCCACATACAACGTTTGGATTTGTAAGTCGTTCAATTGTGTAATTCGTGCATTGTGCTCACCGCGGCAGGGTGTTTTAGTTTCTTTCAAGCAATGCGTTGTATTGCCCCTGCATGTACTCTCTTGCTTCGCTAACAGGTTTGGTTTATCGGGATTCTACACCCTCCATGAGTGGCTTGGCTTCTCCGCCCTGATTGGGCTCTTTGGTTCTTCAGACCGTTGCATTATCTGTTGGCTCTCATCCCCGCCTGGGGTCAGTATTTTGGGTTCACCCCTCCAAGGCGTTTCTTTTCATCTTGTCTCTCTGTAAGCCCTGCATGGGCCTTGTGGCTCTCTAGCCTGTCTCATTTCCTCGTTATTCTCATGTCTCTATAGGTTACTGGATCGTTCAACCCAGTGTATGCGGGTCGGCCACACTGGCCCTGTGGGTTGCGTATTATCCTCCCCCCTTCCTGGGATACCAGGTGCTTCAGCCCTGCATGGGTGCTCCAGCCTCACTAGCCACATGTGTCATGTACTATCATCATCCACTCGTGGGGTACAGGACTCCTTATTCTTGCATGGCTACTCCGGCCTCACTGGCCGTGTTGGTTACATACTGTCCTCACCCCCTTGTGAAGTGCTTGGGAGCTTTATCGCCCATTCCCGTCTCTTGGCACTAGCCGCGTACATGTCTTCCGATGGCACTGCTTTGTGGGGAAGGTGGGAACTGTGGCACAGTTGTGCGGTGGTGCGTCATCTCGGCAATGTTGCTCGTGAACGCCTAAGCACTGCATCCGTGGTGACTGTTTCTTCTCCCACTCCGGATGAACTGTGTGCCTTGGGATGTCTGTCTTTCTAAAAGCAGCAGTGTCCCGTAGCCTGCTCGATTCCTCCCCCATCTCATATTCGATGTGGTCCTATTTCCAGGCTGGATCAGTTTGGTGCTTCAGTGCAGGCTTCCACTGTGTGTGGCCTTGCTCTGGTTGGCTCTCTCCTCCTCCATATTTGTGTCAACCCTTTTACCTTTCTCTCTCTAACAAGTGTTTTTGGAATCAAGGTCAGCAGTGTGGGTCAGCAGCCAAGCCCCACAGAGTTAAAAGCCTTTGTACATTATCAACATGTTCAACCCCCATGTATCCAACAAACAATTGGGCTCTTGTGTTAAGGGAGATTTTACAGATTTTCTTAATGGGAATTTCTCATTCCCTTAATGGGTCTTACCCCCAGTGGGATCTTGCTTGCCCTGTGCCTCAGGGGGTATATTGTGTAGTGGATTCACCTCCCTAGTCTCAAATGGGGTGGATCCCCCTTCAGGAGAAGGGACCCTTTGCTGGGCCCCTTGAGTGAAATGCCCTGGTCCCTCACCTTAACTACATTATCGTGATCAGTCACAGGATCATGCTCTGCCTGCAAGTCCTGCAGTGCATTGGTCTATCTGCCGCTGAGCCCTGGATCAGGAAATGGTGAGTGGAAGATATCAAAGAGGCCCAGAGATTGCCTTTAAGTTCTTAAACACTGTTCTGGTCAAGTGATCGGTCATGTGATCATGCTACTTGTGGTAGGTAGTCTTGCAAGCAGCACGTTGGTTTATCCGTCACTGAGCCCTGTAAACTATGTGTAACATCTATTTATATATATTTATAAAATGCTTAGGTATGGTCCACACTCAGCTGATGCAATTTATCAGTGTTAGGTTGCCCTCTGCTGTCCAAATAGCCAAGTGCACTCCTGTGTGTCCTTCCACTTCAACAACAGCTATCATTTTAACCAACGGAACAAGCACAGTTCTACACAGTCACCTTCAGCTTCCACTATCGCAAACATTCAGAATAATTTCAAGTTACTTCTTTCCGCCCCCACTTATCTTCTCACAGGGCACAGCAGTGCCAGTGTCAATGAAGAGTTAATTACCGACTCAAAGTTTCAGTCTCTAAAGAACGAAATGATGTAGGATGAATGCCTTCTCACGAGCTTAAACGGAAAGTGGGTGCTCTAATTATGCTGCTACGCGATCTTATCTCTAATTACGGAAAAAATCCAGAGGATACAGTTTTGGAGCCAAAGGAATCAAGAAATTTAATTGAACCTGATCCATTATTTAAATATCAAATTTTAATCGAGAATTAATCATAGCACTCAACAATTTTACATCGCAGGAAAGAAATTAAGAACACATAATTTCACATAGTTTCACATATAATCCATCTCATTCATACACAGGCATCCAATAACCATTCATACATCCATCACAATAATACATGTAAGTTAAAACTTTATCCTAAAAAAGTCATAACAATTGATTTACTTATTGTCTTCATAAAAAAGAGAAAGAGATATATAATAAATATATATGAAAAGCCACAACAGCAGATTGCTCAAGTGGTCATCAGTTTAGGATGGGTCGCATCGATGTCCAAAGTTGACCTCATCACTGGTTTCTCAACCGGTTTCGGCGTATTTAACTTTAATTGAGTTACGCCTTCATCAGGAGAATAACAATTCAACTCTAGAAAGACAGGGAAACATACATATATGAGACCTCATCATAGAGTCACTAGAGAAAACAAAGGGAAACCCCCCAATTATGAACCAATTCATATTCATTAAAAGTGATTTAAAATCAAAACACAACCTGCTCCCGGCCTTGTACCATGACTCCAAGGGGGGTACTTTGCATGCTATAAACAGTGCTACCATGGTCATTGATGCCCCAAAGTGCCCCCCTACGCGATCTTATGCCATCACGGGGACTCTGCATTGGAACTTTGTTGACAATTACACATTTACAAAGACACATCGTAGAGGTCCGTGCAATCGATGGCCTAAACTTAGATACTGTTCTTATACCGTGCATACCTCTCATTGCATCTGATTCAAGTATGCCTCTCAAATTCAAAAGAAGACAGGTTTCTATGCGTTCAGCCTTTTCAATGACCATTAATAAGTCACAAGGACCTACGCCCTCTTCTTGGAAGCGATCAGTGGTAATTCCAATATTTATGAAGGGGGACAGATGTGACCCAATGAATTACTGACCGATATTGACCTTTAAGATATGCTAGAACGGCGTATGTTAAGCTGGGAACAGCTAGTGTTATTCTATAAACCTTTTACATCAACGACCAATGTAGTGGTGTAATATTTATCATTTATATAGAGCGCATCCATTGCTGAAGATTTCCTTAGCTTGATTTTTGATCACTGCACCATCACACTTGAGTCACGCGAGTTCACAAGCCTGATTTAATCTTATCATACTCCCCATCAGCCTATGGGCATTGCCACTGGGGTCTCCATCTGCTACACAGTTTGTGTGTGGGGTGGTATAAGAGAATAATCTCATTGCAGCCATGGGGGCTGCTTACCTAATGCTTTGCTTGTTTTCCCCTCCCCTCCACCATGCAGGACAAGTAGGGGTCACCTGCTGCTCCTTCTTTTGCCTGCTGGAGAATTGAGAAAAGCTTCCCTAGGGTTTAAACTCACAAGTGACTCTGTTACCTGCTTTTCCGTCCCTTCCCAGACAGGGGGGCACGTGCCAACTCAATGTTACTCATTATATCAGCCTCAGATTAAATCATTTGCTGGATACAAACTTTAGACCCCGCGGCTCGCACACAACAGGTGCATCAACCAGCTGATGTACCTTACACATTATATTCAAATGATCTATTATGTTATTTTACCTGTTTCAGGCAATGTAAAAAAGTATAAATTCAGGAGCAGAAACCAGAACAAAATTGAAAAGTCCCACAATGTAATGTAACTACCGTGACTTCCTTCATTTGGGTGGCCTTTTTTCACCAAAAAAGAGATAATCCTGGTCAATATTAGTGCTCTGGGCAGCCTCCCATGGGATCACCCTTTGACCTATCCAAAAACATCCATGATTTCTTTATTTTTGGTGAAATACACACTCTGATTAACAACAATGAAGGCCTAGTCAGTGTGCTATCCAGTGCTGTGCCTGTGATGTCACTTCCTGTGATGTTGCATCCCATGACATCACCCAGGGCAAAGGTTATGCTTTGGTTCAGCCCCCGCCCCGTTCTGTAGACACAGAAAGTTGGCAACCCGATTCCCAAACATTTGGAGACTGTACCTTTTATTATCATAATTATTATTATTATTATTATCATTAGGGTATTTGTTGAGCGTGTAATAAGCTTTGAGAAGCAACAGAGCACTTTACAATCATAGGGGGAAGAACATGGTGAGGGGAGCAGACAAACAAGAATCTATGTTATTTTATCGCATGGATTTAATCAAATACCATGTCATTGTCATATATTTTTACGGCACGCATTAAACTGCAGGAGGAGGCCCCACGCACTCCCAGATACTGCCAACTTTCTAAATAACTAAACACACACCCATCTACATATTTGCAGCAAAATGCAGTAAACTACTTACGGTGAAATGGCACGCAGTGAATCTGGCCTGCGATGCAAAGGGGTAATTCTAGCAACAAGAGAGTGGGAAGCTAACAAAAGGGGAGGGGGCAGGTGGGGAACAAGAAACCAGTTGGGATCAGATCACCCGATCAGTCTCAGGTAGGGTGGGGAGAGGAGGGTGTGTGGTCCTAGGTGTTATGGAGAAGCCAGTCTTCGAAGAGGAGGGTCTGGAGCTTGACCTGTTAATAGGAGCCAATCCTAACTCTTTGTCATTGTTAATTTTCCACTGCCATTTATATCTATATGTGTGTGTGTTGATGCTAAGTGTTCCAGCCGCGGCTGATTTTGCCACGGCCGGAATGTTCGCATGAGAAAGGTGCGAACTAGCAACCAAACTTGCATACTACGGGGGCTGCAGGGGTTTCTCCCGCAACCCCCGCTCACTATATTATAAAGTATAGTGAGCGGGGTGTTGCGGGGCACACCGCTGCAGCCCCCGTTTTATCTCTTTTTTTTTTTTGCGGGTGTGCTGCGTGGGTTTTCCCCGCAACACCCCGCTCACTATGCCACACACGGTCATTTTGTACAGTGGGACCTTTTTTTTCGGTCTGATCGTACCAAACCTGTGTCTTCAGTGTGACATAAGCACATAAAACCATCCACTTTCTGTAATTGTGTTCAGTCTATTGCTGCACTAGCTGCCGCCTCCTTATAGCATAAGCTCTGCGGAAGAGTGACATTAATTATAGCACTCAAGCTGTTGCATCAGTAGCACAGATTAAAAACAATAAAGGCAGGCTGAAAAACTTGCAGAATGGGATCTCATTCCTGAAAATCCTCCAGGCGGCCAGCTAATTAGTGGTGTGGAACTTGTATGGCAGTGGCCAGCGGTGTACTTCTGCAGAAATCTTAGCACATGGGATTTGTGTTGGGTGTTTGGTGCAGTAGTTTTGCAGTTGTGCAATGTGACGTGAACAGCATTGAAGCTTTACAGACGCAGCCAATCAGGGGGGAGATCCTCTCTTTTCACCATGAGGTTGAGTCGGATGAGACCACCTCATGTCTCCATCAATTAGAGCAGGGTTGTCCAACAGCAGGCCTCTAGGGCCAGGAACCTTGAGGATTTTTCAGGATACCCCTCATTAATATTCATGAGATGCCTTTGCATACACTGATTTTAAATGTTTGCTCATTTTTGCTAATGAATATCGAGAGATATCTTGAAGTTGGCGCTCGAGACCTGGAGTTGGACAACCCTGAATTAGAGCAATGAATTTGACCCCACATGTGTGCTCTGTTGCAGTTGCAGTCATTGGGACCTCATCCAGTAGCCCTACGCTGACCTCCACTGGTTTCTCTCTCACCTTATGGTGGACTGCCCAGCTCATTGATCTACAGTGGCCTGCCAGGCACCTGCCTATTCCAAAGGTAGCCAGAAGCGCACCACCCGCACTGCACTTTGATCTAAAGGCATGAGTCTCTTTGTTACAAACTGTGGGTATTTGCATTTCCTTACGGTGTAGGCTAAATTAGCTCAGTGGGTTGAGTGCCCACCATACAGATCAGTACATATTAAATAGCCTGCAGGCCACATGTGGGAAGCCCTGCAAAATGGACTCAGCTTGCCATCCTTCCTAGGTCGATAAAATGAGGCCACTCTCTTTGGGCCTATTACTGAAGCGTCAAGAGGCAATTCAGCTAATGGTGTGTTCCTTGTAGTTCACTGATGTTAGTGTTACCTACAGGTATTTTTGCTCATTAGAGATGTGTTATCTTATGTTGGGGGTTTTCACTGGGTTGGCCTCTTGCTAATCATGGCTCATAACAATTTATAGGTTGCAAAAGTAGGATACATGTATTGTTCTTCTAGGAGGGTTATTTTACGAACAGGCTTTTAATTTTCAGGGAAAAATGGAATGTCCACCAGTTTTATGTAGCACCAACTGAGCTGTATTGCTGAGCTTATTTTCATTTTATTTATTTGAATTTGTATATAGCACAACACACCCGGAGGCCTCAGACACTCAACAATGAGAAAACAGACATGGAACAAAACATGAAACAAGGTCAAAGCAGTCAGTAATCAAAAAGACAACCACAATGTTTCGAATGCACCTGAAAACAGTGCAAGCATTCAAGAAAAGTCTATTAATCCTCCTTCAAATTGACTACCTGTCTCAAGGACGAGGAATCCTTTGGCAATGATTGGCACCAACTCAAAAAGTGGGGTAGGTTTCTGAATCCACATTCCCCAAGAATGCAGTCCCTGTTCTTCTGGCAACACCAATCATCCGACTCATCCCTGCCTAGGATCTTCGGATATAAAGTACGAATATCCTTTGACCCTGTTCTCTGTCGCAGCCATGCCAGTACTTTATTTCGCAGGGCCTCTCTGGGTTCTTTCCATATTGGTTTCTCTATGTCGGTAATGATGACATTTGTCGATCCACAAAGAGTTCTCTTACCATCTTATCCCTTACTACCAGCTTCTGAAATTTACCCTGCCTCAAACTCTGATTAGAAATACAATACGTCTTACAATTATCCAGTTGGGGTGGACACGAAGCAAGTGCGGGTTTATAAGCAGCAGAAGAGGACGTTGAAATCAAAGTCTGTGGACAAACTCCAGCTGTTAGTGATGAAGACAGCAACACCACATATGAATCAGAAGGATCTTCAAGCTCCTGACAGTCAATTCCAATCTGCGATGTTTCCAAACTATGGTCCACTATTTATGGTTTTTGTTCGGTTTGACAGAAATTATCCATTTTTTCTAGATGAAATTGCGATATACACTTATCCATCGAGGCCGCCCGTATACACAAATCAGGCAAGTTACTACACAAGTTAAGTAAACGACTTATATTAGCCTTAACTAAAAGACATTGTGCTTGGGTAATGCACACCTTCCTAACTATATACTCGACTGGAGTTCTCCCAGACCCCAACAAGGGCTGGTGGGAAGGGAGTAGCATAGGCTCTTGAATACCCTTCTCCACCCTTTCCTCAGAGAGTTGTAAGACTATGGGAGAGGACAACGGTATGCCATTGGTGCTTCCCAGCTGACTTTAAGCAGTACTAGCCCCCAGCTAGCAACCAAGAGGGCTAGGCATTGGCATCCCAGGTGAGAACAGACATGTGTCATCATGCCAAGGAGCAAAGGGATGTTGCAGGTCTTTAGGCATCAGGTGTTCTTGATGGAAACTTGGGGGTTACTTTAGAAAGTTCTCTGGGTGAGGCATTAGGACTTGTTTCTGTTGGTAGACACTATGGAGCGACAAAAGCTGGTGAGATGGATTTAGATGGAGTACGCTGGCCTGGATGGAATGCAGTTGACAAAGTACCACAGCTCCCTGTAGTGACCTGACCACCATAACCACTGCAGGTATTTTACAGTAAACAAAATATGCGTGTATGTTGAGTAAGGTGGGAATAATACCCATCATCATGCTATTCGGGTGGGGGTGGGGGAGTCACACCTGTTTTAAAGAGGTGTTGAAACATGTTTAACTGATTTCATACTGTAAAATGTATTTATTATAACATAATGCTTTTCAGTAAACAAGGTGTATTTTGAAGGTATGACTTTTTATTGAAATATCATGTGATCTAATGTTACACATAATAAAGCAAGGTGAGGTTTCATTTAAAATCCGAAATTAGCTAATGCAAAAGAGTGTCTATATGTATGCAGCCTTGATGCATGAAAAACATTCAGACTTACACAAATTATATTTTAGTCATCTGCGTGGGCATGATAGACAGCATGTGTATTACAATTTATCTGATAGAGCGAGTTACGTGTGTTGCTAGATCTGCGGTTTATTTTAATTGTCATTACCAGTAACAATTACACAAAGAGAGCATTTACATTTAACATGTAATCTCAAAATGGTTACATTAATTTGAACTTTGAAAAGGTTGTTAGGCAGGGTTCAACTTTCTGTAAAACAGAGCACATTATCCATCACTGTGACAAAGCCTAAAGGAAATACAAGTATGTACTCTGGACAAAGGTCTGGTTTTAAAATGCCAAGATAATAAAGTTAAAGGTGAGCTGCACATTGGATTCCGCTAAATTCAGGGGACTTGTATTTTTAAGAGGAGAGGAGGGTTCTTATGTTCATGGTCTTGTGAGTCAGTAAAGGTCATTCTTAATAGCCGTGGCCTCAAACAGACTCTGATTCCTGAGCTGGAAGAGGAATAAGGTCTTATCCATTGTATGTCTGCTCCACTTAAGTAGCCTATTAAATGGACCTTTTGTTCATAACGGCAGATGTTTTTTCTGTCATACAAGGCCCCAAGTAAAACATGAGCAGAAATGTGCACCAAGAACAAAAATACATTTGAAAGTGACAAATAGGAAACACATTATTGGCACTATTTTTTAAACCGTTTGTCCAATTTGGAAAACAAAATTGTATTTCAATTCAGCTGAGTGGCCCCAAATCATATGTATATAAATAGAATATTTTTAAATATATGGATTATCAATGAATGTAAATAATTTAACAACTCAGTTATTCTTGTTTTTATCAACACCTGATGGATGTGTCTGTATTAAGAATTGCCTTACCAACATGAATACACACCAAATCACCCCCATCATATGTAAATGCACTGGCTTCCTCTCCAGGCCAGGATACAGTTCAAGGCTGCATGTATGATCTACAAAGCAGTTAGGAGTAATACCTGGTGGCTGAGGCCCACATATCTGGTGACAAACATTCCTTGTGCAGCAAACTGACTTACCGACTCAAACCACCACTCGCCCACAAAGAGAGGCTCCGAAAACAATCCTTCTCTTGTCAGGCACCCTCTGGAACTCGATTCCAGGACCAGCTCAGAATGTCCCCACAATTCTCCAGTTATAGAAAGCTCTCAAAGCATGGCTCTCAACTAAACCTGATTTAGGACTAATGCTGATTGAAGAACAGACGGATGAATAGTCCTCAAATCACATTATTGTGCCACGGTTCAAAATGCACCCAAGAAGAGGGCTCACCAACCCCTGTACGGCCCTCTGCTGCTCCCGATAAAATTAAATAATAACATAAAATTATGAATTATGTTTTTCCATACCAGGGGTTATCAAGCAAATACATATTCCATTATAATCTTGATCTATAATCTCCAGCTAATAAATCACTTTCTGATAGGTTAAAATACATTAGGCCAATCGAAGTAAAGAGGTTCTTCCTTCTGGGTGGAGGGAACATATTGTGGGCTCTGTCGGAATCAAAATCACAGGGACAAATGATTCTGGATGGGTGGTGTTTGCTGGATATTTAAAGTAAAACACAAAGGAAGAAGTATGGGTTCTGGGAAAGCAGGAAAGAAAGGGAGCAGGATTTGGGAGCAGGTGGACAGACTGAAATTAAGAGCTTGCCTAGCAGAGTCGTCTAGGGATCTTTTGATGTCCCCATCTGTTCTGTGCCTTTGAACGACAAACCGTTAGTGAGTACAATAACCCAGAACATTTAGATACATGTATCAAGAATAAATAAAACCCAGCTTACAATAAAAAGTATTTGGTGGAAATCTGTTTACAAGCAATATCACTAAAGGGAGGTTGGGCATATAAATTAAACTTTGTGGAAGTATATTTAATAGACAGCCCTAGAATCCAAAATTGTGAAGGGCATATTAGTCTTTCACATTAACAAATTATTAATTCATTATCTTCACCAGAGCAAATTTTATCTGGATGTGTGAGCTTGTTGTGCAATGTGTCTCATAGATTTGCATAAATTGATCATTTCTTGACCTGTGGAAATCACAGTTTAAATAAAAGAAAATTCCTGAATATTTTTCTACTCCTCAAAGTGGATTTGGAAGGAGGTTAGTTTTCTCTTCTTCATTCCCAAGAAAATCATATTAATTCAAATAACCAACACAATATTTCCAAATATTATTGCACAAAAATAGGATTCTGCTTTAAGGAAACTGCTAATGACAATTAAAATTTGGTTGTTGATGCCTCTTTTACTTCAATTTTATAATCTCATGATTGTGTATCACCGTTTAGTACATCAAGATATTATGCTCTCCAAAATAAAATGCTCTACCCTCATCCCAAGCCTTTAGAACAAGTGTAGCCAGGTCAACCCTACAAAACATGCTAACATCTATGTACAAACTAGAAAACAACAGTGTCAAACATTTTAGATTCAAATCAGCCTTGGAACATATGTTAAACCAATTGATTTTTCTAGGACATGTCCATGGGTTGAGAGAAAATGAACTGAATTGATTTATTTTAAAGTTTAACCTGAGAATGACTTTCACACTGCCCTACTCCACAGTGTGTATTTAATATTAATATGCTGACGATTGATGGGAGGAACAGAATGGAGCCCCAGGCATTGCAATGAGTGGAGAGGTGTTTCCAGGGTAGCACCTATAGAAATGCCTCACCATATGGTTTATTCAAATCCACACCATTAGCACAGAAATGCTGCTCTACAGTGTGCATGAATACACCCTGCCCGTGGGCCTTACTGAGAATTATGGGTCCTGAAGAAAGACCTAAAGGGCCAAAACCAGAGAGGGCCTTTAATGAGGTGTAATGGACCATAACGGTTTGGTGTGAGGGGGAATCTATAAAGCCATTATGACCGGTGTTTGGGGAGGTGGGTGGGGGTAAAAATAAAGTGGCCAATCTGCCTGAGGAGTTTCCTGGGAACTGACTGATTCCCCGACTTCACGGCGTGCAAGTAGAAACGTGCTGTGGGAGGAGGGGTAGATGGGGCTTGATCAACTGGGCTGGGCTGTGTCTGCTAAGTGTGGCCCAGCAAAGAATGTGAGCAGCATCTGAGGGCAGAGATATGCCCCCGGGTCGCGCACCTCAGGAGCGACCCCAGTTTCATGTAAGGAGTTGGGGGTGCATTCGGAGTTATCGGGCTGCGTCTGTCAGGTGACGCTCAGGGGAGTATGTGCAGGCGATGTGGCACCCAGAAGTGCCCATGTGAAGAGAGTGAGCAACGTGCTACTCATACGTACACCAGTGGCAGTCGGGCTCCTACTCATTGGCCAGTTTTCTGCCTATTTATCAGAAATCCGAGCCCTACTGACTCGTACAGCCATGAAATGGTATATTTCACTCCCCCAGATCATGATATACCATGTCATTGCCATAAGAGCTCTATAATGTAATAGCGTCCCAGCATTAGCATAGGGCACAGTGCACCTACGTCACACAGTTATCTTTGGAACACTGCACTACAGGGGTGCAGAATACACTCCATCCCATGACTATGAAAAAACTCCATCCCATGACTATGAATAAACTCCATCCCATCACTATGAATAAACTCCATCCCACGACTATGAATAAACTCCATCCCATGACTATGAATACACTTCATCCCATGACTATGAATAATCTTAGTCCCATGACTATGAATAAACTCCATCCCATGACTATCAATAAACTCCATCCCATGACTATCAATAAATTCCATCCCACAACTATGAATAAACTCCATCCCATGACTATAATACACTTCATCTAATGACTATGAATAACTCCATCCCATGACTATCAATAAACTCCATCCCACGACTATGAATAAACTTCATCCCACGACTACGAATAAACTCCATCCCACGACTATGAATAAACTCCATCCCATGACTATGAATAAACTTCATCCCATGACTATCAATAAACTTCATCCCACGACTATGAATAAACTCCATCCCATGACTAACTCCATCCCATAACTATGAATACTCTTCATCCCATGACTATGAATAAACTCCATCCCATGACTATCAATAAACTTCATCCTATGACTATCAATAAACTTCATCCCATGACTATCAATAAACTCCATCCGATGATTATGAATACACTTCATCCCATGACTATGAATAATCTTCATCCCAGGACTATGAATACTCTTCATCCCATGACTATGAATAAACTCCATCCCACAACTATGAATAAACTCCATCCCATGACTATGAATAAACTCCATCCCATGACTATGAATGAAATCCATCCCATGACTACGAATACACTTCACCCTATGACTATGAATAATCTTCATCCCATGACTATGAATAAACTCCATCCCATGACTATCAATAAATTCCATCCCACGACTATGAATGAAATCCATCCCATGACTACGAATACACTTCACCCTATGACTATGAATAAAATTCATCCCATGACTATGAATAAACTCCATCCCATGACTATGAATAAACTCCATCCCATGACTATGAATAAACTCCATCCCATGACTATCAATAAACTCCATCCCACGACTATGAATGAACTCCATCCCATGACTACAAATACACTTCACCCCATGACTATGAATAATCTTCATCCCATGACTATGAATAAACTCCATCCCATGACTATCAATAAACTCCATCCCACGACTATGAATGAACTCCATCCCATGACTACGAATACACTTCACCCCATGACTATGAATAATCTTCATCCCATGACTATGAATAAACTCCATCCCATGACTATCAATAAACTCCATCCCACGACTATGAATGAACTCCATCCCATGACTACGAATACACTTCACCCCATGACTATGAATAATCTTCATCCCATATCTATGAATAATCTTCATCCCATGACTATCAATAAACTCCATCCCACAACTATCAATAAACTCCATCCCACGACTATCAATAAACTCCATCCCACGACTATGAATAAACTCCATCCCATGACTATGAATAAACTCCATACCACAACTATGAATAAACTCCATCCCATGACTATGAATAAACTCCATCCCATGACTATGAATAAACTCCATCCCACAACTATCAATAAACTCCATCCCACGACTATCAATAAACTCCAGCCCACAACTATGAATAAACTCCATCCCATTACTATGAATAAACTTCATCCCATGACTATGAATAAACTCCATCCCATGACTATGAATAAACTCCATCCCACAACTATGAATAAACTCCATCCCATGACTATGAATAAACTTCATCCCATGACTATGAATAAACTTCAGCCCATGACTATGAATAACCTTCATCCCACGACTATGAATAAACTCCATCCCACGACTATGAGGGATGACTATGAATACACTTCACCCCATTACTATGAATAATATTAATCCCACGACTATTAATAAACTTCATCCCATGACTATGAAGAAACTCCATCCCACGACTATGAATAAACTCCATCACACGTCAATGAATAAACTCCATCCCATAACTATCAATAAACTCCATCCCACTACAATGAATAAACTCCATCCCATGACTAACTCCACCCCATGACTATGAATAAACTCCATCCCATGACTATGAATAAACTCCATCCCACGACTATGAATAAACTCCATCCCATGACTAACTCCATCCCATGACTATGAATAAACTCCATCCCATGACTATCAATAAACTCCATCCCACGACTATCAATAAACTCCATCCCATGACTAACTCCATCCCATGACTATGAATAAACTCCATCCCATCACTATGGATAAACTCCATCCCATGACTATCAATAAACTCCATCCCATGACTAACTCCATGACTAACTCCATCCCATGACTATGAATACTCTTCATCCCATGAATATGATTAAACTTCTTCCCATGATCATGAATAAACTTCATCCCAGGACTAAAGGACAGCAATAAAGTTCACAATGTGAAAACAGAAAAATAATATGAGGCCGGGAAGCCCAAAAAGAAACACACCAACACAGGTTACAAAGAAACATTCAAGTGCTTTATTTCAAGCTACAACAGTTACCAAGTCAATTGACAAACGGATAGCTATTCGGCTCTCAGTATAACATAACGAACTTCAACAAGGGTTCGATGTGTTAGTGAGAGAACGTACATTGGAATACCCGGGCCTTTTATACAATTTGTCCAGCCCTTGGCCAACCCTTTTGCGGGTTAACCATTCTGTGAAATACAATCCTGGTCTTAGGGTTCCTTGCCAGGTCAATCCTTTAATATAATCATTTCGATTAGTTTCGCTGATATAAGTAGTACATTTACATATAGGTCAACGGTAGGACAAGGTCTCTGTTCGCGACCACGACAAGTGGCCTGCAGGCATATTAATTATTCAGTTGTACGGAGGTCACAACGGCCAGAATCTTACTCGGAATGCCATTTGGCCTCCATTTTGATGTTCAGGGTGACTTCTACATAACAAGAGAACCTAAAATGGCAGCTCAATTCAAGATGGCGGCTTACATTGGTTTCTCTAAGGTCAAGACCTTGTCATGGAGTTTGTTCGCGCATGATGTTTAGACAACTTGGCGTAGGCCAATACACATACAATTATTACGATAGGAGGCATAATATTGTTTCTATTCTGACAACAACACTACAAGTGAGAGTACCATTTAACACAAAAAAGCCAAACAAAGTAGTGGCACAATTGAAATGATGTCTGTCAAGCCTCGGGCATCTGGGGCTCTTTTCTAGAAATTTACACTGAAGGCGTCTAATTGCAGTTAATGGGCACCCAGAATATTCACCTTTCAGCACATTACAGAGCCAGAAATGTACAAAAGGAGGTATTCTTACGCACTTGCCATTCATCTAGCGCTTCACACAGCAATAGTTGTTGGTCCAGTGGCAATAGCTGCCGATATAAGTATGAGCTTAAACCTAAAAAGGGGTGAAATAAAGAGGCAAAGGCCAGGGACAACAGCAGGATGGTGAAGGCAAGGAGGGAATAGTGCTATATCAGCGGCAGGTGTCACGTGTCTTGTCATACTCCTTATCCGGCGTCCTTATCTCACGCCTGTACAGGCATCCTTATCTCACGCCCATAAGCAGCCAGGCGCGTGGTGCGGTTCCCGCCAGTTCCCTGCACGCTTGTTTATTCAAGGCGTTGTTGTATTATTCTAATGCCTGAATGAAATGGCTGCAAAATGGATCAGGGGCGAGATTAAGGCTGATGCGGCTTTTGATTACTTTTTAATATTCTGTACTGTGGGAGCAGCGCACTGAGCGGCGGAGGGCAGTTTAGCATTCATAGCTAGTCCCGGCGCCTGCCTCGGGTGCTCTCTCGCTGTCAGTGCCTGTCTGGCTGTCTCTCCAGAGCTGCCTGTCTCCCGCCCAGTAATGGCCCCTGATCACAAACAAGAGGCAGAGCCATGGAACGGATGAAGAGGCGTCTGGCGCGTGGCGTCGGCCGCGCACCATCGTACCATGATTAACGCCCGCATATTTAGCCATCAGGTGATTTTTTACACATTTTTACCAACTAGCAATGTGACTGCCCTGCATGTCCCACTGGAAGTACTGGGGCTCCCAGGCAGGGAAGCAAAGGAGGCCTTGGAAATAATGTTCAAAGAGGCCCCATATTACACATTTTCAGCAAGCCCCACCCTTTTCCTATGAGTTACCACACAAAAGAGGCCCAGGTAGTTCCCTATAGGCCAGTCCACCCCTAGGCCCAGGGTGCAGAGGCCTATCAGGAAATCTCCAGAGTTCCCCTACAGGTCAGTCCACCCGTGGATCCAGGGTGCAGAGGTCTACTGGGAAATCTCCAGAGTTCTCTATAGGCCAGTCCAGGGTCTATCAGGAAATCTCCGGAGTTCCCCTACAGGCCAGTCCACCCATGGGCCCAGGGTGCAGAGGCCTACTGGGAAATCTCCAGAGTGCCCTCTAGACCAGTCTACCCCTGGGCTCAGGGTGCAGAGGCCTACCGGGAAATCTCCAGAGTTCCCTAGACGACAGTCCACACCTGGGCTCAGGGTGCAGCAGTCTACTGGGAAATCTCCAGAGTGCCCTATAGGCCAGTCCACCCCTGAGCTCAGGGTGCAGAGGCCTACCGGGAAATCTCCAGGGTTCCCTATAGGCCAGTTCACTCCTGGGCCCAGGGTTCAGAGGCCTACCAGGATGCCTCCAGAGTTCCCTATAGGCCAGTACACTCCTGGGCCCAGTTTCAGGAGGTTTCAGATACTCTTTAAGTTACATGTAGAGGAGCACATTCTCCCCCACGCACCAGCCATCCTCAGGCACACTAGCTCAGGTTCCAAATATATGCCATTCTGCCATTAGTCACACAGGGATGGCCAGTGGAACACTTGCACAGTAAGACAGGAAACATACAACTCACTCACAACAGGACACAACACGCCTCCGGCCTTTGATAATGAGAGGAGAGGCAGACACAAGACCCCACAATGCTAGAATAAAAACAAGCACAAGAGTGTGTTTTGTATGCTGAACACAACATAGTGGATTTGCTTCTAGGCGCTTGAATTTAGGTGAGGAAAAAGCTAATCGGTTGCAGTGCAAGCTCCACAGCCAGCTTGCCAACAAGTTCCAAGCTCCTCATATTCCCTGTGCGTGCGCCTGACGCGCATCACGCTCGCTCTACACGTGCGCCAAGCTAATCACTGTGCATGTTGCCAGCTCCTCACACTCTGTGCGTGCACCCCATTGTCCTGTAACCCGAGCTCCCCATACCGCAGCTCATTTTCCAAGTCCCAGGATTGTACATGGAGAGGGTAGAGGCAGGTTTCACAGCCTTCAAGCCTCCATTCACTCTCCAGTCTTAACGCCTCCTGTTTGACCTCCGCCTTCAAAAACAACTTGGGATTTTCATGCTGGCGTCAAACCAACGACTGGTCACAGAAACCGCCTGCGTTTTGCACCAGGAAATCAGGGAATGCGCTGCATGGAAGCAGAAGCACCGACTTCTGGCCCCGCCCCCCCTGAATAAAAGTCCCATTGAAAGTAGGGGCTCTTACCCAGATGGCCTGTCCCTGGGGCAGAGCTCCCGATCCCGAAGGCATGCATACATGGCAGGCAGCGTTTAGTCTCTTTACACTGCACAGTCCAAATAGAGAAGTGTAAACTGCCACCTCTTTACGCTTCTCATTTGCACTACACAAATGATGCACATGGCCTGGAGGGGACCTATTTGCACATCAGTGAAAACGTAAGTCTGCTTCGGGCAAATGAGTTCAACTGTCTGTCCATTTTCTGCATTCTCCTCACTGAGCACGTGTCCCAACGTCACACGCTCTCTAGATGTGTGGCCAACTCCTCGCTGTTAATGTGCCCCAGGCAGCACTCACTGTGCACGTGCGACAAGCTGATCATTGTGCGTGTTTCAAGCTCCTCACACTCTGTGCATGCGCCCTGTCATCCTCACACTCCCTGTGCCCCCCGGCCATTAATGTGCATGTGCCACAAGCTCCCCATACTGTCTGTACATGTGCCGCAGGCCCCTAACTTAGGGTGGCCAGATAAAAAAACAGACAATGGACATAGAGGTAGGACTACAGTAAACACAAATAGGACTCTGATCAACTATAGTCCTACTTCTATGTCGCCGGCCTGTTGCAGGGGTGTGCTCACAGGCACACTCCTCTCAGCGGCCGGGGAGACGAAATGGAGGTGTGAATGCTTGCATTCACACGCAGGAAGAGTCACGCCGGGCCCGATTTTGGGCAAAAAACAGGACCATAGACAAACACCCACCCAATCCCGGGACAGGGTTAATTAAATTAAAAAACTCCCAGGATGGAGGGCGATTTCCCGGGACTGTCCTAGGAAAACCGGGACGTCTGGTCACCCTACCCTAACTGTGCATGTGTCCCAAGAACCCACACTCTTAATATGTGCACCCAGCTCCTCACACGTACCACGCAAATAATACTTCCACCACTTGCTGGAGGCTATTCCTCCATTCAACACCACAGACTAAATCTGGAAACCGAAACTGGAAAAAAGATGACTAATCCGGAAAGGACACGGACATCCTCGACCCAAGAGGGTAGCTCCCACGGCACCTGGACGCGTGACATCAGATAGACTGGAACACAGGCGGCACGCACGAAGACTGAGCCAACTCCCCCAGACAATCCCACCAACACTTTCGCCCGTCCCTTAGTTACCGCCAGGTACCACAGTGTTGTGGAATTGTCGAGATATTGGCAATCACCACACTACCTGAGATGTTGACATTGGCAGGTGCACTGGCCACAGGAGTATGAACGGAGGATAAGGGGGGCTATGAGAGAGCATGTTAGAGGTGGGGGCCAGAGGAGTAAGGAACGTTAAATGCCAGTCGTACCCAGATCAGGACAGAGCCGCATCAGGGGAGACTACGTAAGCCGAGCGCCTCAACTCAGGATAGAGATGCAAACTAACCAACCCTACTAACAACTTCCCTCTCTGCAGACACCTCTCAAACTCCAAACCAAACACAGCCAAAACCTACAGCACAACAAACCACACAAACTTCACTACATTGCAACAACAAAACAAAAACACACATAGACTCACACAACAGTACATGACGACTACCGGCCGCAAACACCCCATGCCCAGCCAACGGACCCTCCGGGCTGAGGCCGCCAACAGCACATCTCTGCTCTCTTGCACTTTTCCTGCTTCGTCCCACTAACACCCCTCCCTTCCTCTTTCAGAGCCGCCAGAGCGCCAGGGGACCACTCCGATGGTGATAGTGCGCGGTACAAATGTCCTTTAACATTAACATTAACATACCTACAAAAAACGGAGGATTTGCAGCAGGAAGAATTACCAGCGGTTGTAAAACCTCCAAATCCCCAATGGAGTTCTATGGACTCCAGGAATAGGGATCAGCGCTGCTATTCCCGCACTCATAATCAGGCGGATTTACGGTGGTGTCGAGTGATGCAAACACTGCCAAACTTGCATTGCGGCCCCCAGTTCCCACTTCCCTCACCCCACAGCACTCTAAATAGGAACAATAGATCCCTAGCGGAGAAAATGCAGTATCCCGCTGCTACGACGTTATAGCACTGGATTCTGACCTTCACAATCCACTGCTATGATCTCACAGCAGCAAGAAACAGCACGTGGAAATGTTAAAAGCTTCAGGCTGTCAGGAGTGCAATGCACACGAGGCACAACAGTCCTCTGCATAAATGGTGTATGAAAAAGGGTAAGTCCCAATTTTTGGTTAAAGGGGGATTGAGCTAACAACGGGACTTGGTTCTAAAGGGCACAAAGTAACAAAAGCTCACTTACCCCTCTTTTCGTCCGCCTTGCAAGGGAACAGGGGCAAGGGGATTTTTTGATAGATATATTTCTTATCTATCTAGAGGTCGCATAGAAACATTTCATTATCCAGAGAGCGGTCAAAGTAAAAACACAAGTTTTAACAGATTCAGTTATACACTTTTATAAGTAGTCGGTCCTTTCCACAAGACACCTCCAGACTTACAAAGAAATACATGAAATTAAAAAATCCGGAAAAAACACACACATATTCTGGTCGTGGTGCCTAGGGTTCGTAAAGTGACAATTCTGATAAGACACTTTGCCAATTAAATTGTTAAATTCCTTGTTCAGTTTGGGGAAACCAAGACATTAAATGTACAGCATAGAAATTTTAACGCTGCAAAAAAACACATTTATTTTAGTGTCAGGATGTCTACATATGTTTCGGCACACAGTTTGCATCAACACCATCCCTGGTGTTCTGCTGTTTTAATTGTGGCCCTCTTCAGGACGAGATGTTGTTTTTCAAAATGACAAAGGTTCAGAAAACCCCTGGTATTCACACTATTTTCCACTGCTTTATATGCTTTTATAGTCGGATTCGAGATTTTTAGTTTTATTTATAGCAACAGGTGGATTCACTTCCATTCCCTGTATGTCGTCGTACAGTGAATTGCTTTTATCTTGTTTGAGCTTAATGGTTGGTCCTTTCGTCAAAATAATTCAGACTTCAAACCTGATAGTTTTATACCAAAGTTGTGTAATTCGGTTTGGCACTGGTTGTTTTCACAGTTACACGTTTCCCCTGTGTGTGATTTCCTAGGAGTGCCGTATTTTTCTATTCCAATGACCTTCTGAATGATTCAGTGGGACGATCTTTTCTCATCGCAGTGCAGCTCCTCTCAGTTTCGACGCGGAAAAAACAACTCGTTTGTCAAACGTTTGCCCCTGTTCCCTTGCAAGGCGGACAAAAAGAGGGGTAATTGAGCTTTTGTTACTTTGTTCCCTTTGCATAAATGGGCGTCACTTCCCTGGAGCAACCTTGCAACCGTGGAATCAATAGCAGGGGGAGTCACAGCGCTTGCAGCGGCAGAAGCCTCTGGGGCATTAGCTCCCAAAACCCTTGAACCAGGGACTTAGCCCTGGTGAAGCCTACGAAAGCCACAGAATCCGGAAGAGTTGAGGCGTGCTGTTATCCTGTCAATGGGCCTCATTACAATAGTGGCGGACACGGTATGAACGGTGCCGGTAAGGCACTGGCACCGTTCATACCGGTCTGCCACATTACGAGTTCTGCTCGCGGGTGCCGCTTTGCACGCCTGGTCAGACCAGGCGTGCATAGCGGCACCTGCGAGCAGAACAGAACGGTACCAACGGTACCGTTGAGAATGGTACCGCTGCTACCATCCTCCCCATTCCTATTGAGTTCTCTTTAACACTTCCAATTACATTTCTTTCTACATTTCTTGTCTCAGGAGGATAGCTCAGGAGCAACGTGCTTGCCTTGGAAGCAAGACTACACAGAGCAACACAGGTTCCATCTCCGGGTCCGTATTAAACGCGTTATAAATAACCATTTAAATAAACTAATATTGACATTGCCAGTCTACCCTAATGATATACTGCACTTCAGGAGCAACAGTCAGTGTCTATATATATATATGTATATATATATATATATATATTATACACTTTCCTCAGTGCCTCTTAGTACACATGTATTTGCTTCCCCCTAACAAGGGGCCATGTAGGGTACCAAGCCCGCTCTTCTGAGGGTGGCAACCATGGGTCACTCCTCCGGCCCAGGGGCATTGCCATTTAATGTGCCCTCATTTCCTCTGTGGCAGTGCAATTAGTTCTCCCTCCGGAGCTATGGCAGCCATTTCCTCTTCTCCCTCCATTGCTATGGCAGCCATTTCCTCTGTGGCGGTGCGCACTGAATGATGTCATGTGTCATGACTAGTGAACTAGTCCTCCCATGGTTCCTAGCACAGGCTGTGCCCACCAGGACAGGAACAAGTGTGGACTGGGAACCAAAAGAAGCCTTAGAAATAATGTATGTTATGTGGCCCCATATTACACATTTTCAGCGAGCCCAACCCTTTTCCTGTGAGAAAATGTGGAAATAAAATAGAGGCCCAGGACCTACCGGGGAAACTCCAGAGTTCCCTGGGCCAGGGTGCAGAGGCCCCCCAGGAAATCTCCAGAGTTCCCTATAGGCCAGTCCGCCCCTGGGCCCAGGGTGCTGAGACCCACCGGGAAATCTCCAGAGTTCCCTATAGACCAGTCCACCCATGAGCCAGGGTGCAGAGGCCTACTGGGAAATCTCCAGAGTTCCTTATAGTCCAGTCCGCCCCTGGGGGGGAACAACATCAGTTCAAGATGCACTTTTTCAGAGAGTCACAGCCAAATTGGGTTTGGGAGCTGGGGATCAGCACAGAGTACTACCGTGAGTATTCCCCGGCTGCCCTAGGGCCCTGTCAGGCTCCGCTTATGTGGCGGCTGCACCACACTGAGAGTCTTGGCCGGAAGCTATCCAAATCTTCACAGCGGGCCCCAAACGACCCCGGGACGGGGTGGCCTCTCCTCAATGACCATACCATCTTCACCCAGACCACAGCATGCACATCGCCGGGGTCTTCTCCAGCTCGCGCCGGATGGCCCCTGGGCAGACTGAACACCTCCTAGGCATTGCCGCTAACACAATCCCGGGCCGGGTACTCCTCTTCACCTATGCCACACCCCCCATGCGACCCGGGGCTTCGGGTGGGCCAACTCGCCTCTTAGGCTGCTAGTCATGTCCAGGCAGCCCCACTCATGCAGCCCGGTTTAGGTTTTCTTTGATCGTGCCCAGGTGGGCCCACGGCACCCCAGACCTTCTAGGCACCTTGTAGGCCTCGGGAGGATAGCTAAGGGGCAACATGCTTGCCTTGGAAGCAAGACGACGCGGAGCAACACCGGTTCGATCCCCAGGTCCGCGCTTAGGAACCTCTGGGTATTAAGCGCGTTATAATGATTCTAGCTCGACAAGTCTCCTCTCCTCCAGGGACAACGGGCAAGTGTCCAGAAGAGCTCTGTCGAGACAGAGGCAACCAGTACAGCTGTGGCAAGTCACTGTGTTACAAGGCGACGTGTCCAGTGGCCAGCCCGTGTAACCGATGCCTTGACAAGAAGCACTAAAAGGTGTGGTGTATACCCAAAGAGTGCATGCCTGCTTCGTTGTCCCTCGTGCTGGGCACCACTTCTTCCAATCTACATGACATGCTCTTTCTCCCATCAAGCAACCTCTTCAGCACACTCGTCATGCTGCCCTGCGGCACCAGCATCACTGGGTGTCCAGTCAATTGGTCGACAGCAAACTGGTCGACTGCAATTTGGTCGACACTATTTGGTCGAATGCCAAATGGTCGAATTTTTTTTTTTTTTATATATGTGTTTTGTGGGTTTTCGTGTGGGGAAAAAAAAAAAAAAAAAAAGGGGGTTGGGGGGGACCCCCCCAAAAAAAAACAAAAAAGGGGTAAAAAAAAAAAAAAAAAATTCGACCATTTGGCATTCGACCAAATGGTGTCGACCAGTTGTCCTGTCGACCAAATGTTTTCGACCAATTGACTGGTAACCGCATCACTGCCTTCCTTCAAGTCTGCATTTCCACTCCATCCTCCCATGCACCGCCATCGTGCACCCACTTCCACCCTTGCGACTAGGACCGCAACAAGCCAGCACCGCCTCATAGATGCAGGCAACCAAAGGAACTTTGCTCTTCCTCAAAGATGCAGGCAACCGATGGGACATTGCTCTTCCTCAAAGGTGCAGGCAACCAGAGGGTCTTTGCTCATCATCAAAAATGCTGGCAACCAATGGGACAATGCTCTTCCTCAAAGGTGCAGGCAACCAGAGGGTCTTTGCTCATCATCAAAAATGCTGGCAACCAATGGGACAATGCTCATATCAAATACGCAGGAACCCAAAGGGACTTTGCTCCTTATCAAAGGTGCAGGCAACCAAAAGGCCTTTGCTCCTCATCAAATGGGCAGGAACCCAAAGGGACTTTGCTCCTCCTCAAAGGTGCAGGCAACCAATGAGACATTGCTCCTATCAAAGGTGCAGGCAACCAGAGGGTCTTTGCTCCTCATTAAAGATGCAGGCAACCAATGGGACAATGCTCCTATCAAAGGTGCAGGCAACCAATAGGACAATGTTCCTTTCAAAGGTGCAGGCAACTAATGGGACAATGCTTCTATCAAAGGTGCAGGCAACCAATGGGACAATGCTCCTATCAAAGGTGCAGGAACCCAAAGGGACTTTGCTTCTCCTCAAAGGTGAAGGCAACCAATGGCACTTTGCTCCTCATCAAAGGTACTGGCAACCAATAGGACTTTGCTTCTCCTCAAAGGGGCATGAACCCAAAGGGACTTTACTCCTCATCAAAGATACAAGCAACCAAAGGAACTTTTCTCTTCCTCAAAGGTGCAGGCAACCAATGTCATTTTACTCCTCTTCAAAGGTGCAAGCAACCAATGGGACTTAGCTCCTCTTCAAAGGGTCAGGAACCTAAAGGGACTTTACTCTTCCTCAAGGCGACAGTCACCAATGGGACTTTACTCCTCATCAAAGGTACAAGCAACCAAAGGAACTTTGGTCTTCCTCAAAGGTGCAGACAGCCAATAGGACTTTGCTCCTCCTCAAAGGTGAAGGCAACCAATGGGACTTTGCTCCTCTTCAAAGGGGCAGGCAACCAAAGGGACTTTCTGTCACCCTCGATCCGGGTAGCTTGTACACATTGATCATTCTGAGACATGCTTTAATGTCATCACAGTGGACATATGCCTGGGCAACTGTATCGGTCACTGAACGGGGTCCTGATGACCTCAAGCTGCCTCTACCACGAGCCCTAGGTTCAGGGCTCTCTAGCCTGTGTGCATGTCCTATCCTTCCGGCCTCTCATACTTTGCGTAAATAGGTGCAGTGATATAGCATGCCAACACATGAGTAACTAATACCAATGTTATGTCATTACTTACAACAGGTGAGGTCTGCGGCGAAGAGCTCTTCACAGGTAATTACTTAAAGAATAAAACACCCGTGGATCATTGCAAGACGCCAAAAAAGCATATGTAGAATGGCATTTCCTAACATTAGTTAATGTCAATATCGGTCGCAAATCTGCATATTTAGGCATAAAAGTTAAATAAGCATTGGCAATGCCAACCGTTTGAGCCTTTGTGTAGGCATGGGAAAGTGTTTTCAGCTCCAAATAAGTCAGTAACTCTCCGAAGACTGCTTTGAACAAACACTGGCAGGCACTTTGAGTGCACCGTTTGATGGTAAGGTTTGATTAAAGCAAGCTCAGAGAGTTCCTTTGAGGAGGTGTTTTGGGCAGGGAGGAGCAAGCCGTGGGTGGGAACGGCCATAGGGATTAACATGGCCATGTGTGGGCAGATAACCAAACAAACACCTACAAGCTGTGTGTCCCTTCTCATATGCCATTTCTCCTTATCTGTACTGTAATGCAATAGTTTCGGCTTATAGGTGTCGCAAGCGCCACCAAACAACTAAAACTAAAAATGTGGGATAGATTCCACTTTGTTGGGGCAGGAAGGGCAACACCTATTCATCTGTCACACTTGCTTACTCCAGGAGGAGAACCAGGAGTTTCATGGTCAAAGATTAGAACATGATCTTGTCACTGCCCAGTGGTCAGGTCTATTCTTGAATAGAATTGCAAACCAGCAACAGTAATGGATTGAAACTCCTTGAGTTCCCTCTCCAAGGCCGTGCCAACCCACATGTGATCCCTAGTCGGTCTAATGTCATCTAGTCCACCAGAGGTTAGATGCTTGAATGCCTGTTAGACATTTCAAAATATAATTACACTGCAGTCTCTCCTTCACCCTGACCTGAGACATGACCTGATCTAAAGTAATGTTAGTCAGTACTGCTGTAACATTCAATCACGCTTAGTTTAAGTGGAGCACTGGCCCACAGCTCACATATCTGGGGGATGAAAGGTAGGGGCACATTTAGGTAGCCCCAGCTGCTTATGGCAACATTGATTACCAGTGGCCTGGAATGTGTGCAGATCTTCGAAGCCCCAAACCTCTGCGCCCCATTATCCTGTGGCCTTTGCGAGGGCATTAATAGATATCCATTCTAATGGGAACAGGCTGTCGTCTAAGGATTAGGTCGAATTTATAAAGGGCGCCTGCACTTTGGAATCCTTTTCTAGCTGTTGTACTTAGGTACCACTAGGTTTTACTGTGAATGCCACCCCTAGATATGGAAAACAATCTCTCTCGGGAACCTCATACCCACCTCAGGGCTGTCCAACTCCAGGCTTCGAGGGCCGGATCCATGTCGGGTTTTCAGGTTACCCCTCATTAATAATCATGAGAAAAATTTGCATACAATGATTCTAGATTTATGCACATTTTTCCCTTTGAAATGCAGTTTTTGAGGAGAAACTGACAACCACCGATTTGGCCATAATAATTTTTAAATCAAGGGATGCCATGAACAACACATCTCTATTAATCAATATTTGGAGTTATCACAGGGTTCGGGCAATCAATGCCACGCTCATCAGCGTAGGCTAGAACCAGTGTTTCTAGGGCCCAACATTTGGAAACACCCCTGTCCCTCTGTTAGGGCTATTCGAGATTATTTGTGTACAGTGAGAATATCAGGGGAGCTAGCACACATCCCTTTTCAGCACTCCTCCTTGACACCAAACCAGGATGTACATGCCCCAGATCGGCCCACTCTAACCGAAGCCCTGTTGCCCTTGTGAAGTTCTATCAGAACCCTAAGCAATTGTTCCAGTATACCCTGTGAACGCAGTCCTTGTCACAACCTCACGATATCGACCAAGTCGAAGGCTGCGGACAGAGCCTTTAAAGCACTGTACATGGGTTCCTCCTTCATAAAGAACCAAAGATAATGTAAAGTCTGATTTTTCTTTTTTTTTTCAGGGCCTGCGGCAGCAGCCCTTTAGTTATGGTTAAGGTGCCCAACTCATAAAAAGAGACTTTCTGGTCGGCTTATAACTTCGACGCCGTTTGACGAATCCTCACCAAATTTTGTGAACAAATATATATGGCTACTCTGGAATGATATTGCAAAGTTTGGTGTGGTTTGGTCAAGGGGGGGCAAAGTTATAGGGGTGTCCCAAATGTTTTGAAATCCTCATAGACACAATGGAAAACAAATTTTGCGTGCGTCTACGGCCCAAACCGCTGGACGGATTGGCACCAAACTTGCGTTAGGAGTGACGGCTTTGTCCCAAAAGCGTGCTTTTGCAAATTTGGTGCAAATCTGTCCAGTAGTTTTTTTTAAAATGTCTAGAATGTAGGTACAAAAAGAATTGTGATATTTGGGTCCGGTCCACGAACTCATTTCCTGATTCGGAGTCCGCAGATGCCTCTGGGCCAAATCAGAGAGCAGCGTGATGTTCGCGGTCATCATACGAGCCCGCTGATTTGTCAATTAAAAATGTGCAGTGTTTCAAAACATTTGAAACGGATGCCATGTTGGATTCGCGAAAAATACACCTGTGGTCCGTGGACATCACAGTGAAAACATATTAAAAAGCACAACATTGCACTTGTCAAAATAATGAAACAATCTCTGGGGAGTTGAGGGGTGGTGAGGATGGGATGGGATATGGTTATAAAAAGCCGAAAATAGTATTTCTGCATTACAGGGCCAGTGAAAAGCTGGTTTTGGATGGCTTATAACTTTGGCACCACTCAATGAAATGGCATGGAGTTTTGCAATATAATTTGCGACCTGATCCTGAATGGTTCTGCAAAGTTTGGTGCTGTTTTGCCAAGAGGGGGCAAATTTAGAGGGGTCCCAAAATATTTGAAAGACATACATTTGGTGCAATTTAACGAATCTGCACAAAAGTTTTCAAAAGGATTTTAGATCCCGATTTGAATGTTTGTGCAAAGTGTAAATGGTTTCTGTCAAGTGGGGGCTAAGTTATATGGCTATTCTTTGTACGTACATTTTGACACTTTTCCAAAAATAAAACATGGACACATTTGCAGCAAACTCGTACAAGAAGCATTGGCATGGACCCAAAAGCATGGTTTTGCAAATGTATACATGTTTTATTTTTTGAAAAGTGTCACAATGTAGGTACAAAAATACTGATATTCCTTTGGTGACTGTATAGCTTGTGGCCATGGCCAGTGTCTAGATTATCACAATCTGGCTGGCCATGACCACAAGGGACAATCAATGTGGTTAATGTGGGCATGGCCACGAGGGACCGGCTATGGGGTAACGTTTTTCGAAATCGAGATAGGTTTGAATGGGAAAAGATTTCTGCTTGTGGCAACAGCCCGAAGTACTGGACAGAATTGCAGCAAACATTCCCATGCCCCATGTATCCTGGAGACTGACCATGGCTGAGGGCCATGAGCACTGCCCATTGGTCACATTATGAGGGTTCAGTGGACACAGAACTAGGATGCTGGGTAGGTGCAGTGGATAACAGGGGTGGTTTGGTGGGGTGGGGTCATGGTCGAACCTCATGATTAGGCAATTCCACCATGACTTGCATCGCCAGCATGCGCTGCTGATAGCGACACACATCAGTATGCGGGGCCAAAATATATTTGTTAAGGGAGGTTTACAGTTCTTTCATATATGTTAAAAGAGAAATTATTAATAACATCTATACAGTGATGTAACATCATGAACCATTTTCACTCATAAAAACCTACGAAATAAACAGAAAATACGTTGTTAAAGGGACGTTATGGTTAAGTTGCACTAATAAAAACCTATGAAATTCAGTGAAAAAATGTTAAAGGGACGTTATGGTTAAGTTGCACTAACAAAAACCGTGTTCATCGTGGCTCATATTAAGGACCCAGGAAGCTCTGGCAGCTTCCTGGTATCTGTTTGTGAGCAGCACGGAGGTGCCGAGGGTGGCCTGGAGTGACGCACCAACGTTGGAAAAACATTTAAGAAGGTATTTTTATGTTATGCGTATTTTGCATTGTGAAGTGCGTGTCAGATTAATGTATGTGCTATGGGTCAGCAAGTGGTTGGTGAATGAGAAGAAATGTGTTAGTAGGTGTGTTTGAATGTTCTGGGTGGTTGTGTGCCTGTGTAGAGAATGCCGTGAGAGTGGATGTGGAAGGTGCATGAGTGAGTGACTGGCGGGAGAATGAGTAGGAATGTCATAGTGTGTTTCAATGTTGTGGATGGGTACGTGCCTGCGTGCAGAATGCAGTGTGAGTGGACGTGGGAGACGGTGTATGGGTCAGTGAGTGGTGGGTGAATAAGTATGAATGTGGTAGTGCGTGTTTAAATGTGCGGCTCGGAGGGTGCGTCCCTGTGTGGCGATTGCGGTGGAAATGGACAAGAGAGGTTTATGTGCGAGTGAAGATGGCTGCAATGATGGCTGAAATGAGAGCGCCTGGAAACACAGGTGTTAGATGCATCTGAAGGTCGTGTGCCATCACATCCTGGGATGTCACTTGGGGGTGTGTCAAATGAAATCCCTTCCTGTGATGTCATCAGAGGTCAAGGGTTGTGTGATGTCACTTCCGTTACCCCTGGAATTTTGGTGAAATTAAGTCAGAGGTGGATCTAATGGTCGTCAGCCAGACAAATGGCGAGTGGGTCCCTGTGCTAGGCCCCGCCCCTTCCACACAACACAGGGCCCTTTCTGCTGTGGTGGGCCTGCTTTGCGGCGGCAAGTTCTCTGCTCGCTTTCCCCCTGACTGATGCCAGAGAGCACACGTGCCATCGCCGTGTGGGTTATTGTGGATCTTAACACTGCTTGTCAGCTCTGAGGGAACATGGCAGGCTTTTATGTGACAGCTTTCACACCATAAACAAAGCCAAACAAGGTTGGTGCGAAATGAAGAAGGGTTTGGTCACTGATGAAAAAAAAAAACTCAGCTCTAGTAGCGTGTTTTGCTTGTTAGTTGTCACAGGGTTAGGGCTTTGTTATATAGAAATGTCAGTATCTCCTTCAAAATACATGCTCCAATGCAAAGGTTTTACGACAATCCACACCAGCACGTTGTTCTGTGTTGCTTTTTTTTTTTTTTTTTTACTTTTCCTTTATTTAGGAAGTTTATAGAGCACAGCCCTACCCTAGTATGCGCCATATGGCCTGATTTACAAAATCACTTTTCAATGGAAAAATCCCATTGGAAACGTTTTGTAAATCGGGCACATAGGGGTATGGTATGGTCGGGGAGTGTCACAGCATTCTATCATCTTTTGGAAAAAAATCAAATTAATAAACTAATAGATACAGCATCTGGTCCTGCAGCCATCACAAGCAGCTCATTGCACACTGTTGTCACAAACATCAATTAACTTCTTGTTTGTTTTTTAACATCGTCCACATTGATCTGTTTTGCATCTAAAGTACACACAGATACCAAATATTGTAAAGGGCTCTGTAATTCCATACTAGTAAACTCTTATGCAGATCCGAGGTTTTCACTCTCCAACCCGTGCAGCAAAAGATTAACGCTAGGCAATTCTGGCATTTTGCAATGCATGGCTGCAGCAACGCCCGCACAAACAGAATGACATCACTTGTCTGCTACAAGGACACGTATGTTCTCTAGGTTTACAATATTTAGCATTCATAGCAAAGCCTGCTGAGGAGGCCCAGCTGTTTCCAGTTAGTCAGACCACTAGACACAGGTAGCTGTAATCAAGACAATTTAATAAAAAATTGCTTTGTCCCTAAAGTTTGCCATTGTGCACTGTGACCACAGTTAACTCCGCCCACCCAAAGCTCCGCCTCCATAACCCGCCCACCTAGGGCTCTGTGTCAGGTGCTGCCCACGGGGCCCTTTGCCTTAACTCTGCCACTGAACGAAGTCCCTGTTGAGTGAGTGCGATCTTTATCAATTACAATTGGGGAATAAGTAGCATCACGCGTATGCAGATCACTCGCCCCACCGCGCGTCATGACGGCATGCTGCTCATCAAGCGGTGCAGTGCGGAGCAAGCCAAAAACAGGACTGTGGACTGACAGCAACTTGCGTCTCCCCACGGCTCTGCAACGATTGATCTACACGGTGCATTGTATCTCTATTTACTAATAAAGAAAACATGTATAAATCAGTAGCATATTCTCTTATTTACATCCCCAAATTGCACCGGTGGTCGATAGATCAGCGAAATACTCAGCATTGCTCTTACCAACCTCTTCATAAGGGGTTTTCTCTCCCATGTATCATCTCACGCATGCTCTTCTTGTGTCAGGCAGTGCCGCCCCTCACCCCAGAGCGCCCCTGGTCAGTGCCTGTGGGAGGGGGTGCGTCGGGGGTACTTTTTTGTTTAACTCCCCGCTCCCACGCCGGAGCAGGGAGTTAATTATTGGAGTACCTGATCAGATGCATCGATCATTGTGTGCCCGGCCGTGCCCCGACCCATGCGCCAGGAGATGATACCGTGGGCTGCTTCTGAAGGCATGCTGCACTCGTGCCGCCTGGCAGCCGGAGATCGCCCACTCCTCTTCCACTATCCCAGGCAGGCACCCTGCCCAGTGCTTTAAGTGGGCCGGGGCCTGCCGGGGCCGGGCCCCGGCAGTCTCCAGAAAGTGGGGCTGAGCCGGGGCCCAGCCGGGGCCCCGTCCCACACAATATTGGCGGGATGCATTATCCCGCCGCGGCCGCAGCCGCGACGGGAGATGCGCCCGTCATTATGTCGGCCAAGCTGAAGAAGTGCCGGCCAGCCACAGAGACGCTGAGGCTGGCGGCACTTCTGTCAGTTAGTGTAACTCCCTCTGATGACCCCTCATCAGGGTCATCAGAGGAAGTTACTGTCCCTCTGTTTTCCCTCCCCAGGTCACTAACCCCCGCGGGCTCTGTGATCTAATATGCAGATTAGATCACGGAGCCCGCGGGTTCGCAGAGGGTGAAAGACGCCTCGGGCTCAGTGATCTATGTGTTCTGAGCAGAGATCACAGAGCCCGAGGTGCCTTTCTCCATCGGCAAAGCTTTATAAAAGATGCCTTGAACTGTGTACGTTTCAAGTCATCTTTTATAAAGTTAGAAATATTTCTATGTTTCTAAAAGACGGCTTGAAACGTGCACAATTCAAGGCATCTTTTATAAAGCTTTGTCGACGGACAAAGCCACCTTGCGGTTTGTTTTGTCCGTCATCAACGCTTTATAAAAGATGCCTTGAATTGTTTACATGTCAAGCCATCTTTTAGAAACATAGAAACATGTTACAAATATCTATGTTTATAAAAGGTGGCTTGAAAAGTACACACACCATAGTAAGGTAAGCACACAAGTGTGCGTAACTTACTATGGTTTGTACACTTTCAAGCCACCTTTTATAAACATAGAAATATGTAACATTGCTATGTTTATAAAATATGGCTTGAAAAGTACACACACCATACTAGTACGCATACAAACATATAAATGCTCATATTTATATATTTGTTTGCGCACCTTACTATGATTTGTGCACTTTTAGGCCACGCCCACAATGAAAGCCACGCCCCCAAACGAGGGCTCCCCCTCAATTTATTACCCCACTTAAAGCACTGACCCTGCCGCACCTTACCATCCGAGCCTGGGCTTATCTGAGTCCATCCAATTCATCTCCTGCCATGTTCCCTCGGATTGATAGCGCGCGATGCCTGGCTGCGCTCCTGATTGGACGGATTAGAGGGGGTGCGCCCGAGTTCCCGCCCCCCCACCGCTGCACGCTGAGCGCGTGCAGGTGTAACTAAGTCCCACGACGCTGCATTCCCCCCACAGCCAAAGCGCACCAAGCAAAACAAACATTCTGCAAGGAAACCTCTTCTGGGGAGATTTGTTTTCACGTTGAGGTCAGAGCGAGCGGGAGAAATGACAAAGCAACTGACGAGAAAGTGAAGGGAAAACACACGGGCGCCGTATCCAGCACCATAAGTGTCAACTGCCAACTACACGGGGAGGTCAGCCTTGAATGATTACTTCAGCCACCAGGTGGCGCTATGGGGGGAGGGAGGCCCACTATACTGGAGACAGAATATGTTTCTAGGCTTGCAACAATCCCACACGTGTCAGTCAGTATACGAGGACCAACCTGAACTAGGTTAGCCACAATCCTAAATTCAGGTCTTTTGTCAGTACTTCGAGACCTGCAGCAGGGGGTGCAATTAGCACACCTGTGAGGGTGGTCCAATGTTCGCTGTGAAGTGATCACACGTGTTGCATTTCACAACTGCTTCTTCACCTGATGCATGGGAGCCAGCCAGCTTTTGATTTTCACTACGGGGCCGAGCCAAGGTCGAAACACCCCATTTTAGAGCTCATTTTGCAGCAAGAAGTGGACAAACTCATAGGATTTGCAGGCAGGCCTAAACATAGGCAATGTCAGTAATAGTTGCCTAACCTGCAGAGCTATCTTTTCTCAGCCATCTGCTTTTGGATCTCGCTCTCGCACGTGCACGATCTGAATGACACAAGCCCCAGTAAGATATTTGTCCTGTCCTCCCTCTGTCCAGTCCCCTCGCCCCAGTGTCTTGTCATGCCTAGAAACACTTGTGTACAAGCGTATTATAAATGACTTATCATATCATATGATACCACCCTCGATCTACCAAACAGCTTTTGGCCGGTGCATCGCTCTCCTTCCCATGCCAGCAAGCAATTCATGCTCAGGTGGTCCATTGATGAGGCGACCTACTCACTTTGAAGTGAGCAGCACTTGCTAATTTTGCAAGCTGCACTCTAACAGTTCTCTGAGCTTCAGCCCACCAGGAGAGGGGCCAGAAGCCCTGTCGCGCAGAGTGATTAAAAAGTGCAAGGGACTCATTCCTTCTTCCTGTTTTCATTTTTGGTCACCCCTCCCCCATACGAATACATGCAGAATATCCACAGTGCAAAATGACACTCTGCCGCGTGGGTCAACTGCCCCCTGTGCCCCCATGTACTCGGTGCCTTTGACCTGAAGTGTTTGCAGCTGAACTAAAACTCCCTCCCGCACACCTGCTTCCATTTATTTCTCTCTGCTTTCTTTGCAACTATCTTAAGCTGCCCATGCATGTAGCATGCTTGAGCTTCTGTTCCAGTAGCTGGCAATAGGTGTTACAGCTTCTTTTTATAAGTGATGCAACCGGGATGTCATTTAGGGGTCGCCAGGGGTCGCAGCTGCGACCTCTGAGATCTTCCTAGCTACCCCAAAAAAAAAAAGATTTTCTTTTTTTTAAATGCAAGCTCCTGGGCTGGGGCCAGCACCATGTGGCTCTTTGTTTCTGGAGTGGCTGAAATTCTTGTTCAGGCCTCTTTAGGATAAACAGGGGGTTCCAAAAGTGTAACACTTTGAGCAGTGACCCTCAGTAAGAAAGAATAGGAATAACAAATAATTTGTCTTTCTGGAATTCTATACAATAATTGCTAGACTCATTAAAGGTTTATTTCAGGCACACTTCAGGGGGTGAGTCACGGATTTAGTCTGTTCTTAAACACCTCAAATTCAAAATACAGACAAAAACGTACAAAAAGCACTTAGAGTAGAATAAGCATCCATTTCGGAATATGTATTGCTTTTCGCAAGTTGCAGCAATAGCCTGTTTTTTTCTGCCTTTGTCTAGGTTACAATCATCAGAAGACATTCCATCTCTGTGACCTCGGTCACTTGACAAAATCCTTGTGCCTAAAAGCTTGTGTACAGTGCAGAAACGTTTGACCATAGCACATAAGGTGGCCCTTGTTTTCATTGTGCCACAATGAATGCTTTCTTGTAATGTGTCTATCTTTCCCATCTCCATGAAATGCTGTTCAGGATGTTTGTTTGCATGTATGAGGTAATGAGTGCCCAGAGTACGGGACACTGTGTGAGTGCTCTGCTTTACCTGCACCGCTCCACATTCTTCAATACACAGTTAAGAATCCTCCCAATGATATGTATTTTGCCAAACTCTGAAGCTTGAAAAGTCAATCCAAGCAGGCTTGATACGTGGCCAACTTTGCACCAGACCTGCAGATGAATTAGCCCGCTGTTAAATCTCAGTTACCTGTTTAATGTTAACCACTAGAGAGCGTAATTTGCAGCCTGACTTTGAGAACATTCAGACATGTAAATGCTCGTTTTACTATAGCCGGTAAGATAGCTGTAGCCGGTAAAATAGCTCAGTGGGCTGCAGTGATGTGTGTGTGTCATCTGCAGGTCCGCATCCCGGTAAGGCCAACTCAGCCTTTCATCCTTCTGAGGTTTATAAATGAGTACCAACACAGTTTGAGTGATATTGTATGTATATTTGTTTTATATAAAGCGTTTATGCATAAGTGCCATATAATAGCACATCATTATCCTTTGGTCTCGGAAATCTGCTCAAAATCATACTAATTTGGTAACATGGGCCATAGACACTGATATTAACGATTCATATGGTGATCCATTCTTATATGAAATACATCACATTACAGTGATATCGTAACTAGTGTCTGGTCAAAGGTTCGAATACAAAAGGTTCAATTGCAATAGGGTCGAGTCAATAGGACCGAAAACAAAAGGTTCACATTTTTTTTTAAATTATATATATTTTTGGGGGTTTTCGTATAGGTAAAAAAAGTGTTTTTACCACAAAAACAGGGGTTGGGGAGGGAACCCCCCCAAAATAAATGAATAAATAAATAAATAAATCATTCAAACTTTTTGTTTTCGGTCCTTTTGATTCGACCCTATTGTATTTCGATCCTTTTGATTGAATCCTTTGACCTATAAACATCGTAACCATATTCTTTGTAGTGTACTTAAGAACAATGCTATGTGATGCCACTTCCTGTTTTGTCAAAGGATGAAATGTTGTGTTCCATTGATTCCCGTGATGTCACTTCGAGTGAGGTCAAATGACATCACTTCCTGTGATGTCATCAGAGGTCAAGGGTCATGTGATGTCACTTCCGCTACCCCTGCAATTTTGGTGAAATGACATCCCTGTGTTGCGGTATGTTTTGTCTGTTTGTATGTGCCAGCTGGGTACTGCCTCCTTTTCCTTGTTTCCTCAGCCAACTTGGCACTGCCTCTTTTTGCTAGTTTCCTGGCCCAGCTCAGCGCTGCCTCTTTTTCTAGTTTCCTGTGATAGCTGTGCTCTGCATCTTTTTCCTAGTTTCCTTTGCTAGGTAGGACCTGCACCATTTTGCTAGTTTCCTGTGCCAGCTGGGCCTGCATCTTTTTGCTAGTTTACGGTGACAGCTAGGTTCTGCATCTTTTTGCTAGGTTCCTATGCCATCTGGGCACTGCTTTTTTTGCTAGTTTCATGTGCCAGCTGGGCAGTTCCTATTTTTGCTAGATTTCTGGGCCAGCTGGGCACTTCCTATTCTTGCTAGATTCCTGTGACAGTTGGGCCGTGCATCTTTTTGCTAGTTTCCTGTTCCAGTAGGGCATTGCAGCTTTTTTAATATTCTCCTATGCCAGCTCGGCACTGCTCTTTTTGCTAGATTCTTGTTCGAGCTGGACCATGCATCTTTTTGTTAATTTCCTGTGCCAGCTGGTACTTTCTATTTTTGCTAGATTTCTGTGACAGCTGGGCCACATGGCTTTTTGATAGTTTCATGAGTCAGCTGGGAACGTCTGTTTTTTTGTAGCTTACTGTGCCCAGTAGGCTGTGCTTCTGTTTGGTAGGTTCCGATCCAACTGGGCATTGCCTTATTCTGCTAGATTACTGTGCCAGCTGAGCTCTGCAGTTTTTGCTAGATTCCTGTGCCAAGCTGGGCTGTGCATCGTTTTGCTAGTTTCCTGTGCCAGCTGGGCAGTTCGTTATTTTTCTCAATTACTATGCCAGTTGGGATCTGCACAGAGCCCCTCTTCCCTTTCCATGGCAGCCTGCAGAAGGCAAAGACACAACCCCATGACCATATTACCACAAGCACATTTGCTTCCCCTTTCAAACCTATCGCACTTTCGAATAACTTTACCATATAACCGGTCCCAGCGGACTTGGCCACTTTAACACCATTGACCAGATTGTCCGGGTCATTACCTTATACCATGACCCGCACAATCTGGCCACTGCCCATGGACACAGGCTATACCTCAGTCACCAAAGGTATTTCACTATTTTTTGTACCTACATTATGACACTTGTCATAAAATAAAACACAGGCACATTTGCAAAACCATGCTTTAGGGTCCTTGCCAATGCTCCTTACACGAGTTTGCTTGAAATCCGCCAATGTTTTATTTTTTCAAAAGTGTCAAAATATATGTTCATACAATAGTCATTTAACTTAGCCCTCACTTGGAAAAATCCCTTCAGTCTTTACACAAACATTCAAGGTTGGGTCTATGATCTTTCTGAAAACCTTTGTCCACATTCGCCAAACGGCAACAAAGTTTTAAGCCATCTAAAAATGTTGAGACCCCCCTCTAATTTAGCCCCCTCTTGAGAAGATCCCAGAAAACTTTATAAAAACATTTATATCTAGATTTAAAATTATTTTGTATCTTTTGTGTAGATTCGGCAAATGGCTTGGTACATACAATCTGTTTGGATGGTCCTATGTATTTTCAGGCCCACTATATGACTGCTGGGTAGAGTTTTTATAATATATGTCTATAATCCATATCTTTTTCCGATAATCCACAGAATATTTACAGCATTTATCCAAAAATATTTTTTTATAAATTTTAAAAACAAATATTTTTCTAAAACAATCATTTTTGCTTAAATTGTTTGATCAAACTCAGAATCTGTACCAATAGTTTTTGATCTGCTCTACTTATCAATAGTACATAAACCATGTAGTTCTTTTAATTTTTGGAAAAAAACTCTTCTTTACAACATCAAAAATACAAATTCATCAATTGTGTTGGTTTCCGTTTTTCTACTTATTCATCCTCTTCTCTAACAAACCATTCGTCCCAACATGTTTCATTCCTCATCATCCATTCTTTCAAATTCTCTCTGCAGGAAATTCTTCAGGTGTATACAATTCATTCAAGATCAATCAACATTTTATGTTGCTCTGTTCATTAATTAGCGGTGCAGTGATAGTGAGGGTCCAATTCCTCACTATTCATGATTTTTCATCAGTCATGGTGTCTGAAAAGGCAAAGTATAGCCTGGTTTAGTTTTAGCCACGCTTATTACAAATTGATTATAATTTTTGGTTCTTTTAATTAAACAGGGAGATTAATTCCCTTCATTTCTTTAACAGCTTTAATCTCTCAGTGTTCCATTTCTAACATGTCGCCGGCTATTAGTTTTTCAGTTTTCCCGCACCATTTAGAACTCTAATCATCAGCGCCTTAAAAAGGCAACAAATTACTAGACTAGAAAAGAGCAGTCGTCAAATGGCACGACATGTTTAAGCATTTACAATATTTTGTGACCCCCCTTCTAAATGTATTCCCTCTTAACAAAACAGCTGCACCATTCAGAATCAAGTTTAGAAAAATAAATCCAAAATTTAATGACGTTTCATTGAGTGGCGCCAAAGTTATAAGCCATCCAAGAACTGCTTTTCACCACGCCTGTAATGCAGAAATAGGCAGAGATGCCCCCGAACATCTGAAGTGTTTGCAAACATCACAGGACTGTACCCAAACATCTGTAGCGTTCGCGGACTTCGGTGTTGAAAAACACACATTTCTTGGCTACTTATGGCCATATCTCATCCCATCCTCATCACCCCTCACATCCCCAGAGATTGTTTGATAAGTTTGACAAGTGCAATGTTGTGTTTTTTTATATGTTTTTATGGCGGATTTCGTGGACACCGGCAGATGTCCGCAAACACATCATGTCGGGCGTTGCCAAAAATCTGACACACTTCACGCTTTTCACTATCTAATCAGGGGGCGGGTCCGATGTCCGAGGACATCAGTCACCCTCTAGGCCAATCGAATGCCCGTCTGCGGACCGAACAGGGATGTAGGTCCATGGACCGAATCCAGATATCACTCATTTATTTGACCTACTTTTTGGATTTTTAAATAAAACGACTGGATGCATTTACACCAAATATCCAAAAGCACGCTTTCGGGACCAAGCCACCGCTGCTGCCGCAAATGAGGTGAAAATTTGTCCAGAAGTTTGGGCTGTAGGTGTGAGCAAATCTTTTTTCCATTGCGTCTATGGAAAATAAAATGTGGGACCCCCCCATAACTTTGACTAAACCTCACCAAACTTACCAAAAGAATTGAAAGCGGGTCATATACTTTTTTTTTGCAAAGTTTGGTAAGGATTCGTTCAGGGGGAGTGACGTTATAAGCCGTCCAAAAAGTGCTCTTCCTATGAGCTGAGCAACTGAACCATAACTACACGGCTGCTACCGCAGGCCGTGTAATATATAAATTCAGCTTTACCGACTGTTCTGAAATTCTGCCAGGTGCAAAGGCTCTGGAGGAGCCGGGTTGGGTAAGGGGAATAGTGAAGGAGGGGAAATCCAGGGCGAAGAAATAGTGGAGCAATGTCAGTGGTATCTTCTAGAACTAACACTGGGGAAAAGGACACTTAGGCATTTGACAATTCTTGAAAAAAGCTGCCAAACTCAAAATGGGAGCCTCCGTTTTTCTTCATCATTTTCGAGGCATGGAAGCTAAAGAACGGGAGAATGTGAAAGCATCCTCTTCCCAGATTCTGTCTTCATCAACGCCATGTCCAAAGATGGGGGTTCATTTCCTATGAAATAAGTGACAAATGCCATCAGTAATAACTATTCAAATTCAGCCAATGGGGAAAGTTATAATTGTGTTCCCACCAACAAAAAGGATATTGAAAAGTCACAAAAGCATAACTATTGAATGTAAAACAACCAAAATACCAGGGCAGACAAGTTAACTGAAAAATGTGTGCAACTCAAATCTGATTTTATCAATGTACAACTCAGATCTGAATTCATTAATGTGCAACTCAGATCTGAATTCATTAAGTAAGGGCCTCCATTGCTGCCAAAATAACAATTTAAAGGGAAGTACCATGACTAAAATGGCATCAATTGAAGATCAATAGATCTAAGAACACCGGCTTGCAGACACTTGACCTCATTCCAGGAGGATGTCTCTCCATTCGTAAAGCGCCTATCCTAGGGCAAGCCAAAACATGTTCAGATAAAGCGCTATATGCATATTACATTATTACATTTCTTCAAGGCACGGAGCATGCCTAACTATGCCCGAGTATGTAAATATTGAGAGCTGTTTGCACAATTATCTTTCTCCAGGAGTCCCTCCAAAGGCCTCACATCATTTAAAGTGTCCTTTTCCTTCTGATGAAGGACCCTGCTTTATCTGAGATACCCACGAGAGATTAATGCAATGCGCGCTTTATAAATGTTAATAAATAAATAAATACATTATGGTATTGGGTTTTAGAGAGGACAGTTTCTGCCATTATCTTCAAGAGACGGGCGGGGCTGTGGTGGAGAGTTCCTTTTCGTACAGGGCTGAGAGCAAGTTACCTGTGGATGCAATGGTGCTCTGGGCAGATCAGAAGACATTGGGCTCTGTGTGCAGGGCTGATTCTGGGTGATGGTGCCCATTGGCCCCCTTCATGGGCATACGATGGGGTAGGTCTGCTTAGGATGAAGTGAGCGTGTATGCATGATGACGGGGGTGAAGTGGCACTCCCTCACTCTCAGCTGGGTAACATGGGTGATCCCTGGTAGGTGGGAGAGGCCAACGAGAAGGCTGAGGCATAACCCGGAAGTAGTGGGAAGCTGGTACCCCCGGAGGCCATATTCAATTTTATAGGCCCAAAAGAAGGAACTGGGCCATTTTGGAAGCCAACTCCCATTGCAACCTCACAGTGGAGCCTTTTATGTGTTTTAGCACTCTCCCAAAAAGAACACTTTTTTGGGAAGGATAACCCAGACACATACAGCAGGCCCCCTTGCCATAGCCTGCCCCTGGGTTGCAGTAATGTAAATCCGGTTCCCAAATCCTATAGCCCGGCCCAGGATGTTGCACTAGCCCACAAGTAAACACTCCAAAGGCAGGCGGGGGGCAGCTGGCTGAGCCCAGGTAGGCCGAAGAACAAGGAGAGGAGAATACAGGAAATGCAAGGGTACCCGATCCATGAGATGGAACACAACACACTTCCAGCACCTTGTACAGAGCAACCATTTTGGTTCTAACTGCATCCAAGATGGATCCCAGCCCTTTCAAACCCTCTCATAATCTTGGACTAGAGGGAGGACTAGATTCTAAGGCTTACAATGGGAGTACATGAGTCCGAAGTAGAAGGATGAGAGGGAGCAGGCTCCATCAGTCCAGGGGCCAGTCAGAGTGCAATGACTCAGCATGTTTGTGAAAGGGCCATTAAGGAAAGAGAAAGCCCTGGGAGGGACTATTTGAAGAGGGGGACATCCAGAAGAAAGTGAGTGTCCTCGGATGAAGGGTGGTGGTCCCTGCTACAGTGTGCCAGAAGGAAAGAAGAGGCTCCAACCCCTTGATGCTGAAAAGGTTAAAACATTGCCTGTTTGCTCCAACTCAAGGAGGCTGGTACAGCAGATGGCAGGGGGCTCATAGTGCATGGGGGAGCCCCGAGAAGGGGAGAGATACCTCGCCAGGGTTCCATGTCATTTAATCGCGGGATGTTTTTTCACTGGGCTTTTTACTGCGATTTCTTTAATGAAAAAACCCATCTAATTAATTTCACATTATTTTTGGGGGGGTTCCCCCACCAACCTCCCAATTTTCTTTCATTTGTATTTATTCCCAAACACCCACACCCCATATATATAATTTACTAACCCCCCCTAAAAAATGTGATGGGTTTTTTCCCCAAAAAATTCGCAGTAAAAAACCCAGCGAAAAATCATCCCACGATGAAAGGACGTTGTACCGTCTAAAGCCCATGCTTTGCAGGCCCTGTAAGGACTAAAGACTGAGCCAAGCCCAGAAGGAAGACCCAAGTGCCAACCAAAGTAGAGTGAGGTGAATTCTGGTACCCCAGGACCTATGAGAGAGCCTGGCTTTGAAAGATGGATGACAAGGCGTATGGGAGAGGTCTGCTGTGAGTGATGGGTGACAAGGCGTGTGGGAGAGGTCTGCTGTGATTGATGGATGACAAGGCGTATGGGAGAGGTCTGCTGTGAGTGATGGATGAGGTCTTCTGTGAGTGATGGATGACAAGGCGTATGGGAGAGGTCTGCTGGGAGTGATGGATGACAAGGCGTATGGGAGAGGTCTGCTGTGAGTGATGGATGACAAGGCGTATGGGAGAGGTCTGCTGTGAGTGATGGATGACAAGGCGTATGGGAGAGGTTTGCTGTGAGTGATGGATGACAAGGCGTATGGGAGAGGTCTGCTGTGAGTGATGGATGACAAGGCGTATGGGAGAGGTCTCTTGTGAGCGCTTGAAGGCCAGGCTTATGATTGAGGGCTGCTGTGAATTCTGTACCCCAAGGCACGGGAGAACGGCCTCCTCGGAATCCTAATACCTAAAAGCAAGGTCTGGAAAGATACCTGGTGTGAAGCCTAAAATCCAAGTTCCAGGAGGGACCTGAGGAAAATCTAGAGAGAAAAAAGGAACAGGCAGTGTCAGGCAAGGATGGACTTCAAGAGAAGGATTTAAGAAGTGTTTGCTTTGGCCAATCCTTGGAACATTTCTGTTTTCAGTTTGGGTAGCCAGGAGGGTGGGGACTGGAGACTAGGTTTGAAGACTTTCTGTTGGCCACATTCCTGCTGTAGGTTGCAGTGGCATCCTAGAAGGGAAAGGGACCCACAAAGGTTTAGGCCTTTGTCGAGTAAATGTATTTAGAGAATCAGAACCAGAGAACCACTTATTTCAATGGCCCACCCCGACACAGTTTGTTGAATAGAGAAATCCCCTTTTAAGTTACGAGTTCCCGCTAGTTCAGTTTAGGCCTTTGTCTATTCTCCGATTTGACTTTCTTGATAGTAACATAAAGAGGTGTTAAGCCTCCCTTCTCACAGGACACCACTGCTTCCTAACAGGGTTTACGCTTTATAGATCTCATACATTCCTACATCCCTACACTCTTGTGCATGTACATTCTCCTCCATCATCCCATGTAGTCACGCACCCCTTCTCGCGATCATTGATTGGTCCATCCATGTGAACGTTTCTTATCCAGTCACCAATTCCACCCTCCTGCACCCCTCTTTTTCAAATTATTTTTATTAGGCACAACAAACAAAATCCCAGTTAGAGTGCGGTCGATAAGGTAAACAAGTACAGTCAGGTGCGTTGTTTATGTTCTTTAGTGTGTCTGCATGGATGAATGCATTGTGTGTGAGGTCAGAGTGAGTGATATCATTGTAGTATGTGTATGTGTGATTGGTCGAATGCTACGCCCAGGCCTTCCACCAGCGCCAGTTGAAGATGTTGCCTGGATGGAGGACAACACTGAGTCCTGCTCTGTATTATTCTTGGACTTTCCATGTAAATAAACAGAGTAACGAAATGAGCTGTCCCGGGAGGATAGCTCGGGGGTAACGCATTCGCCTTGGATGCAAGACGACGCGGAGCAACACAGATTCGATCCATTTGTATTTGTATATTTTTTATTTGTATTTGTATTTATTTATTTGTAAAGCGCTCCTGGCCCTGGGGCAACTGGACACATGCATATCAAGGTTACACAACATATGTACAGCTGTACATGCATATCAAGGTTACACAACATATGTACAGCTGTACATGCAACACCTGTACATGCATATCAAGGTTACACAACATATGTACAGCTGTACATGCATATCAAGGTTACACAACAGATGTACAGCAGGACAATTTTTACAACAGGTTACAGCGTTCAATATCAAAGTAAGTTAAAGTAAGGTTGCAGAAACCTATGTACGCATGCAGAAACCTATGTATAAAGTGACAACGATGCACAGTATACTCACTCAATACACAGTATTTAGTAGGAGGTACAATCAGGGAAGATAGTGGGGAAGGTGCTCGCGTAGGGAGCAGGCCTTCTGAAGTCCCTATAAAGAAGCTGAGCTATCGCCGAGTCCAGATCCTGAAGCCTGCGTTTAGTATTGCACTTGAATAAATGGATGGAAGGTTCTGATCTGAGGGAGGAAGGGAGCGTGTTCCATAACTTAGACGCCAGGACTGGGAAACTAGCGCCCCCAGAGTTCCACGGGTCTGCACTTAAAAACCTCTGGGTATTAAGCGCGTTATAAATGCCCAATTATTATTATAAGGAGAACTTCACCAGAGAGTCATGAGGTGTTACTTTACAACAAATACATACAGCTTAAAAGACAAAAAAAATCCACATATTTATATCAATTTACAAAAGAGCAGAAAGAATAGCACAAGTGATATGACCAAACCCCATGAGACAGCAGAGGACAAAAAGCCCTGCATCTCTGGAAGAATAGCTCAGGAGCATTCCGTTTGTCTTGGGAGCAAGACAACCCCGAGCAACGCAGGTTCTAATCCTGGTCCCACACTTGAAGACTGGTATCTGGTATTAATAGTGTTATGAAAGATTAATTAATCTGTGGGGCTCCTGCAAGAGGAGCAGTCTCCTGCTTCCCTAAGCACATGTAGCTTATCAGACAGGTACACTGTACCACTTTTTGGGTTAGGTAGTCCAACTTGAACCTGTTATGATGATCTATTCTAAGGGGTACCAATGGAGTTTGTGTAAGAGGGGGTCAGAAGGACATTTCTCCTGGAACCAGGGATGTTGCTCGTTCTGGAGACGATTTGGGGCTACCCTAATGTCGGGACTGTCGAGACTTAGGGCTAGCTAGCCTTTTAGTTGTAGCCCCTGAGCTTTTATCCGGGGCTACAACCAAAAGATCGGGGGCTGTAGCCCCCCATCCCCTAGGTACGCCTCTGCCCGGAACCATTTACCAGCCGAAAGCTTCACAGGGGATCTTCTTCAAGGTGGGTGAAGGCAGATAAGTTATGTTATGTGTCATGTTTTGTAAAGCGCTCTACTGCCACCTGTCAGCTCTTAGCGCTCTAAGATAAACCAGCCAAACCCGAGCTGCCAAAATATATGCGTGATATAACAAGGGCCTGCAACCGAGTGTGGATAATGGAATAAAGAGCTTAGTGGTAGAAAGTGTTTAGAGATAAAAGCTGCAAGATTTAATGAGCTGCTGGACAAGTAGCTTCATGGACAGATTAAAAAAATCAACAGGATCGCGAGATATGGGGCAAAAGGGGAAAGAGTGGCACAATCCCACCCTCCCCCTATTCCTGGCTCCACACGCATGGTCAAGGATGGCCAAAATAATGTCCACAATCTCACGAGGTCGTACAAGGCTTTTTATTGTAAGACTGCAAGAGGGTGAACTAATGGGTGTCCTTGACTCTTCCCTCGGTCGTCTGTGGCCTCCCACTGCCCAGGCTTCCCTGAGCTGCAACTAGAGATGGGTATCCCCTACTATCTAATCTAGCCTACTCTGGTAGTGAGGGCCTAGAGGCCGCAGCCTTACCCACCTCACTCCTTCTAGCACTTTTTAAGGGTTCCCTGCTCTAATGGCACCCCACAATGTGATCAACTTACATTTAGTATTGTGCCTGTCCTCTCCACTTCTCTTACTTCTTTCTCTGATCTTTTTTCTCTCTCTCTCTCTCTCTTACTCTCTCTTTCTCTGTCTCTCCCTGCCCGTGTTCCCCTTCTATCCTCTGCCCCTCTCTCTCCACCCCTGTCTCTCTCCTCACTCCACCTTCTCTCTCCTGCCAGCTCTCTTCTTCTCACACTCCTCACTCCTCGTTCTCTCCACTCCCCCGCCTGCTTCTACTATCTCCTATCTCTAACCTGCCCCTCTGCACCTTTCTCCCCCTCTCTTTCACTCTCTCAGTTCCACCGTCCAAACTCTATCTCGTCCTCCTATTCTCACTCTTGCCTTTCTCTTGCAGCCTTCTGTTCTCACACCCACTCTGTCACACACTCTCACAATTGCACTCTCAACCTTTCACCTTCTCTCTCTCACTTTCAATACCTTACCTGCACTCGTTTACACAACCTACACAGACTTCTCGAGACCCCCGCTTCACCGTCCACTGCATGATCACTCTGTCTACCCCCTCACCTCCTCATCTCAACCGAACACCTTTCACTCTGTCTCATTTCTGCAGGTCTTTTATACTTGCTGATCTCTCGCTTTCCCACTTCCCATTGGTGCTGTGCCTCACCTGACTCTCTGGGCCAGTCTAGCCACATTCTTTTCCCCATGGCTGGTTCATCGGGCTGCTCGCCGCCTTCCCATGTGCGGGGGCCGGTGTTCGATTGGCGCCCTGGTCTATGTTCGCCGTGGTAAGTAATCTTTTATGGTCCTTTGTGGGAGTTCCGTGTACCCTCCAGCTCCGGGATCTGTGTCGGGTTTGTCAGCCCTCCTGGTCTGCTTGTCGGATTGCATTCTGGAACATGTGGGCCTACAAATAATAAAAGAGAACTCTGGCCAGACAAGGAGCTGGGAGGCATTTAGTGAGCGACAGTGGTATCGCCATTATCAAGCAAGGCACATTCAGGGCTTCAGGGCTGGGACCCCCCAACTCCCTCACTCCGCCTCTGGGGTAGGATCAGTTCTGGCATAGACACTGGTAGGCCACCTACCGCTGGTTGGGAGATGTCGCAGTTATCCCCTTGACAGGGTCAAGCGGCTGACCCTTTCACATCAGGCACTTGTGAATGACCCTAAAAAAAAAAGGTCCTCAGCCTTGGAGCCATTTAGACCGCTCCTTGATATGTGCCAGGTCATCGGGTAGTAGCCGGATGTCCTCCCTGATGACACCAGAGTTCATTACTACCTGTAACCCACATACAGGTGCATTCAGGTGCCCAAAGCAGGTACCGATCTCTTTTTGACTCCCTGTTGCGTTTGAATGACATTGGGTTTAGGCTCAACATTTGGGGTCAGTAAAAGCAAACTGGGTCTAGTGTATTCTCAAGAAAGGGGAACCGGGATATCAGCGTGCCCCTGATACCTGTCCGAAGTTCTAGACTATAAAGCAGTTCCCCAGGATCCATAATTTATAAGCTGCTATGATATCCAGCAGAAATTAAAATTAATGGCAAACTATTGCCATTAATTTGAAAATTCATTCATTCAAATTTATTTCAAAAACCCTTTCGTTTGGTATTTATTTCCTTGTATGCCGCATACTGTGACAAGACATTGGGCCTCATTACGAGGTTGGAGGTAGCCATGGCGCTATTAGAGCCATGGCTGCCTCCAAAACCCTTCCGACTCCAGCCTGGTGAATGGAGCAATTACCGGTCCATTCCGAGGTCGGCGGGACCGTTAATTCCCCATTCACCAGGGCCATTCCCCATTCCCATTTGAGCCCAATTAGGGCTCAATGGAAAGGGGGAAGGCGGCAATAACTGTACTGCAAATTGTGGTACCGTTATTGGCCCCGGTATCCCTTTGCGGGTCCCGTCCTTAACGCCTGCTAAAACCAGGCGTTCAGGAAGGACCCGCAAAGGGAACTCGTAGTAGGGCGGTAAGGGATTACCAGCACCAGTGCCCTTACCGGTGCCGGTAATCCCTTACTGCCCACCTTGTAATGAGGCCCATTTATTTCCTTACATGCTGCATACTGTGACAAGACATGTATGCCGCATACTGTGACAAGACATGGTGTGATGACATCCAAACAGCCATGCGTAACAAGCTGAATTCACTACAAACTACAAACTAAAATCCTGAACCCTTTTTCTCATTTAAGGCCATACAAGAACAGGACATAATCAACCTCATGAAAACTATAAAGCCCTCCAACTGTAAGGGTGACTCCTGTCCAGCCACAACTCCTAGGGTTACGACAATCTGGCTTTCGCCCCAGGCACGGAACAGAGACCGCCCTTCTTGACCTAAAAAACCAGATGGACGATGCAAGAGACCAAGGTAAACCGGTCTTACTCCTACTCCTTGACCTCTCCACAGCATTCGACCTTGTAGACCATAATGTCCTATGCCACCACCTCGCCTCCACAGCCAAATTCTCCCCTGACGCCACTGCATGGATCACCTCCTTCTTACAAGGTAGGATCATGCAAGTTTTCTCTGACCTAGCCTCGGCCTCACCCACCATCATGCTCTATGGAGTGCCCCAAGGCTCCTGCCTCTCCCCTACTCTCTACAACATCTTCACATGCCTCCTCTTTCTCATCCTGGATGCCATGGGTATCTCCTACACCAACTACCCTGATACTCAGATCCTCCTCACCCTCTCTGGCGACTATGACACAGACTCCACGGCCCTTAGCAACATCTACAACACCATCCAAACGTGGATGGCTGTCAACTGACTCTGCCTCAACTCTGACAAGACAGAACTCCTGCTTGTAGGATCCAATGACACTCTCAAAAATCTTGACACCCAGTTCCAGCCACTTCACCATTGACTCCATCAAAATCCCAGTATCTGACACAGTGAAACAGTGAAAACCCTTGGAGTCTACCTGGATTCTAACCTATCCATGACAAGACAAGTCAATGCAATTGCCTCTTCTACAGCCTACCATGCAAAACTCATTAACGCTGGCAGGCCCTTTCTCTCCAAAGAGAACTGCACCAACATACCCAGAGCTATCACTGGCTCTAGGCTGGACTACTGCAACATACTCTTCCTAGGGACCTCCACTAAAAATCTAGAAACACTGCAAGTAATCCAGAGCAGCCCAAGGTATCTCTAAAAGAGAACACATCTTGGTCGCAAGAAAACCAGCCCACTGGCTCCCAATTAAGGAGAAGGTTATATTCAAAACCCTGACTCTTACCCATAGATGCACCCACCCCTCTGCACCAGCCTACCTCTCACAAAGAATCCACCCCGCCACATCTATGAGGCAACCAGATCACCCTACGCAAATATGCTCACCATGCTCAGGGTAAAAAGAGCCAGGGCGGGAGGCGCTAGTTTCCCCTACCTTGCCTCCATACACTGGAACGCCCTTCCTACGAAGCCTCACTCATTGCCTTCCGCAAAGCCATAAAAACCACACTGTTCGCCTGATCAACACCACAGTCCCTATCGGACTTCTGGACACATCTCCTGATAAACCTGCAAATGTACCTGCAACTAGCTTACCACATTAATGTGCTACTAATGTAAAATATGTAAAATGTACATTTGTATGTTGTACCTCCCTGTAACTAAGTTCCCTGCAAGTAACAGCACCACGATTCCCATGGGCTGTTTGTGCGCTATACAAATGTAAAAATAAATAAATAAATACTGTGTACTGCGGCAACTAGTGTGCCTGGGCTTGGGGAGTGGCAGTGCTCGTGACGGACTTCAACTCCCAGCTTTCCTTCTGTTCTAACCTGCATTCATTGGTAGATTGTGAATCCTTCCTCGCTCTTCACAGTAGACCGATCTCCTTTGGATCATTAGCTCAACCCGGATCAGAGACCACAGACACCGCAGAGAGGCTGGAACACACTACCAGTGGGGGTTTGTTATTTTCGTTTTTTCACTTTCCATCCTTTTGTTTAAAACTGCATTTTTACTTTTCTTTTAAGCACTAATGCGCTGGCGGGTGACTGGATGCCTATGAGATTAGGCAAACAATTGCCATTCATTTTAAAACGCATTCTTTCAAATTTATTTTAAAAACCCTTCCATTCGGTTTTTATTTCCTTGTATGCCGCATACTGTGTACTGCAGAAGCTGGTGTGCCTAGGCTTGGGGAGTGCCGATGCTTATGCAGGACTTCAACTCCCTTCTGTTCTGACCTGCATTTATTGGTAGATTGCGAGTCTTTCCTCACTCTCCACAGTAAACCAATCTTCTTCGGGAGTGGTCTCCACAAATTACCATGTCAATAGTATTTAAAGGGAAACGCCAGGAGTGCAGCAACCAGGCGCAGCCCACAGTCAGGCCAAAGCCCGGCCCGACCCATCAGCGCTTGTCCGCGCTGAGTCTGTGCTCTGGGCAGAACAGGTTAGTAACAAGGACGATACTTGCCTTGGCACTGCTCGATACCATTTTTCCAATGGGATGGAAGGAAATGCAAGCCAAGAAGCGGCCTGTCTTCAGTCCCTCAAAGCACTTGCACGCTTGCTTAATAAATGCGCGTTCACTTGTGGCGCATAAACTTGAAATGTACTCCTTTTTGGAATCTCACTGTCCTGACCTGGTTATCGCCATGGAGACGCGGTTGACCGAATCCTCAGGTCCAGACTTGATTCAAATGCTGGCACCTGGTTATGATGTTCTTCATGTGGATCGTGGGGCTAAATCACCAGGCCGGGGCGGGGGGGTTGATCTACAACACGCACTCTGAGTGCTCACTTCTTCCTAATATTATGGAGGCAGAATTTGAACATCTGCTGGTCAGAGTTATTGTTAATGCTTCAAGGGTATGCCATTGTATGCTGGGCTACCGCCCACCCTCTACACATCGGGTGGCTGTTTCCAAGACCTCTGTGGCTGATGCCTTGAATTTGCCATTGCAGTACGAAAATGTAATAATTCTGGGTGATTTTAATTTATGGGCAGAAGAGGGAACAGCCCAAGATAATAAGAGCTTTCAAAAAACGGTATAATTACCACAACTAGAGCAACAAGTCAAGAGCTCTACACATATTAAAGGCCACATTCTGGACCTAATATTTGCGCTATTAACACTGGTGGATATCTTCCCAAGCCATCCCCTCGCGTGGTCAGATCATTGCGTGATCCCTTTTAAGATGCAGACAGTGGGAAGATCAAAACCAGCCGTGAACACTTCCCTGTTAAAGTGAAATTGGGCAAGAATTGACCCTGCTTCTATTTTCTCTAACGTGCCCCACTAATATGCCAAGGCCTCCTCGGAACTGGCTCCATTGGATATATTTAGATTAGTCCGTGTTATGGAGACTATAGAAGATAAATTAGCGTCCTATCAGATGTTGACGAAAACTGCCCCTCAGGCTGCACCTCGGTATAGACCTGTATTACGCACATTACGTTTAGAAACTCGACAGTCAGAACGTAAATGGAGAAAGAACTACGATGCCTCCATGCATGATATCTTCAAACAACAACAATCATTATATCATAAAGCTTTGAAAGAGGCTAAATCGTTATATTTTGCTGAGACTATTGAATCAGCAATTAATGTTCCAAAGAAACTCTTCGAGGTAATAAAACATCCAACTAACCTGATGTCAGTGCAAAGAGGGTTCGTTCACAGATTATGTGCGACAAACTTTCTGGTTTCTTTATTGATAAAATTGAAACCATCAGAAAGGAGATTATAGATAGTTTAGATAAGGATGAAGGCATTAGCATGAATTTGCATAACAAGGTCCCACCATCCCCTACTGTATCTGACATGGCTACTTGCTTTTCAGTTTTTAATCAAACAACTAAAGAAGCAGTAAGTAAGATAGTAGCTCATCTTAAATCTGCTTTGCCGCTTGATGCAATTCCTTTGCATTTGTTAAAACAGGCACCTCAGGATTTCCATGAGATTCTGGCTAAAGTGATTAATTTATCTTTAATTTGGGGTCAAATACCTAGGAAACTAAAAGAGGCATTAGTAATTCCTCTATTAAAAAAACTTCCTTTGGACGTTTCGATTTTAGCGAACTACCACCCCATATTGCTGCTTCCCTTTGTTATGAAGGTCTTGGAAGCTGTAGTCACTCCGCAATTGAGAGATTATCTGGAAGAACAAACGATCCTAGACAGTTGCCAGATGGGATACCGGCCTATGATGGGCACATAAACAGTTCCTGTATCAGTGTTCGATGATCATACCATGATCAGAGACAAGTGTGGCACGGCAGGCCTTATTTTATTAGACCTGTCGCCGCCTCCGATACTATTGATCATGGGATTATGATATCCAGAGTGAAGGAAGCAGGGTTCTTTGGGGCGGTCTTAAACTGGTTTCAGGAGTTTCTGGTTTCACGTTCTCAAATAGTTTCACTTTCACCCTACCGTTCTTCCTCTGTGGCGGTTATTTGCAGAATATCTCAGGGGTCAGAACTGTCTCCTTTGCTTTTTAACCTTTATAACCATCCTCTATGGCTCTCATCTGCCTATTTGGTTTCAGGATCTTCTTCTATGCGGAGGACACCCACATTTTGTTCAGGGTGAAACCAGACAAGACAGAAATAGTGGAAAGACTTAAAAATTGTTTGGAAGCTATCCAGGGAAGGATGGAGGTAAACTGGCTTAAATTAAATGGTGGAAAAACCGAGATATTGATCATTGGCCCACCAGAGGTAGCCATTGACTGGACCTCAGCGTTCTGGCCAGATTTATTGGGTCCACTCCCTGAGCCTGTAAAAACGGTGCGAAAATGAGGCATCAAAATAGTCCTTGTCTCTGGAGGCCCAAGTGAATGCAGTATGTGGCCAGAGTTTGGCCAAACTCGAGCAATTAAAGAAAATTCTTCCCCTTATACCTGAGAAGTTTCATGCTCAGATTGTGACAGCAGGTATCAACGGTAGCATTGATTATTGCAATGCAATCTATTTGGCTCAGCCATTTTATCTCCTCCATCACTTGCAAGTGCTGCAAAACGCAGAAGTGCGCCTGGCGAAACATGTCGCTTTTAGTAGAGGAGTGACCAGGGCGTGGCAATCATTACACTGGTTGCCTATTGATGCAAGGGTCAAGTTCAAGTCATTGTGCATGATTCATCATGCCCGAAATGGCAAAGGATTTCTAGCCATTCAAGAGAAACTACAAGGTTATAATCCTAGTCGAACTTTAAGATCCACAAATATGTTTCTTTTGTGTGTGCCTAGTTACAAAAGAGAATGGCTGGGTGGAAGAGCCTTCTCTGTGGCTGGGCCCAGGCTGGCTGAGCCCAGGCTATGGACTTCTCTGCCCGTACATTTAAGAAATAATGATGACTTTGCATCATTCAGGAAGGAGCTCACGATCTTTTTTTTGCATTCCTTCTGGTATCTCTGTTGTACTTGATCCCTCGGTGTTAGCGCCATGATGCCTTTGGCGAACACGCGCTCTAGACGAAACAAATTGATTGATTGATTGATTGATTGGAATACAAGACAGGCACCCCGGCATTTAGCACAAGGAAGACCTCAACCTGTAGTGTTGTAACCAGCCAGGGGCGTTTCCAGGGAGTGGCCTGGGGTGGCACGCGCTACCCCTGGAATCTGATTGGCCACCCCAGGTGCCACCTCATTCTCCTAAACTTTGATCATTATGTGTGTGTGTGCGGTCATACTTCATGCCACCCCTGCAAAGGTCAGTGCCCCACATGGGCCATCCCAGTCATAAGAGCCTGGACATGCCACTGTGTCTAGCATGCAAGTAGGCTGATAGGGGCCAGGATATAGCCCCTGATGCCTTATGCTGGGAAGATACAATCCATGCCTAAAAATGGTACAGTGGTGATAGAATGCGGTCATCCCTCCGCCTGCCCTCTCTGTGCAGCATGGTAGGATCACCCGCCACATGTGGAAAGGACTCCGGCCCTCGGGAGAGCCTTGTCGCCAGTTGTAAGGCCGGATGGCCCACACAAATGAAGGGCACGACACCGGACGTGGAAACCAACGCCTTGTTTATTCAACTGCAAGATTCTAACTAACTTTTTCCCTTCTCCCTTTCCCGCTCCCACGTCATGCCTACGTGGTCGCTAGCTCCCTCTTAAAGGGGCCATGTCGGGTAACAACACTTCTGAGGCTGTGCATTTATGCATGCTTTTCACTATACACAAGGCAACACAATTGCCTTTGTCAGTACTTGGATCTTAGAGGGTGGATATGAGAGTCTAAATACTTTGTGCCAAGGAAACCATCCTACAGACAGCACAGCAGCAAGCTGAGATCTCAGGCTGTTCCATTTTCTTTGCTCTCCTTGGAAAAATATATTATCTCAAATTCACAAAGAGATATCAAAATAATCCCAGTCCGTAAAGGTGCGCGGTGAGAGGCAAAGGGGTAAAGGAATGGAGCTTTCAGACTCTTCATTGTCTGCACACATTAAAGTGAGGCAGACTTCAAAAGAAGCCATTGGTCCAGTTCGCGCAGGCCAGGCTCTCACGGCAGTGCACTGCCCCTGGTGACGTCACTGCTACCTTGTCACTGATGGAAGGAGCCACATTCCCATTTGAGACCAGAGGGTAGCTTCGCTCCATCCTTCCGGTCTGTCTGCGGGCTCAGCAATGGAAGCTGCTTTTCATCGACCAGTATCAAAGGCCTGCGCTAGCTCCAGGGAGCCTTTCTCTGGACCCTGGCACAGCAGGAAGACCCAGGAGCAGTGCACGGATATCTGTAGCTGAGTGGAAATGGCGCCTCATTGATGCATCATCACATTCTTATGAAAGACTATCTCTGGTCTTTTCATCTGTAATGGCGGCCGCTTGTGTTCCGAGGCTCAGATGTTTCAACTTGTGTCCAATGTCTAGATTCTACAGGCCCGATTCTCACTCATCTGCACGTCACGCTGAGCTGCGCACTTGATCAAAGATCCACACGCGGGATCCTCATTGCCATACTAGTGAGTTCTACGGGCTTGGAGTGCGTTACAAAAATTAAAAATACATAAACAATATAGCAATTCAGAAAGAACTGCGCGTAAAACGCAGGTAACGTAACCATTCATGGTCCAGATTACAGAAACTTTGCACCGGTGCAAGTGCAAAGTTGCATGGTATTAGCCTATTTTTAAAAACACTGGGACTTATTAGACAACCTTTGCACCGTGATAAGTGCAATTTGGCATGGCATAAGCATTGGGACAATAATTGCAACAGTACAAAAAAAGATACCTTTTCAATGCATGTTTACGCCAAAGCAAAGTTTGCCCTAGTGTTAACACCAATCCGTATTAGTACTAGGCCAAACTTTACCCTGGTGCAAAAATGCACTAAAAATGTATCTTTTTTGCAAAGGTGCAATTTTTGCTCAAGTTCTTACAACATGCCAAACTGCACTTGTCATGGTGCTGTGGGGTGAAATAGCCATAAAATGCCATAACTACAGGCCGGAGTCAGTGGGGCTACATGCCACTAAGTAAAATTCCTGTGCTGGAGTACGTGCAAAATGAGGCCCTTGCTAAACAAGAAGGAGTGAATTTAGGCATCCAAACTTGGAGAGGCCTAAAAATGTGCATTGCCCTCCGTAAGGGAAAAACACAAGGAAACAGTTGAAAAAGGTCTGAGAAAGCTGAGGACTTCATGTCAGAAATGGGAGCATCGAGCACGGAAATATAAATGACTAGAGAGTGTGCAAGCCTGCACAGCAGAATGGAGATTTTCACTTTGACAGGAAAACATTGCATACAAAATCCGATGTTCCCTTTATATCGAAAACATGCTCCTCAAAATATGGGCAAGATATGCAATAAAGGAACTTACGTTTGCTAATCAGGAGCTCATCACAAGAGGGAACAAGAATCCTCTGAATCCACAAGGAGATGGGAAATTGCAGCAGATGAGAGGTTGCACGGCGAAAACTGACCCCAGTGACATTACAATTGTATCTTCAAAAGCAATACTTTAAGTATTCAAATGTACAGCCAAAGCCTTTAAATATATTATGTTGCTCTGTTGTGATCGCTGTTGGCGAGAAAGTACTGTTGCAAGGGTACCTGTTCAGATTGTGTGCATGGGTTAAGGTTATTTAAAAGCAAATGGCTAGTCAGCAGAGATAGGCCTCAAAACGTAGTTTCTAGTTTCTATTCCTAGCCGTGAATTCCCACAAGAGTGAAACTAGATTGCAAAGCAGTTGCCAGGGAGATGAGTTGAGGAAATCCCCTGCCTCTCAGGTTGTATGGCTAAAACTACTCAGGCAGTCATAAACCTAGTCATTTAGCCTTTGAAGCTCTGGGTTGTACTAACCAAATACCTCTCTCTTGACGTCAGAGTCCAAAAAACAGATTTCAAAGGAGGGGGCAGAATGATGAAAGCATTAAAATGGATCTGCTTACTAAAGATGCAAAATCCATCTTAAATACTAGACTAATTCATGAACTATATGGGCGGAACACATCTGCTCCTGATTTCATGGAACAATTAACTCAACAAAATATAAAATGCATGTCCTTAATGCTAACCCTTGCAAGCTGTAGTCAATTCAACGAGACAATGTTAATAAAAGAAATGCAACAATATTGCATATCAGCTCCGCAGACAAACTAGAAGTGAACAGCATGACACCCCCTATGTGTCCACGAGCAACAGCACTACTAAATAGCTTCGAAAAATGTATCTCCAACACAGCTAGATTATAAAAAATATTTACCTCTGTGTCTAAAGTGCAGAATAATTATAAAATGTAACCTTGGACATAGAACTCAATTTAGTCAATGCAGCAATTGGTACAGTTGTTGACTCCCAAACCTAGTTAAGTAGGACCTAAAGAAATAGGCTGTACAATAGCGTGTTTCCTTCTTTTCAAAGACATGGACATACGCAGACAACAATTCTCTCTATCTCTTGCATATGCTGTCACTATTCACAAATCACAAGGTCTAACCCTAGATCATGCATTGATTGACATTGGCAGCACAGTCTTTGAAGAAGGTATGAGTTATGTAGCATTTTTACGTCTGTGTACACTCAATGGTCTATTCCTAGTTAACTTTGATGCAAATAAAGTCAATGCTGACATTCCTTGCATCCTAGAATACAAAAGGCTACATGCACTATACACTTCCCTCTGGAAATGTACCCTGTACCTCAAAACAGATAACCTTTCAAAAGAAAACTAATACGAACAGAACCTATAACAGTACTCCCAACAATACTGCTAAAGAAACGACACACTACTTCTCCATCAAATAATACAACTACAAACTGTCTAATCCAAACTCAACAGCACGTCCATCAAAAGACAAAGAGACAGATATATTTTCTCAAAAAAGAACTGCAAGCCCATCAAAGGCTGCAGGGACGCAACTCTCTGGTTAATTTAAATTCAGCAACACAACTGCAGTAAATTGAAATGCAAATGTAACAATCAACCTTTTCTTCCAATTGCCACCAATTGAATTGTTCACAACATTTACTTAAACGGCTCAGAACAGTTGTGTTTGCAAATGCTCATCCTTCATAGAAATTTCACAAATAATCCTGACAGCACTTACAGTGTCTCAGGTATAAGGCAAGAATGGAATACTGTACAGGAATGGTAACATTTGCCATAAACACACAGGAAGATCCACAAGAATTCCTAATGTAGTTACTACAAGTACTAAAAACCAAAAACATCCCTATAAATGAAATGTACCAGATTTCATACATTTGGAAACATACGTACAGTCTCAGCAACCATTTTTCTGCAAGAGTACATCCCTAATGAACAATTTCTATATGTATCCATACCAAATTCTGAATCCATTCCATTTCACCAGCTTCTGCAGAATGCAAATCAAAGCATTTTATGCCCTTTTTGTAATTCAATCGTTCCAACATACAAATGAACTTGCATGACCAATATGTGATACTGATGCTTCTAAGGTACAATTCAGATGGTACCAAAAACAACTGTTTAGTTACAGGCTTCGCAAGTGGCCAAATATCTCTTGCCAAGAAAATCTTCACAACAGTGGGCGCAATCTACCACACTGATCCTACAACCACTTCTTGCCACTATACTGCATATATCAAAAAAAGAAGTGGCTGGTGTGAATGTAACACCACCTCCATTACTCCAAAACATAGGTTACAAGCAAATCTAACAAATGCCTACTTAATATTCCTTCAACCCAAATGTACTCACTAAACTGTAGGACAATAAACAGTTAGCATACACCAACAGATATCTGACTACATCCACAATACTACAATAGCACTTTTAAAAGCCAAGATAGTTAGAATACGCCAACAGGTATCAAACTACTTTAAAAATACCCTTCATTGCAATACATTTAAAATATGTCATCACACTTCTTGTTACTTCAAAACGACTTGTGAAGTCTAATATACTTAGAATACGCCAACGGTTATCTAACTACTTTAAACATTCCCTTAATTACAACACACTTCAAACATACTATCACACTTATACTCACATAATTATAATTGTTTCTTTTTAATCCTCTATGGATTTCCTTTCCCAATGACCCAATAATTATTTCATGTCAGTAAAAAAACAGTGTAGCACACACTAACGTTGTGTAAAAGCAAAAGGAAATATCGAGGCTGAGTACCCCAAAAAGGGAATACACCAAACACGGGCTTGTAAAGATTCACAGATCTTTATTCTAAAAACTGTACAGTTTACAAAGAAACAAGTATCAGATAGCTATCTGGCCCTCAGTACATCACAGCGAATACCAGCCCTTTCGGTGTGAGAAGTGAGACGTACTGGACGTCTAAACAGTTACACATTTTATACATTTCCATTCATAATGTCCAGCCCCTCTACAGGTTAATGATACTCGGTCTAGGGTTCGTGCCGAGTTCACTTCTAGTTTGTCCAACTATGTGCATGTGGATCATCTTCAGTTTGCATGTAAAAGAGTCACAATGGCAACAGTGTATTCTCAGATTTAACAATAAGCCTTAACACATGTCGTATACAATGTAGTTCAGCTAGTGTCCACATTTAGTATTTGTTCAGCATTGTAGTTGATGTATGACCGCGGATCGGACTTGTTGGCGCAGACAATCCGCTGTCTGCAAGTCAGGCATGGGACGAGGTCTCTTTACTCAACCCAAACATTTGGACAACGGACAGTTTATACATTAACTCACGTACAAAGTTCAGGACGGCTTAGTTACAAGCGGAAAACACTGTCCACCATTTTAGAACACAGAATTACTTTGGAGTAGAAATCAAAATGGCGGATGGACCTAAAATGGTGGTGAAGCCGATCTAAGATCGGAACTTTGTAACGAAGATTTCTTCGCAGAGCGACTGGGCTTAGGCCAATATATACAATATATCCCGTTTAACAAACCCTCCTTTTGGCCTAAGCCAAGCGCTAAACTACTTCTAGTCACTTTACGAGTAACTCCACGTCTCAATGTCATACATCCTGAATCACTATCAGAAATATTAATTGCCATAAGGTCAGATACTGAGATTTTCTTCAAAACAAATTAATTAGATATCTTCTCTGGGGCGTATACCTTATTTCTTAATGTACCCATCGCTTGTGCATAACATCCAACTAACATCGTACACATACCAGGAAGACACTGTATACAACAGCAGAAAAACACCAGAATACCTAAAATAATCAGCAAGTACGAAAGTAGTTTCCATCCCCAGGATCGCAGGAAGTCCCAGAACCAAGCACTAAGATCCCAGTTTCCCTCGGGAACATGCACTTCTGAACTGAGAACATGCAGATTTTGAATCGCCCTAAAGATAGTTGGGGAGGAATCTGGCACGAAAACACAGCAAGCAGACCCCACTAATTTACATACCCCACCACGCTCAGCCAGGATGACATCTAATGCCATCCGGTTCTGAAGTGCCACTAACCTTATTGCTTTTTGTTCTAAAGTCATATTATAGAGTATGTCAGTGGTCCGGTTGATGGTCCACTCCAGTACTCTCCTGATATCTTCAGAGTTCAGTATTTGCCCCCAAAATGGCACAAAGGATTTAGCTACATCGCCCAGAACTTGTGCTGAAGTATCACCATTCTCATCCCGCCATGGACGAGCCTTTGAAATTTCTACAGTGCTAGCAATGAATACCCCGGGTAACAGAATCACTAAATAACAGGTTCCCTGCGAATCCCTGGGTAACCATGGAAAGGCTACATTACCGCAAACAAAGTAGACAGGTTCGCCAACATACAAAGGTCTATCCTCACTAGTCAAATTCGCACCGTTGGCGCAACCCTTGAAATCACCCATTGACTGAGTACCATTCCTTTGTATGCAGAAAGAAATTGAATCAGGGCTGTGTTTAACAGTATAAAAAGGTGGTGTGGCATCCCTATTGCCTATGGGAGCCATCTTAAAAGAAATCAGAAATTGAAAAGGATGGGACAGTCTATCAGAAGGACTAATAGAAGCAATATTAGGCTTGCTCCTATTCGCAAAGAGTGAGCACCGAGGGGCGTTAGAACACGTTTCTCAAAATCGTTCAAGTCAGTTCCATCAAAGTTCCCCGAGATGCTATTGTTCCATCAGCCAAAGAATAGTGCCCTTAGAGAAGCATAGCAGGCAGTCGTCAAAGGTAAAGGATGAATATACCAACCCAGCCCTTTATCCCCGTGTTGCAGTAAATGCAAGCAGACCCAACAATTGGATTTATTAAAAATGGCATGTGTAGCATTCAAGATAAGTAATAAGGTATTGTTATAGTATCTCTGTCTATGTTGAGAGTCTCTAGGAGATAGAGTGTGCAAACAGTGAAAGGTGTAGAAACAGTGGGTACATTTTCAGTGGGTAACACATTTTCAAGCGGATGTACTTCTTCCAAATACTAGAATTCTAAAGCAATGACTATTGTAAAACCAGTTAACATTATCAGAAGACAACAAAATGTTTAGGGGCCCATGCATTCGATTGTTCATTTTCACAACCGGTCACACAGTCTCTTATCTGTCCCGTACGAGTGGGAGTGGTTGCAGGCATTGTTTCTTCAAACGATTACACCAGAGTCAATGTGCTGACAATCTCCTGATCGAGCGTCTTCTTAGTCCTTTCACAAACCCTAGCCAACAGAATCCCCTTATGTACAAAAGATCGGACTAAAATGACAAGCCCTTCGATGATTTTCCTTGAGGGCACAGCCAAACCGTGCAGTAAGTCTACTTCCTCGGACGCAGATCGTACCTTGTGAACCCTGGTACTGAGTGATCTGTGAACAACGTGTCGTCACTTCCTGATGGAAGCAGCGAATTCAAAGCAAGATTCGGCACGAGATTCAGAAGAAATTTTGAAAACCGAACTTTTGGAGAGTGTGGAGATGAAGTGGCTGTTTCCCCAGGCGCCACAGGCTCCGACGCACTCTTGATGCTGTTTGATGCTTCGTGATCATTGGTTACGGTATTGGTGAGGGGTTCTGTATCTTCTGTAGCCTGTGCAAAGGGAGAGGAATCCTTTTAATGTGGGACGCATGGATCCAGTCCTTCCTGCCCTCCACTCGCACCGCTGTCTGTGTGACCAGGAGAACTGGGTGGAGGCCCCGCCAACGAGGTGCGAGACAAGAAGATCGTTCAAACGACTTGGTCAGGACCCAGTCCCCCGGCCGTATGCTGTGACCTGGGCCCTCGTATTTAAAAGCCCCTCGCACCTGGTGATAAATCAAATACAGATTTTTTGTTAACTGTCCACAATAGTCAGAAAGAAGTACATTTGCAACTTTGCATAGAGGATGGGGCTTCGGTACATTCCAAATGTTAGCTGGCCTACCCATGACCACCTCAAATGGAGAGAGCCCAGTATTAGTTTGAGGGGTCGTTCTCATAGATAATAACACGATCAGTAAGGCGTCCGGCCATTTCAGTTTAGTGCCGGCACACGTCTCAGCGAGCTTGTTCTTGATGATGCCGTTGTGTCTTTCTACTAAACAAGCACTCTGAGCGTGTCTAGCCGAATGGAACAGTTTATCGATCTGTAATCCCGTGCATATCTGCAGAATTACAGCAGCGATAAAATGTAGACCATTGTCCGACCAGATGACTCTTGGCAAACCAAATCTAGGAAAATATTCCTTCAGCATGGTCTTCACCGTGGTCATAGCTGTAGCATCTTTGACAGGAAAAGCTTCAACCCATTTGCTAAAAGTGCATATAGCAACTAGTACGTATTTGTAGTTATTACAATGCTCCATTTCAATGAAATCGAAGTGAATTACCTGAAAGGGGACAGAAGGTGGACCAAAACTACCCCTTGGAGTCGATGTGCCTTTTCCCACATTATGCTTCAAACAAATCATACACCCTTGGACAAGTCGCTCGGCTACCTTGGGGATTTTATCATTTCCCACACATTTTCCAACATTTTGGTGATTTTTCATGCACAAATATGGGTGGGACCATGAGCCATAACAACCATCATTGTAACGTATGCATCAGGCAGTAACCATTTCCCTTCTACTTTGTCCACCCAACACCCATCATCATTCAATTTTGCCAAACCCTCAGCCCATTTCTTAGATTCCTCTAACATGGCATTAGCTTGAATGTTTTTCACAGATTCAATACCCTCATCCAAAGTACAGGCATTTGTGGCTTCCCTTGAAGTTTACATTTCTGAAGAGAGATCAGTGGCAGTCTGTTTGGCTATCTGGTCAGCGAAAGCGTTCCCTTTTCCTACATTATCTATGATCTTCTGATGTGCTGCGCATTTCATAATTGCAAGCTGAGTAGGGAGTGCAAGTGCTGAGAGTAACTGTACTATCAAGGAGCCATGCTGGATTTTAGTGCCATGTGAGGTCAAGAAACCTCGTTCTGCCAAAGTCTGCCGAAGTTGTGAACCACCCCAAAGGCATACTGACTGTCAGTATATATATTTACGGAAAGCTCTTCAGAAAGTTCACAAGCTCGAGTCAATGCTATAATCTTTGTGGCATGCGCAGAGTTATGCGTGATTCTTTTGGTCTCCATGACCGTGCGCAATGTGGTGATTGCATAAGCAGCTGTGGATGTACCATCCGGGAGTTTGAAACAAGAGCCATCACAAAACAGCTCTCCTTGTGGATTAGTCAAAGGAGTATCTTTAAGATCAATTCTGCCTTTTGTCTCTTGCTCTGTAGTGTAAAGGCAGTCATGTGACTCTTCGTCACTGCAAGCAGTACCTTGCGGGAAAGGTAAAAGTTCAGCCGGATTAAGGACACAACACCTCTTTATTTGGATATGCGGGGCAAACAAGATCAATTCGTATCTTGTTAATCGTGCAGAAGTGAGGTGTTGTGTTTGTGTTCTGTTTAATAGAACATCTACAGAGTGAGGTACCATCAGGGTTAAAGCATGGCCTAGGACCATTCCCTCGCTCTGTTTTACAGACGCAGCAGCAGCAGCGACAGCTCTCAAACATCTTGGCAAAGCGCATGCAACAGGATCAAGGGCGGAAGAAAAGTAGCCACACGGCCTATTCTTCCCTCCATGTTCCTGCATTAATACAGCCAAAGCACATTCATGCACATACAACACAAAGGACTTTTCATAGTTTGGTGTGCCCAAAACTGGTGCCGAGAACAATGCAGTCTTGAGCAGATCAAATGCTTGCTGGTGTTCCAAGTTCTACGGCAATGGCGAAGAAATGCCCTTCTTCGTCAAAGCCAACATTGGTTTAATCACTAAGGAGAAGTTTGGGATCCACTTCCTACAGTAAGATGCCATTCCTATCAAGGCTCTAACTTCCTTCTGTGTATTTGGGACAGACATCCTTGAAATGATTTTTATCCACTCAGGCATCAACCTTCTTCCCTCCTTTCACAGGAGATAGCCTAAATAGGTGACCTCCTGTCGACAATACTGAAACTTTTTAAGTGAAGCTTTGTGTCCATGTCATGCTAGGTGAATAAGCAACAACACAGTGCCCTCCTTACAAGCGCTCTCTGAGTCAGCAGCTAAGAGTAGATCATCTACATACTGAAGCAGTGTACAAGTGGTAGGCAACTCGACTGTGTCGAGCTGCTCTTTCAAAGCCCTACTGTAGATGCTAGGACTCTCTGTGGAACCTTGCGGAGCACGGGTAAAGGTAAAAGAGCGTCCCCCAAAGGTGAACGCGAACAAGTATCTACTGTCTTTATGTATAGGAATACTAAAGAAGGCGTTCTTTAGATCCACAACACTAAAGTGAATAGCTGAAGCCGGAATCATAGTTAATATTGTCGTCACATCAGGCACAATGGGAAATTGTGGAGCAACAATCATATTGATGGCACGTAAATCAATAATGAAATGGAAAGGAATTGCATTATCACCTTTATTGCACACAGGCATAAACTAGCTGCAATTTCCTCAATCACCCCTCGATGCACAAAATCGGAGACCATGCATTTCAAAGCTTGCTCACCATCGACCGAGATCTTATACTGGGGAATATGTGGCAACTTTACTCCATGTTTCAGAATAATCTTAACGGGCTCAATTTGCAAAACACTGACATCATTATCATCAAACGCCCATAAACACTCCAGAACAGTACTGAATTCCGGCGCCAAAGGTCTGGTTAAGAATTGAGAGACAGAAAGTTGCTGTGGTGAAATCGTCAAACGCACTCCATCAGAAGAACAATGAATTACCGCATTTAATTCCTTCAACAGCTTCAACCCCAACAAATTCTCTCCGCAATTCGCAGTCAAAAGGAATGGACAGTGGTCCGTAAATGGACCCAAAGTAATAGGTACCGGCAAAGAAACCTGACAGGCAACTGGTGTGCCACAAAACCCTACAGAAACATTGCTTTGCTCTGCCAGTGGAATGTTTGGAACCCGTGAATGGTCAATGGAACACTTCTGTGCCCCTGTATCTATCAAGAATAGATGTTTCCTATTTCCCAATATCATCTCAACGTAGGGACCTTTCTGATTAACGCGAATAGGCTTCGGTTCCAAACCCTGCTTCGGGCAATCCTGGCGAAACAGAATGTCATCAAAAGGAAGTTCTTCAGACAGGTAAGCAGCAGAAGGATGATCAAAAATGTTTCTACTATCCACACTTGGTGCCTGATTGTCCTGTGAAAAAGGTTGCTGTGAATCCTGCGAAAACTGACTTCTACCAGGGCCCCCTGCTCCAGGGCGGCCTCTGGATCGTCTACCGATATTACCAAATGTGTTATTCGACCTCTGCTGGAGGATCGGGCATTGTGCACGCCAATGACCCTCTTGTCTGCAATAAGCACACTGGTTTATGTTTACAGAACCCAATGCCGAATTTCCCTGTGGAACATACTGACCCCTAAATTGCGAATTACCACCTCTAGGGCCTCTAACAATTTTCTGCAATAAAAATTTTGTTTTCAAGTCTCCTTTTCTCTTTTAAACTCTTTCTTTTTCGTTATTGACACGATTCCCACACTACTGAGCCATATACTTCTGATTGTGACTTTGCTTGGCAAGCGCTGTCAGAGGACATAATTTGCCTGGATGTCAGGCAGCAATCCACGCATAAATTTGTCCCCGAATAGTCGTTTCACAGACTCTGTGCTCAAATCTTGTCCACTGAAATCTGAAAATACTTGTTCGAACCGATTGAAGAACTCGGTAGCACCCTCAGATTTTCCTTGGACACAGGCAGTAAGCTTGTCCCAAATAATCCTCCTTTCAGGAATTATAGCTTTCAATTTTGTAACTGTTCTATCAGGCAAAGTCAGTATTACCTGTGGTGGTCTCTCGCCAGCTGGCCTTTCTCTATCAAGTCTAACCATGTTATCCCATGTATCTCCTAACCCTGGTACATCATCTATAGTCCTAATCTGCTTCCACAAATCAACAGGCAGGAGTACAGGAATCAACAGATCAATATCGCTTAAGGTAAATACTGATGATTGCAAGACAGACTCTATTTCTTTGTAGAACCCTGTCGGATTCTTCCTAATATCGGGAAAAGATTGTTTAATGGTATTCACTTCCTGTCTCGAGAACGGGACATGAACAAACTGCGACACATAATGTGCAGGAATATCTTGAGCAGGTGCACCCGTTGCAACATTAGCCGGAATCTCAACCTTTGGGAGAAATGTCGGAGGAACCTCTCTCATAGGCAACTGAGAAGTAGGCAACTCCGAAACGCTTACTGAGCAACAAAGCTAAATCGAGTGCTAAAGCAGCTGAAGAAGTGTCAAACGAAAAAGCCCTCTTATAAATATTCAATAATTCTGCGAGACAACAAATCTTCCTTTTATACATTCATCCTGCAGGTGTTTCCTCATTTATCGATTTACGACAAGGAAAGAACCGTTTCTGCACTAACATAGTGTCCAAACTATCACCATCTACATCTTCATTCCGTAACCTTTCCAACTCCCTTCTATACTCAAAAACCCTCTCGACGTGCTCATGTACTTTCTCCGCAGTATCTCTAGAAAATGCTAAAGTATTCAGATCCCTTAATCCTTGTGGGAGATCTATATCATTTAGCCTGTTCCCCATTATACATAAATGAACTCCTAATCCTTCATAGAAAACGTTTTTCTCAGGAATTATAAAGTGTGGCAAAAACATCAGCTTGTTTACCGCTCTCCATGCAATGTCTAGACCATGCAGTCAATTCATGCTTTCTCTCTGGAGATACAGTATTACGAGTTACAACCCTTGATCCCGCTCCTCGATCGACTACAAGAGGTGTAGAACCACTTGGAAGAGGGAGAGTAGGCACATTTTGTACATTTGGAAACAAAGGTGCTATTACAGGTGCAACAGGCAAACCCACCGGACCCGTAACAGCAGGCAAAGGTGGTGGAGCAGGTGGAGGAGCGACGACAAGAGGAGGAACAATAGCCGGAGGAAGAGGAACATTAAGAGGAGCAATAGGAGGAGCAGGAGGAGCTACGGGAGGAGGAATAACAGCAGGAAGAGGAACCTACGGAGGTGGCGCATTGGCACCAGGCCTTCGTTCATTTAAAAGTTTATCAATCAGCTCATCAGATACATGAAAGTCTTCAGAAGGATACAGTTTCTGGATACCAAGTGAAAAAGCCCTATCCATATTCCTAACTGACTCAGACTGTTTATTCTGGTCATATAACAACGCTTTTTCAGCGTTCGTCATATGACGGCGCGCATGTTTTTCTCTACTATTAAATTGCTGAATATCTTCTTTCTTCCAATTCTGTAATATATCAAATGCTGTAGGTCTAGCCTTTTTCTTTAATAATATGGATCCTAAGTATTCAATATGAGGAATTTAAAAACTACCATTGATTGGCCACTGAAGTTCGGAAGCATGTCTAGTTTGTCTGTGCCAAATATCATTAAACACTATACTACCAATGCCGTGTTTACAGTACATAGTACACGCCGGCGACCCCTCCATTGGCGCTGGTCGGCCAAATTCCAAAGATTGTCTGTCACTGCGGAATAATGCCCTGAAGCAGGGAGACAATTTCCCAGGCATAGCAGAATACTGGTGTTATCTGGTCAATAAGGAGGTCCGATCGGATTTCAAAGTACAAACAAAGGTCCCACGTGGTTGGTTATTTCGGCAAATCTGCCCGCCTCGAGATATGGACCCTCGTCAAGATGCCGTCTCAGACCGCTTCACCGTCCAGGGATCGGGTCGTGCAGCGCTGCTGAGGTGTTGCGTCTCATCTAAGGAAGGGGCCCCCTTTTACACCGTCCGATCCCGGTCCGATAGCCGCATCAACCTTCAACGAGATGGCATCGATCTTGAGGGTCCCTGTTCGGGTGCCATCTGTAAAAGCAAAAGGAAATATCGAGGCTGAGTACCCCAAAAAGGAAATACACCAAACACAGGCTTGTAAAGATTCACAGATCTTTATTCTAAAAACTGTACAGTTTACAAAGAAACAACGTATCAGATAGCTATCTGGCCCTCAGTACATCACAGCTAATACCACCCCTTTCGGTGTGAAGAGTGAGAGGTACTGGACGTCTAGACATTCACACATTTTATACATTTCTGATCATAATGTCCAGCCCCTCTACAGGTTAATAATACTCGGTCTAGGGTTCGTGACGAGTTCACTTCTAGTTTGTCCAACTATGTGCATGTGGATCATCTTTAGTTTGCATGTAAACAAGTCACAATGGCAACAGTGTATTCTCGGATTTAACAATAAGCCTTACCACATGTCCTATACAATGTAGTTCAGCTAGTGTCCACGTTTAGTATTTTTCCAGCATTGTAGTTGATGTATGTCCACGGATCAGACTTGTTGGCGCAGACAATCCTCTGTCTACAAGTCAGGCATGGGACAAGGTCTCTTTACTCAACCCAAACATTCGGCCAACGGACAGTTTATACATTAACAACGTTCAGGACAGCTTAGTTACAATCGGAAAATACTGTCCAACCTTTTAGAACGCAGAATTACTTCGGAGTAGAAATCAAAATGGCGGATGGACCTAAAATGGCGGCAAAGCCGATCTAAGATCAGAACTTTGCAACGTGGATTTCTTCGCAGAGCAACTGGGCTTAGGCCAATATATACAATAAAGGAGGCACGATATGATATCCCGTTTAACAGTTGTACCAAACATTATACATAGCATGTACTGTTTATGAGGGTAAATAAAATGTATTTATAAAATTGTATGCAAATTTACTGTTATTTTTACAGAAAAAGAACCAGAGATTCCAGCTTTATTACTGTATGCACCTACCTAATCTTACCAAGTATGAACATAAGCACTATCCTCAATTGAACTACAATCATAAATGCCATATACACTTCAATTGTATAATTCCATCATATTACAAATACCGTATACTCACCCTACATTACCTGTAATTACTATACACATATTACTATAGTGTGTGTGGCCAGTGGTCACAACCACCACACTAGAAATCAACCATATAAAAGGTACGTACAATACACCTTCAAATAACAAAACTTGCCTTGAACCCCTTGCAATCAAAATGATGTCTGCTGACACCAAAAGTGGCTGCAGACACGGCGGCACCTACACACCTTTTTTAACCTATGAAAACAGCTCCATGACAACTTTATGTGTGCAGACAATAGGTGTGCCCCAATGTGCAGGCATGGGCAGGGGCAAATCACGTTATAAACAAGAAACCAAAAGAGGTGCCCACGCTGTAGACAGTCCTGATTTCTGTCACTTATTTTAGTTAAATCCCCATATTAGTAACGGTATATGCTTTCAAAGAAAGTCACAGAAACAAAAACCAAAGAATAAGGTCCTAAGAGTACAAACAGTCAATTTATTTTACAAAAGACATTTTGTTATTTAAATTGCTTCTTATATGAATTTTAAAAAAAGTGTCAAAAGAAGAAAAAAGACATAAAACATCACATTCATCATAATCATCCTATTTACAAATAACAGTTAGGGTAGTTTTTAATAGCTTAGTTTAGTAAAAATATCCTCACAGGAAACAAATAGTTCCTGTGAACTGGGTATCACTAGGGTGTATAAAAAATGACCCTGGTGGGTAGACACAAAATCATTCAGTCAACTTGGTTTATATGCTTATCTGCTATATGGTTATCTGCCATATGGTTATCTGCCAACGTGTGAGAGAAATCAAAAGCTTGATCCCAAAGTACTTCCAAACGGGAAGGGAACACAATACATAGATAACACGTTTCGGCGTGCCTAAACAGGCATCAGTAGTTGGAGCCTTCCTCAGGGCAGGAGTTATGTAGTAAAGTATTTTCTCCCTAAAGTGGGCAGAGAAGAGACATAGATGTAGACAGACTCTAAAGGACACATTCAGTGGAATATCAATCTGTATGCTGTTGTCACATGGACACGGATCACTCACCCTGATAGAGCAGGGGGAATCCGTGGAGATACTTTATTGCACTCACTCACCCTTTCCAAACCCTCTTTCGGCCACCAAATCTTCTCACTGCGCTGTCTGTGGTCAACGGCTATGTCCGCAGACTCAGCAGCACCCACAAACCATTTTCTCACCTATAAAAACTGCTCCATGTCAACGTTATTGCACTCCGCCACCCTTTCTGCCCCTCTTTCAACCACCAAATAACTGCAAATGTGTTTTCCAGACTTTTTCCCAACTACACTATCCGCAGACACCAGTGCTGTCCGTGGTTCCAAAATGGCGACTGTTTAAAATAATATGACGTGACTCATGCTTTTGAGCATCCAAACAGCGGGCACGTCCGATTTCCATAGACATCACGCTGCCCCCTTATTGGTTCAGGGGTTGTTCGCAGACCCAAATCAAGAAATGAGTTTGGGGACTGGACCCAGATATTACAAATTCTTTTTGACTACTTATTGCCCATTTTTAAAACAAACTACTGGATGGATTTACACCAAATTTACTTTAGGGACCAATCTTCCAGTCCTGACACAAATTTGGTGAAAATCCATCCAGCGGTTTGACCTGTAGGCACAAGCAACATTAGTTTTCAATTGCATCTATGAGTATTTCCACATATTTTGGGACCCATTCTATCACTTTCCCCCACTTCACGAAACCACACCAAACTTTGCTGAATCATTTCTAGGGGGCTATATACTTTTATTGCAAAGTTTTTTCAGGATTTGTCTAGGGGGGGCAGTTATAAGCCACCCAACATGTGTTCTTTCTATGAGTTGATCAAATTAACCATCACCACAGGGCCGCTAACACAGGCCCTGTAATAAAAGGGACATTTGTGGCTATGTGTGTGTGTGTGTCTGTCAAAATGTTCAGCATACTTCCCAACATGCTACAGACATGATATTTGGCATGTGGAAAGGTTCCATGGTGTAGATAATTTAACAAGTATAAAACATAAATTTTTCTAATCTTTTATTTAAACAATCTTTTAGGCATGCAGTCTGCAATGCTTATCTCTGCCATAAGGGTCTTTGAGCCGTAGTTCTACGTCTATTGTTCCTAAAGTTCAGCAGTTCATGAAAATTTAGCAGTTCATTGTTCGTAAACTTTCCACACTGTCAGCGTTCTAGCTGACATAAGCAGCACTCACTTTTGAAGTCATGCAGGTGACACAAAACTGTGCTTTTGTAGTAATGTGGGTGACACAAAACGGTGCATGTCTATTCAATAGTGTCCGCAATGACGTTGTCCGTCACATCGTGACAAATCTCTCATGATAATTACAGGAACTTCATTTCCCAAGGATGTTTATGAATGTATGCCATCTCAACAGTACGAAGCTTATATGCTTCATTCGTACACGTGCGGGTACGCCACTTCAAGCGCACACGCTGCAGCCCTAGGAATTACTGTGCAAAGCACAGTACACCCGCTAGTAATACATGATAATGATTGTAATCTGCAGAAGCTGGTCTTTGCAAATGCTCTAACTAGTCTTATATTGATTCACCCATATTTGAGACGTGAGAGGCATTTCAATACCATCATTTCTGTGTATCCACGCTGACCGCAAGTCAAACGACAGAAAACAAATCACCTTTAAAAGTCCAATGCTGGTATTAATGATAGTGCTGAATTTAATAACTACATATTTATTTTGCATCCTTGTCCTTTTGGTGACATTATTTACACTTCTGTGCTTGCTCGTCCATGCTGGTGATACTCAAATCTTCCTTTCTTTTTCTTCTTCCACTCCTTCCCTTCACTCTTCTGTATCGCCTGGTCTTTCTGCAAGCAAGACTTGGATGGCTTCCTGTATTCTCGTTCTTAACCCTTCTAAAACAAAGGTTCTTAACTTCCATTAGGCTTCGCCTTCTGCTCATACTGTCCCCTCTAGGCTGTGCTTTCCCCCACCCTCTGCTCTTTCCTTCACTTCCTCAGCTTGTAATCTTGGTGTTATCACTGATCCCTCTCTTTTCTTTTCACTTCACATCACCAATACTGCCTGTTTCCATCTGTACAATCTTTGTAGTGCCCGTCCCTTTCTATCTCAATGGGCTACTAAACTCTTGATCTTATCGTCTCTCGGCTCAGGTACTGCCCTGTCTTAATGCTTTGGTGTTCCCTCTTCTCATTTGACTCCACTATGTTCTGTCTTGAATTCCTCAACTCATCGGCTCTTTCAACTCCCACCTCACTCTTGTATTACTCTTGCTCTTCTCTCTGCCTCTCTACTTTCTTTTGTTCTTTACCTCCTTTTTCATTTCCTCCGGTTTGTGTTCAAGTCTCTGCATGGTCTTACCTTTGTTTCCTATAATACTGGATGTATACGAATTGCTTTAATCACAATGGAACAGCTCGTGGGAAAACTGATCGAGTTTATTAGGTCAATTAGGACATATATGCTGGGGGAAACGCCCTTCAACCCCCACCCAATTCAGAAACCCCCTGTAACCCCCCACCCAATCCACTTATATGATTTATTACCCCAAACCCACCCCACACATATATAAAAGTACCAAGATACAGGTAAAGATCAATTGTGCAGAAGGTCAATTAGGACCACGATTATTACGTCAACTAGGACAAAAGGTCAATTTGAAAAGGTCAAATTGGGTAATACCTTAACCCTTCGCTCCCAATGATCTTTCTTCTCTCTGTCCCTAAACCCCCTTGTGCCTCTTCCCGCTTTCGTTCCTTTCGTTCCCGCTTGCTCCTAAACACTGGAATGCTAGACCCATACCCATTTGTTCTTCACCATCTTTTCACATCTTTCAGGCTCACTTAAAAGACCGTCTTCTTCTATCTCTTTCCCATTCGTAACGTCTGCCGCCCCGGACTGATATGATATTTGTCTTAGTCTTATGTGACATTGCAATAGAGTTAATTTGTTAGGGCGCTTTGGCGACAGCTCTCTATACATTTAATAAAATACTAATACAAATACTGAACGGGCGGGTGAACTACAGCATGCAATCTCTACCGCAGTAAAGGGTAGATAGCAACCTGTTAATAATGCACCCATCCCAAATGATTCTCACACTCCTAGCAAATCACTTGCTAGGGGCGTTGTTGTTTTGACATCTGTTCACTCTGAATGAAGGTCTATTAGACAATGGGGCTCATTACGAGGCTGGTGGAAGCCGTGCCTGTAACACAGGCATGCCTGCTGCCGGACTTGTGATTTTACCGGCACCCGCGAATGGGCAATTACCGGGTCATGCTGAGTTTAGCGGACCCAGTAATTGCCCATTCTCGGGTGCCGGTAATAAGGGACTCCCCATCCCAATTCGGCCCCATAGGGCTGAATGGGAATGCGGAAGGGGGTAGAACCGGTACCTTTAACAACGGTACCAGTGCTACAGTCCTGTTCTGCTTGCGGGTGCCGTTACGGCCACCAGGTCAGTCCTGGTGGCTGCAAAGGCACCCGCGAGTGGAATTCGTAGTATGGCAGTACGGTAGCAACGGGCCGGTAGCGATACCAGCGCTGTTATTTCCTTACCGCCATACTTATAATGAGGCCCAATGATTTCGTAAGAGGTGTGGTAAAGCCCTTTATATAGGGTAACCCTATGGAATTAGATAAGGATTTTTTGAAACATCAAAAGCAGAAAGACAGAGGATCCAGAAAGAATGCCAGGAATCCTCTAAGGATACAGACTGTTTCCAAAAGATGAGAGAAAGGAGCTATCCATGAAGAGGGGTCCTAAAGCTACTTTCTGGAGGCCCATTTCAGACTGGCACTGAAACAGAGGGAAACCAGCAGTTATGCCTTGAACCAAACCTGCCTAATGGTGGAGTTGATCCCTGAGAATAGCCGGAGGCCTTGCTGATCCAGGCAGTAGGAAGAGATTTGCCTGACAAAGCCAGTCCAGTGACCGGCCTGTGCACACAGCTGTGATGCCCCCAGTCATCTCACAAAACCTTAAAAGTGAACGTTAAAGAAAATACAAATGTTCCATCCCTATAAAAGTTAGTGAAGTGCAAAGTGCATCGGCCTCTGCCAAGTGGAAGTGAATTAACTTTCTCTGTGATTACAGTCTGGGGCTGTCAGGTGCTAGCCTCTCTTCCCAGGGTGCTGTTTCATTTATGACCCGTGACTTACTGTTCTCCTCCTCAGTGTTTTTCCCAAATGTCTTTATTTGCCATATTCTGGGCCTCATTACGACCCAGGCGGTAAGGGGTTTACGGCGCCGTAAACAGCGCCGACCCTTACCGCCTGAGTACGAGGTCCCTTAGCGCCATGGCGAATTTAACACCTGCTTTTAGCAGGTGTTAAAATCCATGGCGCTAAGGGACCATGGAGTTAATTACGCCACTGTAATTTACGGTGGCGTAATTAACGCCTTCCCCACTCCCATTATGCCCTATGGGGCAAAAATGGGAATGGGGAAGGGTAAATGGGGATTGGGGACTTACCGCCCCGCCAAGGTCGGAATGGGGCGGTAAGTCCGCCAACCACCATGGCGTAAACATAGTTTACGCCATGGTGGTAAAGTCACGGCCCAGGCGGTAACTTACCGCCTGGGTCGTGATGAGGCCCTCTGTCTCTCATCTTTGGGACCTGATTTGACTTTTCCCTTCTCCCAAGGTAACGGGTTTTCAACTCTACTCCTCTCCTACATTTTGTATTTCACGTAGCTCTGCCTTTCATGAACACGGTTCTCATTCCTCATCTTATTTCCAATGCCTTTATCTTTATCACTGGGACAAGTTTTCATTGAGTTATAATAAGTCCCTCTTAACTCTCTGGCGATTCCATTCCCCGTATTACCTTCTGTTCCAAGGGGTAAAGTCAATGGTACTGGTTAAGTCTTGGACTCTCTTTCTGCTTCTTCTTGGCTCCACGGCTCACTAGTCGTGCTGTCTGGTTCATGTGTATTTCGTTCTCGTCTTCCAAATCGAACTTGATCCATATCTTGGGTCGGGAGTGGTTCTCGCCCATTAGTGTTATCAGCATTGATCTGTGGGTGGACTGCCCACCACCGTTGCTGTGTGGTCACGCCACAACCAAAATCTCTCTTCAATCGCGTTGTGATTTATTCCGTTCCAATATGCTTGTCTCCCAGCGTCTTTGGCTCAGTGACAGAGCTTGACTGGCTTATGCAGGCTCTGTGCTCTGCGAGTGCTCTGCCTCCATCCGCTCTGCTGCGCACAGGGAGCTTCCCCTGGTTCTCTCTGCTTTCCTGCTTCTCTCGGCCTCTTGACCTCTCTCGCTGTCTCTCTCACCTGTCTCTTGTCATATCCTCCCTTTTCAGCACCCTCGGCACTGTCCATTGGGGGGACTGATTTAAAGGGATAGATTAGATTTCTGTTGTGGATAGACTAAGTTCACTTCATCCATGTTCCGTTATCACCTTGAGGGCATCAGGGAGTTCCTCACGGGAACAGGAGTCCTTGTCCCCAAGGGGGCAGTCTCTCCCGGTGAGGTCCCACTTGCCTCGACCCCCAGGGAGGTTGTTGCAGAGCAGGCACACCTCCCTAGCCTCATAGGGAGGAGGGATGAATTTCCTCCATTTATCACAGCCCTTAAAAGGTACTGTAAAAGAGAGTATTCCCAGGGAGCATAGAATTCCAATGGACTCCCGTATGTGGGTCATATTCCCGCCTTCATTCCAAAATAAAGGGTCATTTTGTAACTACTCTTTTTGACTGCATTGACATTGAAGGCAGAACAGGAATGGTGGTGCTTTATCACAAGCAATCACCTGAGACCAGAGAGGCAGCATCTTGTAGATTCCTTTACTATTTTAATGTCCCAGTCTCATGGTTGTTCAGTATTTCAAAACTGATGTAACCTTTTGTTTTCTACAATGTATTTAAGTGCAAACTGATTGAAAAAGGTACTGTAATTGTCTCTTTGTTATTTTACAAGTAAGGCTTATCAAGGTGTTAATCAGATTAAATGTCCTCCTATGGATTGACAGGTGTCTTCCGTTTAATAGAAGGAAACACATGGACAGGCTGTATTCCTTTTAATAGAAGGAAAGACATGGACAGGCTGTATTCCTTTTAATAGAAGGAATGACATGGACAGGCTGTATTCCTTTTAATAGAAGGAATGTTTAATAGAAGGAATGACATGGACAGGCTGTATTCCTTTTATTCCTTTTAATAGAAGGAATGACATGGACAGCATGACATGGACAGGCTGTATTCCTTTTAATAGACGGAATGACATGGACAGGCTGTATTCCTTTTAATAGACGGAAAGACATGGACAGGCTGTATTCCTTTTAATAGAAGGAAAGACATGGACAGGCTGTATTCCTTTTAATAGAAGGAAAGACATGGACAGGCTGTATTCCTTTTAATAGAAGGAATGACATGGACAGGCTGTATTCCTTTTAATAGAAGGAAAGACATGGACAGGCTGTATTCCTCTTTGGTTTACTTTGCTTCTCTGTGTCACTAGGGTTTCAGGTTCATTACCTTATAGAAAGATATAGGAGTCACCTGCAAATCACCTTATGAAATATTTCAAATAAAAGGAATTATTATTCCAACACAGCTTATTTCATGTCACAGAACCTTCTAGCAGCATCTTCAATATATGGCAGTGCAAGTATCCGCAAGGCAGCAGTTCCCCTTCAGATAGGGGGACCAGATTTAAACAGTAAAAAACCTGGACGAGGCAACTAACATAAAGGTAGGACTAACTCTAGAAAGTAGCTATGAAGGCACCACACTTCAGTAGCGGTTGGAGGAGAAGGGGGCTTAAGTGTTAGTGTTCAAATAAACACATATTATAATTCATGTATCACTAATTTATCACAAACTAAAACTATCTTAAGTTGTAAAATACAGCATTTCTTCTGTGCGAGCTGTGCCCGCCAGCTCTGAAGACCTACTACCAAAAACCGGGACCACAGCAGTTTCCAATGGAAACATAGGCCCTCATTAGGACTCCGGCGGAAAACCATGGTGCTATTAGCACCATCGTCGATGGCGGAGTCCGCCATGGCGGAATGGGGAATTACCACCCCATTACAAGGTTGGCGGGGCGGTAATTCCCCCTTCCTCCATGGCCCTACCCCATTCCCATTTTTGCCCCATAGGGCTAAATGGGAATGGGGAAGGCGCTAATTACGGTACCGCAAATTGCGGTACTGTAATTAGCACCAAGGTCCCTTTGCGGGTCCCTACTTTAACGGCTGGTAAAACCAGCTGTTAAGGTCGGGTCCCGCAAAGGGACCTCGTAATTTGGCGCTAGGTGTTTAACGCCGCCGCAGCCTTTTACGGCGCCGTTAAACACTTAGCGCCAGGGTCATAATGAGGGCCATAATCTTGAAAAAGGGGGACAAAGCTCCATTTTCCGGGACAGTCCCACCAAAACTGGTACCTCTGGTCGCCCTAACTGCAGAGCTCACACCGAAGCAGTCAACTTCTTTCAATCTCCCATTGCTATGCGCCAACCCACCAATGAGAACGCTGGGAATGTGACACAGTTCGCCATTGGCCACGAGCCAATTATTTGCAGACTTCCTGCGGTGTGTGACACTGACGTGAAGTGCATTGTTTAGTCGGACATGTGTTCTGCTGGTGGTTTGCTGGTGGATTTCTTCCACGGTTGTAGGATTGTATCTTCGCTCTTTTTGTCATATCTTTTGGGAAGAGGGACACGCCACCGTTTATAAATGTGGAGGCGGCTCTTTTCTCTCACTCCGGTGTGATGTTCAGGTGTGCCATTCTCATAGCGGTGCTTGGTTTACCTTTCCCGCCATACTTGCGGCTCTGTTCTGTTTTTGTAGTATGTGTCTTGTATTGTGTGCTCCAATGCAGGTCAAGAATGTGATTCTGCAACAAATGATCACTGCATTTTCCCTGGGCAATTTAGCAGCGCACTTTCTTAGACTGTGGTGAGTAGTGCATGTTTGCACATTTTCGGTTACCTTGGATGCATGCCCTGCTTCCTGCCCTCATTGTGCATTTTTTTGCTAATTGTCGCATGTTTGCCTTGTTGGGAATTACATGCAGTATTTTTCATGTGCAAAAGAGGGATGCGGTTGCGCATTATTTAACTTACTTTCCCTACAATTGCACAAAACATTTTTCTTTCTCAAATAGTGCTCTGTCTCCCATCTTTAACCCCGCTACTTTCAAGTGCTAAGGGCGTGTGTGCTCGTCCTGAATTCCTGTCAGGAATCACTGTAGGCCCCGCCCACTCCCGCAGTTAAGTGGTTACATCCGGGCCACAAGGCGCTGGCCCTCCATGACCGTCAGAGCTGCACTTGACTCCACTATGCCACCTGATGCCCAGATGGCATCGGTAGTGGGCAACGCTCACGTTATTTCCGTTGACACCTGATGGCTTGTATTCCTTCCTCCTGGAAGCAAACAGACGTTCTGTGGACTTACAGCTCGAGGATCGAACTGCGTGCAACTTGGCGGGATGAAATGGCAGCCTCCCCCCTCCCCCGAGTAGGTCACCACATGTCACTGGGGCTGGCAGCTGGATACAGGCTCTGGGACCTCATGGCTCCTAGCCTTAGCTTTATAGCCACCATTCGGCCATGGACTAGGAATGCAGACGGTCATCATGGCTGTTTGACTGCTTATATCAGCCTCTGCACGTACAGCTCATGCCAAGTCACATTCGCAAGGCAACATCAGGGTCCTTTTAACAAAATATACTTTTTTCTATTTATGTCTTGTACAAAGGCCCATAAACATGTTTTGATCCTTCTGCCCCCCGCCCCCACCCCATCCATGACCGCTTCAAAATATAATCGTCACTTCTCTGAAAAGATGCTCATAAAAGGGCTGAAAAGGGCCATTATTTTCACTCCTATGACTTTATTGAGGAGATGCGCCCAGGCTTCATAACTTAGGCTGGCAGGCGGTTATCGGCCAGGACAGCCCGCCGAGGCGTGCATTATGACCGTTAGCACACCGCGTTCTATTTGTGGTAAACCAATTTCCGCAGGGAGGACAATCCCATTTATCTCTCAGGATTGCCCGAGCACGCTCCTGAGCCCCTCCCAGCAGTACTCAATGTCTACCCTATAATTCTTACCACACTGCCTTGGAATCCCAATTCATTTATTAACCAAATCCTATCTTTCAGTGTTGCACGTCTCCCCAATAATAATACAAAGTATTCCCCTTTGCCTGACTCCTCCCTGCGACCGGAACCTTCTGTCCCTGCGTTCTCTTCCTCACATTTCACTCTTGATCTTGCCCCCCTCCCATCAGACTAAGGTCTGTTAACCCCCAAGCTGGGTCTCCATACATGGATCAGTCCTTTGCAACTACTACCGTGGTGATGATTTGGCACAGTACTAACATTACATAGCACACAAGTTAAGTAAGAAGATGGCCGTCATGAAAAAAGAACCCTAGAAAGGGTCCCCTTTTCTAATGTCCTGATAGACATGGATCTTGAGGAGGAGGTGCAGCTGGTAGGTGGGGAGCTAGTGGGCAAAGGTATGCGGCGAAATGACAGCTGCTCCACAGGGGTACAAGAAAAAGTAGTGGCTAAAGCATTTACTCATCCTCACACTACCGCGAACAAAGCAGGTAACCCAAAGTTGGGTAGCACAGGGCGAGGGCATGCTCTACTCTCAGCAGGTCTATGAGCTGGCACAGTAGTGACTCAAACAGCAATAATACAATGAATGTCCAATCAAAGTTATAGAAAAATAGTAATCTTTAATTACACTAAAAATGTAAACAACTCATGAAAACACCCCCCACCTGTTGGGGAGAACGCAAGGAATATAGCATTTTGTAGTGAAAGGGCATTCTGGGTCTTGAAAACAGGGCTAGGGAGGTGGTCAGTTCAGCAGCAATGTCCGAATGAAGAATATGTCTTTGATGTCTTTGGAAATGTTAGAGAGTGGTGTCTTATAAGTTGTCGGGTCCCTTACAGGACCACTGGAAATACCTTTTTGTCTCGTTTTTTGCAGCTCATTAATGAGTCACCTCACCAAGCTGACAATAATATGACAGCTAATGCATGTGGTTGTATAATTGTGTAATCTTCGTAGCCACCATGTCATAGCCAGACATCACTTATATCCTGATATTAACATACCACCTGGATGCTGTTTTATGTAATTTTAAGATTTTGAACCGCAGGTTCTTATGGTTAAAAAGCCACTTCTAGCTGTTGGTACGTTTTGTCCCAGCAGCTGTGTCTAGGAATGCATATGGGACCGTTTAGCCTCTGCTGGTGTCAGTCAAGGACAGTTGCTGTAGGGAGAATGGGGGTTTAAGAGACTGTCTCAGCTTCATGGGTACACAAACATTTTGGCATGGATCATGATGAAACAGGGGTCTGATTAGCAGGCTCGCCTTTCAGAAAGAGAGTTATCAGTATTTTAGTCTTACAAACCAAAATAGTTAGTTCAGAGATCCACCCTTCACAGATTGCATTCAGTCGCTAGGTATGTTTTGCTTTTTTCATTTCATTTTAAAAAAAGGATCTAGCTTAGGATCCATTGGAAGAGGTGAGCCAGTGAAGACTTCAGATTGTTCAACCCCTGGTTCTCTACCATTGGATCCAACCAGGGTTGCGAGCTCTCTGATTGGTTCCAACTAGCCATCACAGTGCTAATGTAAATTAGGAGCCAAAGCAGAATGAGCAATAGTGACTGGTATGTGTCCACTGCTCCTAGGATCCATTTGGCTTCTCAAGCCGTCCCTCAGCCCCTAAGGGACGAAAACTCTTACCGGGCCTTTCCAAAAGCGCTGAAAACCTGGCTGTTTGCCTGAGCTAATTGACGATAGACATCACCGCCCACATCAGCAGTCTTGGCATGGTAACTGTACTGTATCTAGATAAACATTGCCGTATATGTACCATTATGCTTAAACACCTACTCTTTGTACCTACCAATACCTATGTACCACTGTCTAATCTTGAACTAAGAACTTCCAAGGCAATGTGCCTCATGCAACTGGATTGTAGCACCCTGATGCCTGAGGGCTTGTAGGCGCTGTATAAATGCAATAAATAAATAAATACAATAAGCAACCAGAGTCTGCTCTCAGTGTCTGGCTGCTCCTCAGTGATTGCTACACCCCTTTGCCACCAGCCCCTTCCCTTATGTTCCTATTAGTGCCCCTGTACCAGCCCTGTAAAATAAAAACATGAAAAGTGCACATCACTTGACCAATACTAGACCAGCCAGATGGGTTCTGATTCCACGTTGGCCATTATTTAAAAGGTGAGAAACATTTCTAGAAATATAAAATATGTTGCTGTTAGTGCTCATGATGTAGAGCCTCTGGAGTTTCCAGCCAAGACTAGTTTCCATCTATCTTTTGTCAGCATTCTGTGAAGCATTATTCTCAGTTAGGCTGTTACCCATCCTTGAACTGCTTCTGAGCCCTGAAGAGAATGCGACATCAGAGGAGGAGAGGAAGTGCCCTCTGCAGAGGTGCTACTGCAGGAAAGTGGAAAAGTGAAAGGTTGTATATTGTTTACACCAACAATTTTACATGCCCAGTAATCCTGAGGCCCTTGGGCATGTTGGCGCGTTATGAGAATTAAATAATAATGCATGCATTTATTTATTTATTTATTTATTTATTTATTCACAGCTGTATGTCTTTGTATATACAACACAAATACAAATATGTCATTACACATAAAACAACAATAATTATAATAGTAATAGTAATAATAATAATAATAATAATAATAATAATAATAATAATCCTACTGCACAAGCAGTAGTAGTAGTGGCAATTATAATACTACTACACTTGTTGCGTGCAGACTAAATATTCCCTCAACACCTTGAAAGTGACCCGCAGTCGAGAGGCAACTTGCTCAGCGAGGCTGTTATGCTACTGGCCGTTTTCAAGGATGGTAGAGACCCCTTTGGAATGGCCATTCTAGACTCTGGCAAGACCTTCAATGGAGTTGACTGTCACCACAGGCATGTGGTACTGGAGACGTTTGGCATGGGCTCAAGGTATTTCACGTGGGTATACCTGATGTACAGGAGCCCCATCACTAGGGTACACACCAACATCGGGAGGATAGCTGAGGGGCGACGCGCTCGCCTTGGAAGCAAGATGATGCGGAGCAACACAGGTTTGATCCCCGGGTCTGCTCTTAGAAATCTCTGGGTATTAAGTGTGTTATAAATAACTAATTATAATTATAATAATAGCTTTGTTTCACAAGTGGCCGGTTCAGCGCGCAAGGTGTCCGCGCTCTCTGCTGATAATGAAGCCACTCTGGTGGGTCGTCCATACGAGGTTTGATGAAGCTGGCTTTTGTTATAATGGGGCGGTTCCGAATGTATCCATGTACGAGGTCGGCGCGTTCTATTATACATCAGACATTCAAGGGTGACATGTTCGCATATGGTTGGAACTACTGAGAAGTGATATTTGGCTGGGCAATCAGCTGGAAGAAATCAATGCTTTGTCCTCTGCTTGGGTCGGCCGAGGTAGGACTGCACTTGCTGCAGACTGATAACGCTTACAGCGGATTCCATTATCCGGACATCCTAATACGTTGGGGCGGTGAGTTGGTCTACCAGCAGACTAAGGGCCTCATTACAAGACTGGCGGGAGCCATGCCTGTATTACAGGCACGCTCGCCGCCGGTATTTTTTTTTCCGGTGCCCAGAAGTGGGTAATCACCGGGTCATTTTGGCCTTGGCAGACCTGGTATCTAGCCATTCCTGGGCACTGGAAAACATTCTTCCCCATTCCTATTTGAGCCCAGATGCCCCGGCACCATTATCAACGGTGATGGTGCAACCGACATGCTCTGCTTGCGGGTGCCTGTATGGCCGCCGGGTCAGACTGACCGCCGCAATGGCACCCGCAAGCAGAACTCGTAGTTTGCCGGTCTGGGAACTATGGTACCGGCATGCTTACCGGTATCGTTGTTCCCAGACCGGCAAACTTAATATGAGGCCCAATGATTGGAATGCCAAGGGTCTGGAAGTCTCAGTGGAGTTCTGGCAGGGTGTCCCCCTCTTGCTCAAAGGGAGGGGTGGCCATTTCCCAGTCAATTATGTTCCTTTGTTTTTCAAGAATTGACTACAGAGAGCCCAGAGAGGTTTTTCAAAAAGTTGGAAGTGCTGCTTTCACATTTATTTTGGAGTAATAGGACTCCTAGAATATCCCTAGAGACCTTTAAATACTAGAGGAACTAGACAGGCTGGACTTGAATGGTGCTGTATACAGTGCTGTAGCTTTCCGTTGACCCGGCAGACAAAGCCATCTGCATGATTCAGATTGACATGGTTTTCATCACACTTCACTTGCTAGGCAATCACACTGCTCACTCTGAGGCTGTGGCAGAGAATAGTGCTGAACCCGACACCAGGTTCCATTGAGTGTTGCATCTCTGCTTTATGGAAAGCGAGACCACCCAATAGGTTTACTATTAGACAGAAAGACTATCGTGGATCTCACCCCACTTCATCTAGGAACCAATTCCTATCACCCTTGTTGAAATGATTAATCTGACATGTCATCACACCTCTGCATATAGTATTATCACTGAAACAACAAGCACTTACACTTGCAATATAGGCCCTATTTATACTCATATAGAAATAAAGGATGCACTTGCACAGCTCCTTAGTATGTATGTATATGTATTCTCTGGTGATAATATATGAGCATTGAACATAGTATAGTCTAACAATAAGCAATCGCTAATGTTAACAATTGTATACTTCTGAATATAGTCATTCTTTAAGAGCTGAAATGATATCCCCTTTCACCATGGGGCAATTACCTCCAGCTAGCTTTCATTCGACTTTCATTGGAGCGATAACTTCTTATGTGTGCCCAATTGTGTGCATTCATTCCTCCGAGCAGTGGTTAATGTGTAATTGTTGGAATGCGACCCAGTAACTCTTTGCTTAGTTGTGCATTAGTACCCACCTGGAATGCAAACTGCTGGCATGATTATGGCTTGCAATCTACATCTTGGCTATGGGGTGACTTTAGGATATGCTGTCTCAAGCTAACTCAACACAGCTCAGAGGGCGCAGAATGTGAGAGGCCCTTTTGTCTTTCTAAACATGGATGTGTTGCTGGAGTATCTCATAGAAGAGCTGTGCGCTAGCACCTTGAAGCATCTCTTGTGCTAGATGTAATTAGCAATAAAGATCTCAGACCAAACAACTGGACATACTCAAAGAATATGGCAAAGTACTACTTTATTCTCAATTTTAAAAAAGCAGGGTGAACTGGCAGACATCGCACTGCTGCTTGCACACTCACACATAAACTTGATTACACAGAGGCATTATACCACAATATGTGGCATCTATGATGTCATCCTACATGGCAAATCATACAACTTATTAGTGGGAGGCATTGGATTAGTGGAACATATGCACCTATAGAATATATACGGGTTAATACTTCATTGGCTGTCTCTTATCTGTAAGACAACCCCCAAACTACCTCTAAACACATATAATACTGATTATAGCAAACAAAATGGCAGCGGATTGGTCTATGCAACATTGGATAGCAGGTTGCCCCATAGAACCACTGATCGGTTGGCATTCTCACCCAACCTTAGACTTTCGGCTTGGCTAGCAGCATGTAAGGCAACTCAAACCTGGGTGCTTGAATCACATCAGATTACTCCCCACTTTCCCAACTAGCCCATCATCTCTCGTCAGTCTGACCATGAGCCAAAGTTTCCCATCTGTAGTTGACCTTGTAGCCGGCTCTCTGTTCCACGATATTCAAGGGAGTGAAAGCACATCACTATCTTCATTCGATGCTTAATGAATAGCCCTTGTTTTTGACTTCTGAGTCACATGTGAAGAGACCACGAATTTGTCCATTTCAGCCTCTTATTTTCTGCTATTTGATTTAATTATACTGGGTGGTGTTGCTTTGCTTGGCCTCTAGAGACTTGCTCACTCTACCTTGTATAGACTTGATACACTTTTAATTGTCCCATACTTGGCTCTTGCAAGTGTTTTCTTCTCTTTTAATCTAAGAGAAATATGTCTAATCCACGGCTTATCCATCTGCCTCCCTTCGTGCTTTGCAGCTATTCTTTAAATATAGCATCCTTGATCCCAGGCCAACATAGACTCCTCTTTATTTTGCACATGAAGTTGTTCTTCCCGTGTCTCCTGACTCTGCAACTCTGATCGGCTTCTGAGGTAGTTGAATTTAATATTTACATCAACTGGCCTACATTTTCCAATTAATGGCCATCCTTGCCGTGTCATATATTCCTCTTTTGCAAGCGTCTGTATATCTTTTCTATCTTGCGTTACTGCGTATCTATACTTATTGGTCAGCAAGTTACTTTATCTTCTTTTACATTCATGATTACTTTAGTGTATCGTACATGTTTCTCTTATCACTTCAGTTATATCGTCACCCTTCAGTATTTTCATTTTGTTTCCGCATGGCTTTGTACATCTTCTCCATGTCATCATTCTGCTCTTGTCAGATTTTACTCAGTGCTCCATGATGTCCAATGGTGCATGCTGACATCCTTCAATACGGCATCCTTACACACTTTCAGTGTGAGGGTACATTTCATACAGTTGTCAGAGTGCATATCGTCTCTCATACACAGGGCCGTGTCCAGCTGTTCCAGTATGATGGTGGTGAGGGGGGCGGTCACTAGGAAAATGCATCCGACTGCTCCTTTACCAAGCTATCTCCACAGCAAGGGCTTGGACTGTGTCGAAATAGCTCCGTAAAGATCATCATTTGATCGGGTCCATCGGTCATTTTCAGTGACGTAGACAGGGTAAGGCCTGAGTGGGCAAGGCCCACCCACAATGTGTAAATTCCCACTCAGCAGCGCCGTGTGGGCATTTGGAGATGTTAACGCCACTGCTGTGGGCTTAACTACATTTGCTTCAGTCCCACTATCCAGGCTACTCCTCGTCCTCCTTGTGGGTAAAGCATATCTTGTGCCATGCTCTCTAATGCTAACGTCCATGTCTGGCAATTCATTTAGGATGTCTCAAATTGGCCCCAAAGCAATTTTGCCAGTTTTAAGATGTGTAAGGCTAATTCAGGATGCTTGTAGAGTGCCTGAATATTGTATTTATCTAAATCCTCCCTTATGTGAGTTCAAATCAACCTCCTACCTTATCAGCATGCGTTTTGATGACAAATCGTGCTTGATGCAAGCCTCCTGGTTGTGCCAAAGACATAGTAAAATAGTTTTTAATGTGTAGAACCTACATCTTCTAATCCTCCATTTTGCAGTATGCATAGACTGGCACTGGAAAATAAGTGTGTTGTGGATGCGCCCTTCTAGTATTGCTAAACTAGATGTTTAGCGTAGCAACCCTTTAGCACCTTTCCAGGTTACCAAAAGATTAACAATTCTAGTTCAACATAAAGTACAAAGAATACATTCTAGATTATAAGCCCTAGTAATAGAAGCTCACTTGTGTTCACCATCTGACATGGTTTCCATTATACCCAACTTACCAGAGCCGAACCTTGACCCTAGAACCTGTCAGAATGCCCTATCAGAGCTGCCCTACCAGGAATAATGCTATACCTGATGCAATCTCCCCGAGAGTCTTCCAACTCTGTGCTTTATGACAAGAGAATCCTCTTCCCTGAGCAAGTGGCAGCCTTACTAAAAGGGTCCATCGGCCAACACGAAATATACAGGAATCAGTTCTTATTATTCGTAATGCAATTGTGTAAATGACTAACATTTAGGCGCTGATTCATGGAATTATTTGCGCTGAAAAACGGATTTGTGCACCATTCTGCCCGCAAATCCCTGTTTAACAAAAGGGGATTCGCGGGCAGAATGGCGCACAAATTCCCGTTTTTCACGCAAATAATTCCATGAATCAGCCCCTTAATGTCATCAAACATCCCTACACACAGTGGTAGAAGTGAACTGGAAAAAGTAGTGGAGCTTTGTTCACGGCAGGGGAGAGGCTAGGCGGAAGCATAGTGTGACATGTGACAAGGTGTTGCGGCCGGGGTATTGCAATGGTCTAAGTGACTAGTAACTAAGGTTCCTATTACAACTTTACACTTGCACAGGGACATGAATGGACAAATCCTCTAGAATGGTGAATATGGTCGTAAAAAGTAGAGGAATGGTAAACAGAAACAAACCAAGGTAGTGGAAGACTGCTCCCGACCGTTCCCACTCACTTCGATCATTACCTACACAGTTTTATTACTAAAGCAACCAGCATTTACACTTGCAATATAGTGCCTTTTTATAGAATATAAAACAGAAGCACATACATAAGTCCCTTACATGTCTGTTTAGCAACGTCCTGGAAGCAACCTAAAGCCATGTAAAGGAAACACAGATAAAACAATAGCAAGCCACCTGTCGTTTCTTCTCCTCTGTCCACCCATGCGTGCATACATCGACTTGTCCTGCCCAGAAGGAGTACACGGATGAGCGCAGGTTTGGAAATGTGCTTTGTCCAAACCTGTACACTGACTAGGCTCAGTAGTTTCTCAAACATCAGTGAGCGACACAAAGATAACCTGAGAAAACACAGCATGATTAGTCTTAATTCCAAAGACAATGGAAGAGAAAAACTATGAACAATACAGGTGAACATCTAATACAAGCGCCCAACATATATAGTAACAAGATTATAATTCGAATTTTGAAAAATTGCAACATGCCAAAAATGTACAACCATGGTGCAGATGTACTCTCCCCGTTGGCATTTATATGTGCATTGCTTCTGCCATCTGCTCCCACTCCAGTCCTGTCAGTTCTGCCAGCCATGGAACTAGGTCTCGCTTCACATGATCCCCAAATCCATCTGTCTAAACATCAGCCTTTGGAGTTCTTTATAAAGGATTTAATCAGACTTTCTGTTAATTACATGATAACTAACCTCCGATCCTGATGTTCCTTTTCTGCAATATCATAGAGCATATGTCAGCTCATAGTGTTGTGTGTCAAGAGTCATGGTTCATACTTAGATCGCCTACACTCTTACACTATGACACCTGGGTCAGATTGAATTATGCCACAAACAACGGACCATGATGCTCCATGCAAATGTGTTATGATTCTATTCTGCTAGTGTTTACAGTATCTCAAGGGTATGTTCCCTTGGACCACACACAAGCTATTGCTTAGCTGCCTAATATAGAGTTCAAACATTCAGTGCATTTAGGATGTTGTTCTTAGTCAGAGCTTGTGTTGTACTTCCTGAAAGGTAAACATTACTCATTGTGACTTAATTAACTGAGAAATGTAATTACTTCATACAGCAGGTTTCATCTGGTAATGGAATACAATGGGGGTCAGTACGAGGTAGGCGGTAATGGAAAAACGATGCCGGTAAGGAATTACTGGCACCGCATACCGCTCCGGGCTATTACGACTCAACAACCCGGTATCAGCACCACCGCTGATACTGTGCACCCCCGTACCGGCATGCGCGCGGGAACGCGGCCGTTAGGTCCGGCAATACCGGGATGGCACTAACAGAAGGACATCACAGGTCATGCGGACATGCAAATACCGGCATCATGAAGGCGGTAATAAGGGATACCGGGATGCCGGCATCACTGGCATCGCGAACCACCCTGCCACAGGTGCACACAATCATCACAGGTGGAGGCAATGGAGTCTGACCCAGCACAAAAGGAGCACAACCACACACCACACCCCTTTCCAGACCAAAATGATTCAATTTGCAGTAGCAATATTGGGGCTGGAGGACATGCTTGCATTGCTACACCAGCAACAACAACAACAGGCACCACAGAGGAGACGCAGGAGGAGAAGGAGGGTGAGACAGGCCCAGCCAGCCCCACCAGTGCAGCCAATGGTACCACACAGGCAGCCCCCAATCCCTTGCATCAGAGCCAGTCCATTCAACCTAACCCCTGAGCAGATCCACACCCTGTACCGTCTGGACCGGGACACCATCACCACTATTGTGGACATGATACATAACAACATTGTCAGCCTGATTGAAATACGCACCGCCATCCCCCCTCTACTGAAGGTAGTGTCTGTGCTCCACTTCTTGGCCAGAGGCACCTTCCAGCACACAGTGAGGCACATGCATGGCATATCACAACCCTTATTTTCTCACATGCTGAACCAAGTGCTGGATGCCCTCCTGAAGCACTCAAGCAACTACATATTCCTACCACAGACTGCCCAGGAGATCTTTGACATGAAAGTTGTCTTCCATGCACTGGCAGGCATGCCAAATTGTATTGGTGCACTTAACTGCACCCATGTTGAATTGGAGGTCCCGCATGCCAAGGAGGTGGTGTACCGCAATCGTAAGCTATATCACTCCATCAATGTACAGATGGTATGTGACTCCAGCAAGATCATCACACATTGTTGTGCCCGATTTCCCGGATCAACTCATGACTCAATGGTCCTGCGGAACTCCACGCTACCACGCTTCATGGAGCAACATGCTGAATGACGTGCCTGGCTGCTTGGTAAGTTGCATGACAGGCACATGGCAGTGTAATTGGGGGAGAGATGCACACACCACCCTGTTGTCATTGTTGTGGTGACTGCACAATGTCCACATAGCAAAACACTGTGCCCCAAAGCATCCCAAACTGAACATGACAACCAATCCCCATAGTAATGACGGAAGATGCACACCAATTGCAGCAAATCACAACACAGGACAAACATCCATGAGAGTGCAAAAATCAATCCCACCAAGGGAATACACTGCTTGTCACAGGGCCACCACCACAGTAGCGCTGCATGTCACCGTGGGAATAATAAGCGCTGAATGAGAAATCATGCTGAGACTTGTGGCAAGGCTACCAGAAATAAAATCATACTAATCACTACACATCACATTATGATACCAAACGCAGTGGTATGCATCCACAGTGCATGAACACCAGCAAGGGAGCTGACGCCCTGCATCATCTGGAAGACGCAACCCACACCATTAGACCATGGGACAGCACACATTGTGGCAAGGTAAAATGTGTGCATACATCCAGGGACATGTGCATGTGAACAACAAATATCTGCAGGCATGTGTGATTAGTACAGGTGTCTTTCAGGAATTGACTTACACATACCTTATTTTGCTCCCATGCAGGTGATGCTGGCTATCCCTTGAAGACGTGGCTCCTCACCCCTGTCCGGAACCCGCAGAACAGGCACAAAGAGGACTACAGTCGTTCCCATACCCATACCCTGTGGTCATCAAGCAGACCTTTGGCCTGTTAAAGGCACGTTTTCGCTGTCTTAGCCGGTTGGGTGGGGCACTCCTCTACAGGCATGAGAAGGGTGCCATGATCACCATGGCATGTATCATGCTGCACAACATAAGCATCCGACGGAACATGCCTCTGCTCCCTGACATTGAACAGCAACCAGTAGGTGATGATGAAGAAGATGAAGAAGATGTGGTCGCACATCAACTCGGTGGTGATGCACAGGAGGGACGTGCTGTGCACCAGTCTGTGATTGGCCAATACTTCTAAGACACATGGATGCAGAGGGTGCCATGAATGTGGGACTGAGGGCACTGGGTGTGAGAGTACATGGACACTATGCACTGTAAACCAATAAATGACACATGCACAATAAGGAATGTCCAGTCAAGTATTTTTTCAGGTACACAATGGGTGTATTTAACAGTAAAAAGTAATAAGTGCTCATACCCTCCACATCACACACACACCACCCCTACCCCTCCCCCCACAACACCCCCACACACCCCATCCCCCCACAACTCCTCCACACACACCCTCCCTCCCTACACCAACAACTCCCCCACACACCCCATCCCCCTCCACCTCCCTCCACAAATCCCCCACACACCCCATCCCCCTCCCCTTGCCCCACATCTCCCCCACACATGGCGTGCAATGTTATGCCACTCGAGTCTGCATAGGTGTGAACATGCAGGCTGAGTCTCCAACTAATGGCCTATGTCTGACTTCGGGGGTGGCATGTTGGGGCGGCGCATGGTGCGCACAGACCTGCGCAGGGGGCTTGTCTGCGTGGAGCTTGAGGAAGACCCCGTGGGCGCATGCTCAACTGTCGGGCAAGACGCAGAGCCTCCATGGCATCCTCAATCCTGCCAAGTACCTGCCACACTGCCGACAGCTCCTCACAGATCTTCTGTATGCTCGCCTCCATGGCCCCTTTCATGGCAGCAGTGTTTTCTCGTGCCTCCCTCCTCGTCACATCACCATCAATGACATATTGTTTGACTAGTCCAGTCAGCTCCTGCTGGTGCGCCTCCATCTGGGTTATCCTGAACTCCCCGTCCCGGACCCCTGTGGAGGTGGATTTGCAGGTGTGGCAAGGGGCCCAATTCTGGTGTGTCCTGTGTGGGGCTCCAGGCCTCTGCTTCAGCCTCTCCTCCCGACTGGACATGAGAGGTGCCATCGGGTGAGCTGGTGGGTGTGAACTGGTGTGCTTGGTTGGGGCTGGGTGTGGCGAGGAATTCCATGGAGTGGGTGTCCTCCTCAGGGAAACAGACCTCTCCTTGGGATAGGATCTCATCGCCACTCTGTGGCGCAGTGGCAGCTACCTCCCCAACGGAACTGGTAGCTGCAGACAGGGTCCAATCTGCCACCGGCTCTACAGCTGCGGATTCCACTGGTGTGGGGACTTGTGGAGTTGTGGAAGATCCATGACGCCCCTGTACCCTGGCATCCAATGGTGTCTTTGTCCTCGGATGCTGATGTGCCTTGCCAGTGCCCTTGGAGGTGGAAGGCCTATTGGTGTCGTCCCTGGACCGTGACCCTATTCGTAGAAGTGGTGGCCTGTGCTGCAGAGTCCTCTGCATCGCTGTTGGCATCACGGCCTGTGGGGGACCATAGGAGGGACGGCATCAGTGATGGTTGTACATGCATCATGCATACAATGGTATTAGAGCAGTTGTACACATTTGATGACTTGCTGTCCTACTGTTATGGCATACAGGTTGTCTGCCATTTGGTGGGGTTGCTCAGACATACTTTAGGCTCACACGTGTGTGAGGTGGTGTCTGCTGTGTGACATGGCTTTGTGTTGTGGACTGCATGCAGTGTGACACATGCTGTTTCCCTGTCTGTGTTGTGTGTCTCAGGTATGGCATAGGCATACTGCATGCATGTGGATGTGTCAGTGCTGGGGGCGGCATCTAGGCAGGGATTTGTCCATGTGTGTTTGATGGGCCATGCATTGCCTCATGGCACGGTCACATTGGTGGACTATCATCATACTTTGCAAAACAGTGTATCCTTGGGACACTCACCTCCATCAGCTGATGACGTGGGTCCATGTTCCATGTCTCCCACACCTTTTATTGACTCTAGACCGGTTGTGCTGATGCGGGTTTCTTCCCAGCGGCTCAGTTTGATTGGTGAGTTGTAGCCACCACCGGTAGCCAGGCGCTGGCTCCGGTTGGCGGACAAGATATTGTGCACTCTGAGGCGCAGGTCGTCCCAACGTTTTCTGACGTCCTTTACTGTGCTGGGTGTGTTGCCAATCGCACTCACTATCTGGGCCACTAGCTCCCATATCTCCAATTTTTAAAGTTTTGCTGCTCTTTTCAGGTCTCTGGCAAAGACCACCTCAGCATTCTCAGCCAGAGTGTCAGTGAGCATACTGAGTTCATCCTCGGAGAACCGCTCCTTGCGCTGCCGGGATGCCCCTTTCTTAATCGCCTTTGGCATGGTGCTGGTGGTGTTGTAGATGTTCTGGTGTTGGTTTGAGGCTCCAGGTACTGTGTATCGAGGATGGCAATGAATTGTGTTTTTCAAGATGGCTGCCGCGCCATTTCCCATTCCAGCGCGAGGACGTTACTTCCGGTTACGGTATTAGCGGGCTCGCTATTAGCGGGCCCGCTAATGACAGACCCGTTAATGCCCGGCACGTTATTTAGAGGTGGACGGAAGCGGAAGGGCTGTCAGCGCTTTCAATGATGCCGCTAAGGGATGTTTTAGGGACTTTTGCGGCAAGCCGGTACTGTCGATACCGGCATGCCTGTACGCGCATGCACGCATTCTCGTAATCGGCCGCTGTTAGCAGCGTCATTTCTACCCGGACCCGTTATTGCCTCCATGCCGGTAAAAACAGTTTTTACCGCGAATCTCGTAATGACCCCCAATTTGTTTGAAATAGGCTACATTTCTGAATTGTAACAGCATTTGCAGCAGAGGTCATGGGGGGGAGGGGTGTGTTTGTACACACAAGCCTGAAAGTTTGCATAGCAGAATGCATTTTAACCCATTAATTGAATTCTTAAGCTTATGGTGTAAACCATTTCAAGGTGCTGGGGACCGTGCCAGTTATGATATGATATGATAGGTTATTTATAACGTGCTTTAGGTTTCAAATTGCGGACCATGGGATCGAACCTCTGTTGCTCCCGAGTCGTCTTGCTTCCAAGGCGAGCACGCTGCCCCTGAGCTATCCTCCCGAGACCAAATGCACCAGCTTGAGGTATACATCCCAGTAGCATAACATAACACATAAGGCTGGGAGGATAGCTCAGGGACGGCATACTCATCTAGGGAACAAGACAATGCTGCACAGCATGGTTTCATTCCCAGGGCCAGCGCTTAGAATCTGGAGAAGTCTGGCATTCAGCATAACATGAATGTAAAAACAAACACTAAATAGCATTACTCTGCATATATGAACTATGTGACACAGTATCAGTGCATGACTTCCATTTAAGGGATTGTGTGGGTGGGTAGCGGCAGCGTAGGCATCTCTTGCTACCTGTGGTTATGATTTGTTCAGTATGAAGTACTGAATGGCACAGGCTAGGTGGAAGAGAAGTGTTTGCCAGGGTCCCTAGTCATTGCATTGAATTCCTACCATCAACATACTATTCCATCTAATAAAATGCATGGAAAAAAATTGCATCGAATGCATTTTAAAAAAATTAAAAATGATATGGGGGTGCCCCCAGCCCCATTTTTTAACCTTTAAAACCCATCATAATTAAACTAATCCTTTACCTTTAAAAAATGCATTCATTGCTTTTTTTCGATGATAAGGCATTCAATGGTATTGCATTCGATGCAATGACCAGATACCAGGGAATAGAGACCTTTGTCATGGGTCCTGCAGAGACCCCCAGTAAATTCAGCTATCAGGGAATTGTGTGTTGGGACGGGAGAGTATCAGAGCTTTTTAGAGCGGGGCTTCCTACATCTGGTCAATCGGGACATTGGTTGACATCTGGAAGAAATGGGAGAAGAATTGTGGATCCTTAATGAATACTGAATAGGCCTGGGCCTGTGAGCGCACTAAACATGTCTACCAGAGCAGACCATGTAATCGCATCTATTCCAAATGCATTATGAAAGCTGACATTCAGGGATCAGATAGGTCTTTTCGGGAAGAATTGCAGTGGAGTACTGTGTTTCCACGAGCCCAGCTTTCAGTGAGTACACCCAAAAAACGTGTGTTTCAGCAGCTGTGACATCAAGGGCCCGATTCATTGAAGTGTTTTATAATGGCGCAATCCCATAGGAAAACATTCCATGAATCAGGCCCTAAGGAAGTAGGAAACTTTACCAAGTGGTATAGTTTTAACTATATTTTTATTTAACAGGAAGAAAATGCTTATCTTTCCCTGTACGAAGGGGGTTTCCCTAACTAACAAAACTATGGAAACCAAATGTCTCTTTGTATCAAGAAACTGTTCACCAAAGTTGCAGTAGCGCTAGGACAATGTCTCCCTTCTCCTAGCATATTCCTTATGGATGAAAACAAAGTTAATTTAAGGTTTGAAAGGGTTAACAAAGGAAAAGAAATATCAGTTGGTGCCTACTGGGACGAAGAAGATCGCCAATAGTATCTTCCAGTATTCAAGGCAAACCTGATCGGTAAGGCTGTGGTGTCGGTATGGTAAGGCTGTGGTGTCGGTATGGTAAGGCTTTGGTGTTGGTATGGTAAGGCTGTGGTGCTGGTATGGTAGGGCTGTGGTGTTGTCTTCCTCTTGACAGCACCAGCACTGCTGGAAATTTGTGACAGAGACAGGGTTCACTACGACAATCCACAGGACGGGGTGCTGGCTCCTTATTGGTTTAGTTTGTTCTTTTAATTGGCTGAACCCCGGGGCCACTTGACTTCCTATCTCATGTCCTCTTGGGGTGTCAGCATGTTTGGATACAGAAGGAGAGCGTAGTCGGATCACGCCACACAGAGTTTCGCCATCTTTTTGGTCAGTTCACAGTCAAAGATGATAACCCCTCTTTAACTTAAAGAAGAGGGCCGACTGGATTTGTTCGTTGCCAGTATTATGTATGGTCAGGCACGTCTTACTCTTCTATGCCGTATTCTGATGTGATTTCTCTCCTGTCTCATAATTTACAGCCCCTGGTTGATGTGGGGTAAAATATAGCCCCTGAAGGACAGAGTTATTTGAAGGAAACTGCCTAAGGTGGAGTCCTATTGAAGTCTAAAGCCAGCACAGAAATGGTGATGTCAGACATGAGGCCTACTAGGCACCTCTGCCAAAAACATTAATAGACTTCAAATCACACAGAATAACACCCTGAGAGCAGCCCTCAATATTCCTAGGAGGGAACACATCTCCCTAGCAAGACAAAATGCCCACTGGCTCCCAGTCAAAGAGCGCATCCAGTTCAAGACTCTCACCATTACCCACAGATGCATATCCCAATCTGCCCCCAGCTACCTTACTAAACGTATACAACCAGTCCAGACACTCAGACCCAAAAGGGACCTGTACGCAAACCAACTCTCAGTCCCCAACTTCAACAGAGCTAAAGCTGGCGGTTCGAGCTTTGAGGTTCTAGCTCCATAATCCTGGAACTCTCTACCTCCCAAACTGAGAGCTGAAACATCCCTCATGGCCTTCAGAAAGGCACTGAAAACCACTTTATTTAAGTGAATCCTACTTAAAATACTACTGCAATGTGAATAATGTCTGTAATATACAACTGTACCTATGCTCACTGTTCCCATGTAACACGGAACTTTAGCTAAGTCTGTAACCATGTTCCCATTTTCTTTGTTATATTCACCTATGCCAAGTAAACCTTCTTGTAACAGCACCACGATGCCCGAGGGCAGCTGTGCGCTTTAAAAATTCAAATAAATAAACACACAAACAAACAAACAAACAAACAAACAAACAAACAAACAAACAAATAAACAAACAAATAAATAAATAAATAAATAAATAAATAAATAAATGAATAAATAAATACTGAAATAAAAAGAGGCCTAAATCTCAAATGAAGGAAAGTGTGCTTGGAAGTTCAAAAGTGCGAAGATATGCGCAATGCATTTCAGCAAGGAAAAAGAAAGACATGTGGCTGAAAATGCTGTTTTACTAAATCCATGGAAAGCTACACTTTCTACTTAAAGAGACAGATAGCTGTATGTACATTATCTTCAATGTAATACCAGATTGTGCTCCAGTCATCTCAAGTGAAACCAGGCCTCTTGCAATTATAAGAAATAAAAGAACTTCATTTTCCTCATCCCAAATGACAGTATGCAAAGAGAAGTGCCCACTTGGTTTCAAGGTGAACATGGTTTTCTCATATAACCGGCCTGTGTATGGACAATTCAGAAGTGAGACTTGTGTGTTTTGTAACTGTGAAATTAAAGAAATACATTACACATGGACAGAAGGCCCGGATGCCTTCATGCAGCTGGGTATTTCTACTGAACTGAAACTTTAACCTCAAAGACCTTTCCTCTGCTTGTCCCGGAGAGGGAGGTCTGGTTGTCAACAAGCAATCAGGTTCTTTGCTTAAAAATACAAAGAAATACATTGCCCGAGATGTAAACCACGGGTTAAATAGATACAGCCCTGCCGGTTTTTTCAGCAGAAGCGACCATGAGGTCACAACTCCCATAAAATGTGCATTAAGCATAGCCAGGACCCTTGGGAGGCCAAGGAGGGATAGGCTAAGATAAACATTACCCAGCATCTGGCTGGTCACGTGTTTAAGGATAAATGAAACTTAGAAAAAAAGGGGAGACTAGGAGAGTGAGCGAGCCCTGTGAGGCAGGTGTTTAATTAATAGAAACATACATTTTATTGCATAAAAAGGGCAGCACATATGCCACAAGACTCATTCCAGACTTTTATTAAAGGTGACAGAAATCTCCTTTGAACCAGGCACAACGATTTTTGTGTGATAAACATCAAAAGTTATTAAGAAAAATGTGATTTGGTCCTTCCCATGATTCTGAGAGAGTTGAAAGTTGGTGTGAGGGTGAAGGACAACATGAACTTTTCTATGATGAAGTGTCATATTTTTCACTTATGCGGCTCCTGAGTAAACAAAGACAAACTGTCCCTCTACATAGGAAGGGCATGCCTACTTCAGATTGCACATGTCAGTTTGGGATGACAAAGCTTTCTCCTCCCTTAGCTTTCCTAACCAACACCCCTCAACTCCTTGTCCTATTAGCACACATGTGAGAGGTGGGGGGAGAGAACCAACTGTGGGGTACATTTACCAGCCCCAACAGAAATTCCTTTCATCACAAAACCACATTTCAACAATCATCCAAAAACGGCTGCGCTTTTGCCTGCTTAGCACATGTGTGACGAGATTTTATCACAGCCACCTCAAGAATGGTTGCATTTTGTTTTCTATCACATGAATCCAGAGAAAATAACCTAAATTAAGGATGGCTCTACATTACTGTCCTGTCATTTAAAGACACAAGGCTGCACAAGAAAATGACCTGCATTCAAGATGGCATTGCACTTGTACCACCTTTCATTTTAGACATCACACAGTTTTGCTCCATTAAAACACAGCCATGCATGTGTATTTCATTTGATTGCCATAGAATAAGGCAATCCCTCCAAGAACATCATTGCTTTCATTAATAAAGCCCTTGAAGAGAAAGGAATTCTGTTTCAGTCCGCATGTCTAGGATTGACTTTTGAAATGAACCAGCACACGCAAATTACTGCGAAGGAAAGTTATAGCATGGCTCTCTCTCTTGCCTCGTGTCAGTTACCAAAAAACTGTTTGCAGCATATCTCTGTGTCTAGAAACTGACCATATCTTTAAAAGCCTTTTGGAAAGTTCATTCAAAGGAAACGATGTGCGGCAGAAAACACATTTTGTGAAAATAACATGAAAGAAAATGAACACTTGTAAATCTGCTTTTGCAAAGCAGGAAAATGCCCTTTCAAAATTAAACATGAAATAATACTGTGGCTTGCACAGAAACACAATTGTACATGTGGGTGGAGGAGCTGCAAAGCAATGGATACTGTGCTCTTCCCCCACAAGACTTCAATCAGCCTGGCAGAGGAAACCAGTTTGACAGGAGTTTTTGCCTCCCACCTTTCGCACCTACCAGTGAACTGATGATGCAAGGGCATGTGCTCTGTTCTTATGGGACTGACAGTGTGATAATTACAGGTTCTACCAGACTGGCCAGCATGACTGCCATCAAATACAAAGGAGGTGACTGTGCCCTGTGTTTTGAGCCAGAGGTGTGATTTCATTTTACATGGATTCCCCGCAGCCACTGTATGGCTTCAAAGGGCATCATAAAAAAAACCTTTGTGCAGACTGAGCCAGGAGAAAGACTGTTTGGCTGTGGGGGTTTTGCCAGACTGCCCACAGTGACTCATCCAGCCCATGGATTCAAAAACTGTTGTACATTAAGACATTTTTGCCCAGCACCCTAAATAAGCAATAATTCGATATTATGCCAGTATTTTATGTGATTTTTAAACAAGCAAAATGAGACCCAGTGCATGTTCCTGGCACTTGGGGAATTGAAATGTTATGAAAAATGCATTTCTGGATAAAGTATAAATGGCACACACATCACACTTGATGAAAATATGCAAAACAGTACTGGGCATATGTGTAGCCATTTGCAGAATTTTAAATATTGTGTCTCACCTTAAAATGGCAAAATTGTGCCAAAGGGCGATGCAATACTGCACCGAATTGGCGTTCAAACTGGCCAATTCCTTGTGAAATGTGGGATCTGCTTTTTATGATGGTGACTAGTTTAAATTTGAAGTTTTGTTCCTTAACTAATTTTTGTAAAAAATAGGCTTGTGAGATAAAGGGATTCATAAAATGCAAACACATAAAATGAGGTCACTTCCCCTGAACCAATCGGCCAGGAGGGAGGAGGGGCCACCAGTAGCCAGGCCTATCCCATTCAAGGAGTAAGCCCAGAGTACCTTTACCCCAGATTGTTAAGTTCTATGATGTCACTCTGTCTATATAAGCAGGAGATAGAGAGACACAAGGGATATTCAAAATTCAAGCTTCAAAGACTCCAAAACCAGATCCAGAGGCAGCTGGCTCCATCCAGACAGGACCATCCAGATCCAGGCGGAACCACCCATCCAGACCCAGGCATATCCAATAATCCAGGGAGAAAGGAGGAAAGGCAGCTGATCCCCTTTAGGAGAGTCCAGTGACCAGACCTTGCCCAGCTGATCCATCCCGCTGCCCACAGTGACCAGGTTTTGCCAAGCTGACCCATCCTGCTGCCCACAATGACCAGACCTTGCTCAGATGTTCCCATCCAGGAGAGCCCAGATGTCCCATTGACCAGATCTCTTTTCCCCGCTGTCCCGGTGACCAGATCCTTGGCCCCACTCTCCAGAGACCTTGCTGGCTGTCCAAATTACCAAACTCAAGCGTACCTTGTAAGTAACACATCTCCCAATACCCAAAAACTGCCTATCCTGCTCTTTTACCCGTGCATCCTATTCAAATCCTATAAAAACCCCATTAAAATCACACTCATATCCCAAATTGCCAGTATCCTCTGTTTGCCCTTTCCTTAAAAGAATCTGTGTTAGTTCATATCTGTTAGCGTATTCCTTTTTATAATTACTTCAGTATTTTGTGTAAGTCCCTAGTCTCCTGTGAAATAAATCAATTAATTCCCCTATAAAGACATTCACAGTGAGCTGGTTGCAATTCGAACTCAACCACCTCATGACAAGTACCTTTCTTTAATAATTATAATCCTTAAAATATAGTCTCAGCAGAACTAGTCATTGTGCTAACAGAACTGAATTTGCCTGTGTATTTTGCTTTTCTTCAAAATCCGACTTGCATTTCCCATAGAAAAAATCCTCACTATCATCCTATAAAGAGTCATCCCTTCCCCTCAGTATCCTATCTGTTCTGTGCCTTTGTTTCCCATCCAAAAAAACGATTTCCGATTTTGACTGCTTAGTCCATTTTTTTAACTGCTTGTCTTTCTAAAACCTGTGTAAAATAAGAAATTGCAATTCTGCTGTGTGTGTTTTCCTGTGCATTGTTTTCCTCCCAAAATCAATTTTCTCAACTGTGCTCACGTTGCTTTGGTGCCCTGCTCAGTAGCCTGTAAGCCTCCTTGTCTTTAAGTGCAGCCACACGCATTTCTGTCCTAGCTATCCTACTGCAAGTGTAAACTGATCTATAAGTAACCAGTAAAATCTGAGTATACCATTTTGCTCAATTTGAGGGTTTTCATTTTCATTTCTGGCCTCCCATTCTGGGGTGGTGGGCTGAATCTTAAATCAGATTTTTCCCTCTTTTTCTGACTTCTTGCCACTGCTTTCCATCCACAAAGAATTTAGTTAGCAGGTGTTTTGGGGGACGTGTTGCAGGAGAGGTGCATAACCTGTGTGCCATCTGTGATTGTGAAGAAAAGTGATTTTGTATCCATTTCCATTAAAGGTGTATGTATCTTATGTTAGAAGTTGAAGCAACTATATTGTGGGATTTTTTCAGGTATACTGCCACGTCATGGTGGCTGCTGCCCTAATTTTTATTTGCTTTGATTTTTCATTGAATTCTAAAAATAAATAAATATTTCATTGTTACACACCGGCTTGGTTCATGATCCATTGCATCACAGGGTATTTGGCAAGGTGGGTGTGGGACGTGTTGGGGCCAACTCAAACCAAGAATCCAGGAATCAAATAAAATTAATATAAAGCGTTAATATTGTGCCCCAGCTTCAGTGTCAGTGGAAGAAGTTCCTGGCTGGAGTGTGCCGTGTTCTAAAATCCGTTACACAACCAATCCTGTCCGCGGGAATCATGACAAGTCTGTATTGTCACTAGACCTATAATAGTACCAGTTTGCATCAGAAGTGGGATTTTTCACTTCATTCCGGGAGGTAACCTGCTACTGAACTCTTGCAAGAAACACCCAAGCAGAGAGGCCTCAAATCTTGCATTGGAGACAGAGACCAGGAGACATAGAAGCTGACTGGGACCCCTTGGAGGAGCCAGAGGGACCTATCCTTGACTGGCACCCTTGCTGTCCCAGAGGTGCCCTACTCTGTTCCCTGATGCTCATTACAAGGCCTCTCCTGTAAGTACAACTATCCCAAAGCCATAGACTGTGTAGGCCCTGCAATTTTTCCCAAGTATTGCTCTAGTTATTTTCCCAGAGCAAAATAACCTGTTTGTCTGTGTAGATTCTTAGCATATTTAATTAAAGTAAATCAATTAATTCCCCTCTAGAAATCACGAGATGTGTTTTGTTAGCATTCGAAACTGACATGCTCCTCCCAGTGTTTTTCGAGCTGATATAGATATAAAGATTTTATTGACTATTTGTAAATAAACCCTGACTTCGGTACAGAAAGGTGGGTGGGGGGCCTGAATCCAAAATAATTAATCCCCAAAACCCTGTGTCCAAGTGAGTGTGCAGGGTACCAAACAAAATCCCCCATTCATCCCCTTCATTTTAAAACAGAAGTGTGAAGCCTTGTATTTCCTTTGCATGTGTGGTGGAAAAAAAAACTAAATTGCCCCCATGTTCCCATTGTACTCGGACCCAAACCACAAAGACCTCCCTGTTCTTTTTAGGTGTGGCAAAACAAATGTTCCCATTGCTTTTCTTTCCTTCATATTGTATCTTAGGTAATGAGTGCAAACAATTTTTCCCATTGAATCCCTGCTCCAAAGAGTGCATTTTTCTATCAGAACCCAAATCGATTTTCTCATTGTGTTCTCACTCCCTGCCACTGGCCTTTAATTCAGAAGGGTCAAGCCTAATTGATGTTTGGAGGGTGGGGGTTGCTGGGAGAAAAAGTATTATAACCAAATAAGCAATCACTGTGTGCCTTGAATTGTTCTTTTTCTGCATTGGTGAGGGATTGTAAAAGAAATCTGCGGGAAATTGTGACTGCATGTCTTAGTATGATCTCTGTGTTGATGCCATTATGGAAGTCAGTTTTGTTTTTGTGTTGCCATTGTTAACATCAGCATTGGTGGCTGATATTAGTCTGTTTGCCCAATCTGGTTTCAATAAATTAATAAATATATATTCTTACTACACACCGGCCTGGTTCCCAGGTCCATTGTGACAGCGGGTATTTGTCGGGGTTGGGTGCGAGACAAGTTGGGGGCCTTACCAAACTGAACTCAAATAACAGTGCTTTGTTGTGCGCCACCTTGATTGGGGGTGAAAGGAACTCCCTGAGTTGAGTGTGACCGCGTAATAAAACGCAACATTGATCCCACCCGCACTTAGTAGTTGCCTTCCCCCTTTTACCTGTATGTGGCTAGGGGATGCTTTACTGGGTTAGATGGGGAATAGAAACAAAGGACGATGACTTTGTACAGTGGAGCATCTGCTCTTTCGGGACCATTGATATCCGTCTTCCGGGCCCCATCTGATTGCCTTGATCTTCCTCTTTCAGAAGGGGAACACTGGTTTTTGGTTGCTGGGTGTTACTCGCAGGACCATTGGTGGTGGAGTACCAGACCTCACGTCTCCCAGTTTTCCACTCTCTCGTTGGCCACCAAGCTGGTGTTTCACAGTTTGTATGTTTCTGACTTACCCACGTGGCTTTCACGGCAGAGTACCAAACCTCTCGTCTTCCGGCTCTCCCCTCTCTCGCAGGCCACCAATCTGGGTTGTTACAGTTGGTAAGATTCTGGTTGTCATAGTACTGGATCTTGTTTATGAGTTTGTAATTAAAAGGCTGTCTGGTGTTCACCTTTCCTGTTTCAGCCAATTCTTTCTTCTGAGCCGTTCCCCCCTAGCTCGTTTCTCTCCTTCTTCTTTATGCCGGTCGCCGTCTATTCTCTACTCTTAGTGGTGGGTTGTCGAATGAAGTCTGTTGTCTCTTACGGGCTCGTGTTTTGCCTCGCCATCGGCCTTGAATGGATTGTTATTTTTGACTATGGCCTTCTGTTCCGCTATACACTTGGCAATGTGTTTCTACTGCCCCAGGTACTTCGATTTCTGCTCTCCCTCCAGGTCTCTTTCCTGGCCTCTCTCGCCATCTTCTTTGTCAGATTGGTTTATGTAGTAACCCCCCCAGACTCCCAGCGTTGCATTGCACACCTGGTTTGCAATTGATGGCATACGTACTTTAGGGATTAAATAACTTTTCTGATTCGTTTGGTTTTGAATGTTGCCTGAGTCAGAGTTATTGGGGAAATCACAAATATATGTGGTTTTACATGAAGGGGAATAATTAGATGATGAGGAGAAGGATCTAGCCATCGGCTGTTGGTTTGTAGCAGGACCGCCTCCTATCCTTGCGTCACTCTTCTGAGAAGGGGAGTTCTTCCCCATGGGATCCTCCAGCGTTGCACCGCCCTGAGGAGGATTACCGCCCTGGCCCCATGGAAAGGCCTGTCCCCACCTGAAGTAGTGACGCCATCCGTAGGATCATAACACCGCCTACTAAAGCTTCCTCTCTGCCGCTGCCCACACACTTTACTTTGCAAAGTCATTCCTCACTAGTACCTCCCCAACCTGCCATGATTCCAGATAAAGACTTTGTGTGCCTCGTCGCTATGCCGCCTCCCTGCTGCTGTCTCCAGCCAAGTTAATGCCACCACATGCCAGTTTCTGCCTGCTAGCTCCTGTGTCCCATTGCCCACTGCAATTATTAGTCAGGCTGTCCACCTTGGTGAGTCTGTGGCCTGTGAGGTGGCGTTCACACCTGGGAGGTGGGAGGCCACAAGGCAAGCCAACACAGTGATTATTCCTTTTCTCGACCCAGTCCCACTGGTGTTCATCTGTGCAGCTCCTGTACCAGCTCTTCCTGCCTGTGCGCCTAAAACTCAAGGGTAGATATCCACTCCTATCTGTACAAAAGCGCAGACAGACCTGGCCTGATTATTTTTCCAACACACCTTCTTGTCTCATTTGGGGAGGGCTTGAAAGCTCAGAGGGTTAGTGCCAGCTCACATCAGTTCCGGTGAAGTATTGATGAGTCAAATCATGACACCTGCATTATCTAGCGGGGTGAAATGGAAGGCCTGATACTGCAGGTAAGGGAAGTGAACTTCTTTACTAAGTTCCAGTGACAAGGTTTATGCATCAGGTAAGTCCAAAGGTAAGTAAGTGGGAAGATACACAGGAGACATCCACCGGCCTCCTCTCTCACAGGCTACTTCCCTCCAACTGACCTTCATGGAGCTTACAGAGTCACTCCCACCACAACATTCCACAGGCATAACATTCCATCAGGCATTCTCTCAGGCAAGCATTCATGCAGGACCAAGGCAGGGAACACAAGACATAACACATTCCTCTAGTCGTTCTGCACATAAAATGGGAAAGGATAGGGCTCATGTCTGTCAAAGAGTGCACATGATCCACGGGGTCTCATCCTTCATGGTGAGGGGTACATTAAAATATTCCCACCGGTGTGCGTGGTAATAGAGAAGCTATCTGCTTCCTCGGGCGGGGCCTGGGGCCTCAATTAAAACATGTCTTTTGGGGTTTTTGACAATTTAGACAACTCGTGCACATCAAACATGTTGGCCCTGGAGTCAGTTTAGTCAAACCTAGCATATCTATGCACTGGAAGTAAGAGGCAGCCCCTGCAATGCTCCCCTACCTCAGAGACTTGATGAAGTGTGCAGTGGTCAGGCAAGAGGGTTCCAAGGCATGCATGCACACCACACTGCACAGACTGGTGGGGGAGATGACTTACCCGTCCCATTGAATGCCCTTGCAATGCCTGCATCAAAGAACCTGATCAATTGGTAACATGAACGGGGGGTGATATGTAATGTCATTGGAATTGAATATTCAGTACCATGGGGAACATGCATGGTCTGGAATGTATAGGGGGTGATGTTACATGCACTTTAAACTAGTTCATTTTTATATCTGCTATGTTCTGTTCTTTTTGACTAGATGTATAATGAATTAGATGCATGCACTGTATTGAAATGTAATAAAGAAATGAAAAAATAAATGGGTCAAAACACCTGGTATAACATTCTACCTAAATATGAGACGTGATTGTGTGGACCTATGTTGAAGGTATAGCATAGGGTAAACATGGGTAAACATGGGTTATTTGCCCAGGGCAATTATTTCCATGGACACCATGGGGTAAATGTCCAACGTAATCCCAGGTCATAATTAGGGTGTATTTTATTCACCGTTGTAAAAAAAAAAATAATAATAATAAAATAAAAAGGAATCTAGGAAGATAAACAAGCCAAGGTTCACAAAGTCATAACAAGGAACTCAACATCGCTAATGAAAAGGGTGATACAAGAGACAAGTAAAACACGTATTGGCATTGCCAACATTGCCAACAGTTTGAGCTTTTGTGTAGGCATGGTAAAGGCACTTGCAAAGCACTGCCAAAGAGGTATTAACTGCCCATCAATTGTAGCAGCTGCACAGTGGCACGAGTACCTGGGCATGTAATAGCAGTTATGTTATGTTATAGGTTGTTTTATACCGCGCACTAGCACCACCTGCACGGTCCCTTGGTGCTCTGGCGGAGCAAGATGGTAAGGTGGGGGAGCAAGTTAGTAGGATTTAGCGGGAGAAAAGAGCAAGAGAGCTGTGATGAGCTGTTGGCAGCTTCCGTTTGGTTTACACCGTTCACTGAGTGTAGGTGTGAATTCTCGGTCAGTAGCCGTCATGTGCTGTTCTGTGAGGCATTGTGTGGCTTGCTTCTTTGTTGCGGTGCCTTGCAAATGCCCATTACTTACACACAAGCAAAAACTGTTGGCTTTGCCAATGCTTGTTTTTAACAGGACCGCAGTCTAGGACACGCAGAGTGCTTATAAATCGAGTGGCTGGGTGCATATCTGGTTGAGCAATTTCTATCACACCGGTGGATAGTTTACAGCTCCAATCAGCGCATTATCTCAGAGGACTGCTTTGAACAAACACTGACAGGCACCAGGAGGGCACCGTTTTATGTTAAGCCTTCAAAAGCCAGCTTAAATAGATCCAGGAAGATGTGTTTTGGGCAGGGAGGGGCAGGAAGTGGGTGGGCATGGCCACAGGGAATGGCCATGGGCAGTCAGTGGGTGGGTAAATAACCAAACACACCTACAAGCTGTGTGTCCCTCCTCATATGGCAGTTCCCGCTAGCTGCACTCTAATGCAATCATTTCGGCTCATAGATTCCTCTAAAGCACCACCTAATATCCAAAACTAAAAATCGGACTCCAACACAGTTGGCATTTCCGGAGAATGAAGCAAGGCGACCCCGCTACCAAGAATTGCAGAGGACCGAGTGGAGGGCTTTAGAGGTTTTTGCAGATTTTGATGTCCTGGAGGGAACCCGAATGACTGGGCTGTTGGAAACATAGTTGCAAAGACTCGTCTTCTTGTGCGCGTGCATGCACAGAAGTGGTGGCCCGAGCCACTTTCCGCCACTCCGGTGCTCCTTGTGAAACCAGCGTTTCAGGCATTTCCGTTGGTCCTAAAATGCTGAGCCTAAGACCAGAGGACAGAGCCTCTGTATCCTAAGGACCAAAGCCAGGATGATATGCCCCTGTCCGCACCCTATGCCTAGCCCCAGCACCACAAGGCATCTGTGCCACAGCAGGCATTGGGTAAGGTGTGCCCAGCCTGCGAGCATGTCGCAAGCCTGGCTGAGTATGGTGATTTTCCACCAGAGGGTAATTCCTGTATGGACCTGTTCGGACCAGGAGGACCCAGGGCCCGATCCCCTGCTCAGACCGCAGGTAAGCATGCACCAAAATGTGTTAGTCCCTCTGTCCCCACAGGCCATACCCACCCCCTCTCATCCCCATGTGATGTTTTCTTGTGCCCCCACCATTCTTGCACACAGGTGTTGCCTGTTTTGCTTGATTCTTCTACCCTGCTCCCCCCTCGCGTCCCTCAAGCCTACTTCTGCAGGAGTCTGTCCTGATACATTTTGGTTTGACCATCACCGTCTTGTGGGCAATGCTGGATTTAACTTTTATGGACTTCATTGATTCACAATGCGTCACCCTTTCTCAACTCTCATGCTGGACTTCTTTTGCATCTTGCACTCATGGTGGCCCTGAATCATGCTGTTCTCATCTTCATCTTGTATCCTGGCTTGCAACATGATGTGTTACTACTGACTTCTGCAATTGTATTCACTCTCTCCCCTCTTGCTTCTCCACTCTTTTGACTGCTTACTATCTGTTCTCTCCTCCTCTCCCTTTCTCCCTTTTCCTATCTCCTCCCCTTACTTTCTTCTATGCACTTACTCTATCAGAATTGTCCCTGGACCTAATATGATAGCAACCTCGTCTGTTTCCTCCACCTTCCCATTACTGTTTTTTCCTCCCCACCATCCCTCCAGCACTATCTGAAATGTTGTCAGGCCTAGTATGATAGTCGCTCATTTTGTTCCTCCCTTCCCTTTCTGCACCCCTCTCCCTCACCTCTTGTTTTTCTCCAAGTCTACCAGAAATGTCGTCAGGCCTAGTACGGTAGTCGCCTGTCTGTTTCCATTTCCTTCCCACTTTCCCCCTCCCTTCCTTATTGATGTCTCAGCTCTTGCACTATCTGAAATGTCGTCAGGCCGAGTACGATAGTTAATTTCACATCCTTACTGTTCATGGCCTGTAAGAATGTTATTGTATTTTCCCTTGTTCCCTCCCTTGCCTTGAAGCACTTTGAAACACATTGTGTATAGGCGCTATATAAATAAACTATCATATCATATCACAAGAGCTGTCAATAGTAGTACCAATATTAGAGTAATCCTACTGTTAGTAACGTTTATTTTAGTAGTAGCAATGGTACAATTCCCAACAGGAATATTACTAGTCTCAGGAGCACTAGTAGCACTACACATACTTCCAGTAGTTATGCTTTAGGCAGTGCTATTAATCATGGGATTTCGACTAGCAGTGGAAGAAGTGGGAGTACCAGCAGTGGGAGGGCAGTACAAGAAGTGGAATACTAGCAAATACTAGCATTGCCAGTAAGAGAAGTAGTCATGGTATACGTGATAATAATAACACATCATTTATATAACACTCTCGCCGCAGCTTTCATATACAGCTGTTATTACCCAGCTGAAAGTGATCCTCCTGTAACTGACCTCTGAAGGAAGAGAAGAAAGACTGAGCCGGCCTTGACAGGATTCGAACCTGTGGCTTGCAGATCACGCAGACCACTTCGCCCCTTGTGCTATCCTACTAACATGGGCACCTGCAATGATAGTGGACCTATAATGGTGTTACTTAGCATTGGTGTAAAGGCTTGCCATGAATGCATACCTCTGAGTCAGAGTGGCAGGATCGTGGGGGTGCGTTTGGATGGGGGGCAACATTGCCAGCCGTTTAGCCTTTGATTTTGGGTGGAAAGGATCACAAACTACAAGAAAGGGTTGTAAGAGGGAGAAGGTGGAACGTAAAAGTAAACGCATCTTTTATGATATGTCTTTAGTGCTGCAATGGCTGTGCAGACTGCACTTCCTCCCCTCTTCTGATGTCACTTCCTATTTCAGTCGTGGAAAGGAGCTCACAAAGTGACAGACAACATAAGTGAATATAATTCATATCAAAAGGTGAAAAGTAAAACGGATGGAAGGCACCTGGGCCTGGAAAATGGGCAGACGTAAGACATTAATGGTAATGAAGAGAGTATAATATTTTTGAAAATAAAATCTATGCCCCTTGTAAAGCCCTATTTGCACTGTGGATTTCTTGTTTGCACACCAACAGTTTAGCATTTTGGGAATGAAAATGAAACCCTGTGTTCAGACATGGTACCTACACGCTTCACCGGAACCTGGCACCATCATTAATGGCCCTCGCTTAATTTTGAGTCATTAACTTTGGTTATGAGCGAATTGTTCCTCAACCGTAGGTAATAAAGGTAAAGTAATTATCAGCAATTATCAGCAATATTAGCGAACATAACATATTTAATTGTACTAAAAGCCTCGTTTTGCTGAAAAATGATATCTTAAATTATACTGCACATTCTAAAACAATTTACAAGTATACTTCTCCTGCCCGGTCTAGCAACTGACACTTAAACCAGCTCCATTTGTCTTTCTGGCATACTGAAGGCCTAGACAGCCATCTTGGTAAAGGGTGGGACTTGGCTAAAATACACCCCCCCCCCCAACTAATACAGGAGGCTCCCACCTCCTGAGTTAAGTGAAGAGATATACCACTCTCATGGGTCGTGAGCGAAGTGCAGAAGTGCTACGGCAAGTGCAGGGCCAGGGGGCAAGTGCAGGAGACTGTCGAGGAAGCTTGGGACCTGTGAGGCTCTGAAGGTGCACCAGGCAGCCAGTCGGTGACACTGAGCAGAAGTAGAGGAGAGAGAGCAGAAAGAAGTGTTAAGCAGGGGAGGGGGAGAGGGAAAGAGGAGGCGAAGAGAAAAGTGTTGAGGAGTTTCCGGAACTGGAGGAGATCCGGCTCTAAATGGAGAGAGGCAGGGAGGCTGTTCCAGAGGGTGGCATGTGAAGTCGATAAAGATCTCCCCCCAAGTCTCGGATTGCTTGGACAATGGCTCACCCGCAAAGAATTGGAAGAAGACGAGCGGAGGGCTTGAGCAGGTATTTAAGAAGAGAGCGTTGCAGACAGATTTGGCCCAGGTCCCAGAAAGCCTTGTGGACAATGCAAAGGGTCTTGAACAGGGAGCCAGTGAATGGATTGCAGTGCCAGAGAGATGCTGTCCCTGGGCTTGATGCCAAGGATAAGTCTTGCGGTTCTGTTCTGGATGAGGTGCAGAGGACGGAGGGCAGAAGATGGCAGGTTGAGAAAGGGGCGGTTGCAGTAGTCCAGCCTAGAGAGACCAGGACTCTAGAGACGATGAGCCACTGGGGGAAGGTGAAAAGAGGTAGAATACCTCGGAGAAGGTGCAGTTGGTAGTGGGACTTTCTAGAGATGTCCCTGATGTGAGACGAGAAGGATAGACAGAGTGGAGTCGAAGATGCCCCCCAGATATTTTGTCTTGTTGGTCGGTGGAGGTGCAGGGCCAAGGGAGGCCGGCCATAGAGAAAGAGGGAAGGTGGAAGCAGGGGGTTTTGGAGGGACACAGATCAACCTGTTTAGAGGAGGCTTTCATAGACCGGACTTGTCTAGTGACCTCCTCAGGTGTGACAGGGGCGAGTAAAGAGAGACTAAGGGGTGGCCAAGGGTGGTACAAGATATGTTGGTGTATGAGGTGGTGAGGAAGAGAGAGAGGATTTAATGTCCTGTGTTTTTTCGGGGTGAAGTGTGCAGCCAGGGCAAAGCAAAGGGCCTGGGTGGGTGCAATGGTGGAGGAGGCTGCGGTAGGGTTGGCTAGTTCCTTGTAGACTTTAAAAAGTTTGACCGTGTTATTGAATGACGCAGAGATGCAAGATTGAATGAGGACTCTTTTTCTTGGAGCGGATACTGCCTTTGAAGGAGGTGACAGGCCAGTTAGGGTCCGCCTGAGGAATCCCATTTCCATTCAGCTGCCCTGCACTTGCGTTTAAGGGAGGCCATCTCGGAGTCGTACCAAGAGGTGCACATTTTGGTAGGCTTCAGTCGTACCCTCATGACCGGGGCAAGAATATCAAGGGTGTTGGAAATGGAGAGGTTAAAGTTAGATAGGGCTGTGTCAGGGTGGGAGTCAGCTGCAGGAGTGGAAGGAGCAGAGTAGGTAGAGGCAAAGGCAGCTACTGACACTCTTTTCATGTGGGCCCCCAGAACCTGCAGAGGTGAATCTTTGAGCAGTCGTCGATTTGCAGTGCGCCGCTTATAGCTAGACAAGGCCTGCCCTGGGTGCAAGTGGAACATAGAACAGAATTGACTATGTGGATATACACTATATAACAGTTCTGGGCCGATAGGAAAACCTTTATGTAAAAAGTGCTTTTAATTTATATTGATTCCTATGCACAGTCATTACTGTCTATGGGCTATTATTTAGTTCAATGGACTGCATTGATCCAATGGGCTGACATTTTCCAGTGCTCCAGCTCTGCCGTTTCTCCCGATCCTGTTTACCAGACTTTTCAGTTGTGACAGATGGTCTCTCTGTCCCTCCAATGGAGGAAGGTCCCATGCTACCTTCTCCCCTCAGGAAGAGACATGATATGATATGATAGTTTATTTATATAGCGCCTGTACACAATGTGTTTCAAAGCGCTTCATGACAAGGGAGGGAACAAGGGAAAATACAAAATATTCTTACAGGCCATGAACAACAAGCGACATTTCAGATAGTGCAAGAGTTCAAATACAGATAGGAAGGAAATGGGAAACAGACAGGCGACTACGGTACTAGGCCTGACGACATTTCTGGTAGAGCCGGAGAATTACACAAGGTGAGGGAGAGAGGAGGAGAAGGGGGAGAGGAACAAAACAAGCGACTATTGTGCTAGGCCTGATGACATTTCAGATAGTGCTGGAGGGGGTGGGGACAAACATTTGTTGCTATCATACTAGGTCCAGGGACAATTCTGATACAGTAAGTGCATAGAGGAAAGTAAGGGAAGGGGGAGGAGAGAGAGAGAGAGAGAAAAGGGAGAGGAGAAGAGAACAGAATAAAACAGTGAAAGTAGCAAAGAAGCAGAGGGGAGAGCGAAAACAGTTGCAGAGGTCAGAAAAAACAAACATGTTGGAAGGGAACAGAAAATGTAGACACGGATTCACAGTGACGATGGGCTCAGCATGATTCAGGGCCAACCTGAGTGCAAGATCCAGGGAGGTCCAGCCTGAGAGATGAAGGGGTGAAGTACCCAGAGTCTAAGTGTCCAAAAGTCAAATCCAAGCATTGGAAAAAGTCCTTGATGGTGAACCCTTCGTGAATCAAGACAACTCCTGCAATAAATGAGGGAGGGGAATGGAAGAAGGGAAGGGGAGGGGGAGGAGGAAGAGATCAGGGAAAGTGGGGGGCATCAAGGGGACCAGAGGAGGGGTGAGGGGCACACACAGCATCATGGGGGACCAAAGGGGGGCACACACAGCATCACAGGGGACACACACAGCATCACGGGGGACCAGAGGGGTGGGGGCACACACAGCATCAAGGGGGACCAGAGGGGCTGGGGGGCACACGCAGCATGACGTGGGACCAGATGAGGGAGTGGGAGGACGCACACAGCCTCAAGAGGGACCCGAGGGGTTGGGGGGCACACACAGGATCACGGGGGACCCAGAAGGGGTGGGGGGCACACACAGCATCACGAGGGACACACACAGCATCACGGGAGTCCAGGCGGGGGGGGTGGGGAGAACACACAGCATCAAGGGGGACCAGAGGGGGTTGGTGGCACACACAGCATCATGGGGGACCAGAGGGGGGCAGGGGAGGCAAACACAGCATCACAGGGCACCAGAGGGGGGTGGGGACACACAGCAGCACGGGGGACCAGAGAGGGTGGGGGGCACACACAGCATCACAGGGGACCAGAGGGGTGTGGGGGGCACACACAGCATCACAAGGGACATACACAGCATCACAGGAGTCCAGATGGAGGTGGTGGGGGGCACACACAGCATCAAGGGGGACCAGATGGGGGTGGGGGGCACACACATCATCACGGGGGAGCAAAGGGTGGTGGGGGGCACACACAGCATCACGGGGGACGAGAGGGGTGAGTGGAGGGCACACACAGCATCAAGGGGGACCAGAGGGAGATGCGGGGCACACACAGCATCAGAGGGACCAGAGGGGTGGGTGGGGGCGCACACAGAATCACGGGGGAACAGAGGGGGCTGGGGGTCACACACACTGCATCACAGGGGACCAGCCAGAGGGGGGTGCAGGGTACACACAGCGTAACAGGGGACCAGGGGGGGGCACACACAGCATCACGGGGGACCAGAGGGGGTCGAGGGCACACACAGCATCACAGGGGTCCAGGGTGGGAGGCACACACAGCATCACAGGGGACCAGAGGGGGGTGCAGGGTACACACAGCATAACAGGGGACCAGGGGGGCACACACAGCATCACGGGGAACCAGAGGGGGGTGCAGGGTACATGCAGCATATCAGGGGACTAGCGGGGGGGCACACACAGCATCATGGGGGACTAGAGGGGGGTGGGGGATACACACAGCATCACGGGGGACCAGAGAGGGTGTGGGGGGCACCACAGCAAAAAGGGGGACCTAAGGGGGTGGGGGCACACACAGCATCAGGGGGGACCAGAGCGGGCGGGGGGCGCATACAGCAACAAGGGTGACCAGAGGGGGTGATAGACACACATCCCATCTGTGCCTAAATGCAGGATATCACTTAGACACCTTCAGGAATCTGTATTTATTTATTTAATTTTATGGATACAGAAAACATGTAATTTCATTAGTTGTTCGCTTTTGTTTCATATAAATATTAGGAGTGTTGTCTGAGATTGTCTGAGGCCAGTTCCCCTGATGCTGGAGGCCGGTCCCACTGGCAGGCCCAGCGCATTGCTATGTGCTGCCTTGCTGCTGTCTTCCTGATTGCTGGGCCCTCTGCCGGTGTTGTGTTCTCTGACATCATGCAAGCACGACGCTTCATGTGGGAGCTTCTCATGTGGTGTCCCTGACATCATGCAAGCACCGGGCTTCATGTGGGAGCTTCTCGTGTGGTGTTCCTGACATCATGCACGCACAACGCTTCATTTGGGAGCGGCTCATGTGGTGTCCCTGACATCATGCAAGCACCGCGCTTCATGTGGGAGCGGCTCATGTGGTGTCCCTGACATCATGCAAGCACCGAGCTTCATGTGGGAGCTGCTCGTGTGGTGTCACTGACATCATGCAAGCACCGCGCTTCATGTGGGAGCTGCTCGTGTGGTTTCCCTGACATCATGCAAGCTGCTCATGTGGTGTCCCTGACATCATGCAAGCACCGTGCTTCAGGTAGGAGCTGCTTGTGTGGTGTCCCTGACATCATGCCAGCTGCTCATGCGGTGTCCCTGACATCATGCAAGCACTGCGCTTCATGTGGGAGCTGCTCGTGTGGTGTCACTGACATCATGCAAGCAATACGCTCCATTTGGGAGCGGCTCATGTGGTGTCCCTGACATCATGCAAGCACCGCGCTTCATGTGGGAGCGGCTCATGTGGTGTCACTGACATCATGCAAGCACCGCGCTTCATTTGGGAGCGGCTCATGTGGTGTCCCTGACATCATGCAAGCACCGCGCTTCATGTGGGAGCGGCTCATGTGGTGTCACTGACATCATGCAAGCACCACGCTTCATGTGGGAGCTGCTCGTGTGGTGTCATGCAAGCACCGCGCTTCATGTGGGAGCTGCTCGTGTGGTGTCATGCAAGCACCTCGCTTCATGTGGGAGCTGCTCGTGTGGTGTCCCTGACATCATGCAAGCTGCTCATGTGGTGTCCCTGACATCATGCAAGCACCGTGCTTCATGTAGGAGCTGCTCGTGTGGTGTCCCTGACATCATGCAAGCTGCTCATGCGGTGTCCCTGACATCATGCAAGCACTGCGCTTCATGTGGGAGCTGCTCATGTGGTGTCCCTGACATCATGCAAGCACCGCGCTTCATGTGGGAGCGGCTCATGTGGTGTCCCTGACATCATACAAGCACCGAGCTTCATGTGGGAGCTGCTCGTGTGATGTCACTGACATCATGCAAGCACTGCGCTTCATATGGAAGCTGCTCGTGTGGTGTCATGCAAGCACCGCGCTTCATGTTGGAGCTGCTCGTGTGGTGTCCCTGACATCATGCAAGCTGCTCATGTGGTGTCCCTGACATCATGCAAGCACCGTGCTTCATGTAGGAGCTGCTCGTGTGGTGTCCCTGACATCATGCAAGCACCGCGCTTCATGTGGGAGCGGCTCGTGTGGTGTCATGCAAGCACCGCGCTTCATGTGGGAGCTGCTCGTGTGGTGTCCCTGACATCATGCAAGCTGCTCATGTGGTGTCCCTGACATCATATAAGCACCGTGCTTCATGTAGGAGCTGCTCGTGTGGTGCCCCTGACATCATGCAAGCACCGCGCTTCATGTGGGAGCTGCTCGTGTGGTGTCCCTGACATCATGCAAGCTGCTCATGTGGTGTCCCTGACATCATGCAAGCACCGTGCTTCATGTAGGAGCTGCTCGTGTGGTGTCCCTGACATCATGCAAGCTGCTCATGTGGTATCCTTGACATCATGCAAGCACTGCGCTTCATGTGGGAGCTGCACCCAGCTCCTGCAATCGATGCGTGTGAGCATCTGAGCTGTCTGCTGTTAGCTGACAAGGCCGGCTTTCCTCTTGCCTTTACCCGCTACTGTGTGTGTTGGAGTTGAGGTCTATCTGGGATTTACCATTGTGGTGCGATTTTGTCTGTTAAAGTGGCATTTCCCCCTTTCACACTCAAATGCCTTTTGATGTACGTGCTTTGCTTACCCTGGTGAAGTAGCCACTGCACTCAGAGCCGGCCTTAGGGGGGGGCGAGCCGGGCGACCGCCCGGGGCGCCACGCCCCCCAGGGCGCCTTTTGCCTCTGCCACGCCAGCTCGGCGGAGTCTTTCAAGAGCTCCCCCGAGATGGCGTTGTGGGACAAGGCGCAGCAGGCGGCCTTTTACTGTAAAAGGTGCCACGGCGGTGGGTGCATTTAAATGCGCCCCTCCGCCGTGGACACTTTTCACAAGAAAAGACGCCATTAGCCCCCCACCACGCCATCTCCGGGGAGTCTTTCAAGCGCTCCCCCGAGTTGGCGTGGTGGCAGAAGATGTGGCAGGTGCCACATTTTCATTGAATGAACCCGCGATGGCAGACTCATTCAATGACAATGGGGTGCTGACGGCACCTATTTAACCTCCTCGCCGGAGCGAGTTTAAAAAACAAAAAAACACAACAAAAAAAAGTTGCCCATCCTGGCTCCGCCCCCTTCCGCCCCGCCCCCAGTTAGCCAGGGGGGCGCGGTGAGTGAGGGGGGGGGGCGCCAGTTCGCCCAGGGCGCTGCACTAATGGGCAGCACTGCAATTCCTTTCCCGTTCACTCCTCATGCGATCTTTTTCTGCGATCTAGTTTAAATGCAGTACCTCTAACCACCTCTAGAGGTCCATTGCTTTAGCCATTGCATTTCTTTGCTCCCATCTTTCTGACATGCCCAGCACTCTTTGTGCATTTTAGTTTCCTTGGTGTTTGGAACTGTTCAGTTTGAATTTAAAGCATAGTGTGACCTTTTCTAGTCTGAAATATGCTGGCAATATGCTGATAAAATGTGTGTCAAAGGAAACTCTATGTTCCATTCAAGTCTTAAGTCTTACATGTAAAAAGTGTTCATAATTAAAGAAAGGAGAAAAGGTTGAAATCCTACGCATCTGGTTTAATAAAATAAAAAGTTGAGCGTCATTTTGTGGATTAAAATAGACATTGTAATGTAAAGTACAAGTGAAACACCATTTAGTGTTTGGTATCACTATTGTGTAAGCAGATGCAAATCTGTCCGCAGTGTTCCGCTGTTATCACTTGTGTTTTTTGTGCAAACCTGTCACTAGAATTTGTGCTGATTTCGATTCAAGTGTCATGTTTGCTCTTTCTGGAGGCCAGTTATTATTTTTGATTTCACTTTGACTTGCCTGGAATATGCATTCTGGCCAGAGTCCCTGCCGTTCAGTGTTTGCGTCCCCACCCCCTGTCTATGACAGGCTCTATTTTGTCAAGAACTCAGGTAGCAGCCTCGAGGTCTCCTCCATGTCGGGTTTTCAGGATACCCCTCATTCATATTCATGAGATACATTTGCATACAATGATTCTAAATGCATGTACATATTGCCTCAAACTGGATTAATGGGGGATATTCTGAAAACCCATCAGGATCCTAGCCCTCGAGACCTGGAGTTGGACAACTCTGTGAGCGGCATCATGGGAAAGCCTTACACGCCCTGGTGAGTGTGTCCCACTTACACTGGGTACCCCAGTGGCTCATTTGCACACTGCACGAGGATGGCACAGCAAGTGCTTAGTAGGTTTGCCAGGATCCTGGTATTTCCAGCTTACTTTATCAGAAAAAAGTCCCCTGTGAGGGTAGGATATGTGCCACATTGTGCCCATGTTTCCCTGGCATCGTGGCATCAGTTCTTATATTTGTTTCAGCAATGACGGGTTGTCTCTGCTTCTTCAGTGCCAGCTGGCATGTCATGCGTCTGGGGGATGAGTCACCCTGAGTTGGCAGATCTCTGAGGCGATGGTCTCCTGAGTCTCGCTTAGGAAGACGGCCAAGCCTGAAGGCTATGGGCGAGAGGGATGTGTATGTAGTAGGCACAGCAGGGTTTCCTGGCATTCATTAGTGGTGCATATATTCATTTCCCCAACACATTGCTTTCAGAAATGCTCTGCTAAGCTCTGCTACTTAGAACACCTTTAACAGTCACTGCAGAAGAACAGTTTGGGGCAACGCAGAAAACAGATGGTGCCAGGACACACCTAGACTCCACCTTCCAGCCAATGATTAGATGTCCGCCTCCATCCTGCCCGGTCTCCTTATCCAATTAGAACATAGCTGTCAAGCCAATTAGAACCACGGGACCTGACATGACACTCGCGCATTGGCTAAACGCAGAGCTATATTTCCAGATAAAGCCTGAAGTTTCAGCCGCGTCACAATCCTTCCCCAGGACCCTGCTGCTCGGTCCTGACTCGTATATAAAGCAAAGGAAAGGAAAAACCTATTGACAAGAGTATCTGTGTTCTCCCTATAACAACAACACGATAGGTCCTGAAAAAAGTGACTAAACAATGTGAGAAATGAATATATAGAAATCTTCTTTATTAAAACATCAATCAAACCAACGAATAAATAAAAATGTTGTAAATTGTATGCTGTATGAATCAAAACCTCCACAAAATTGGCCCACAATCACATACATCAAAAGGCAAACCATGTGACACATACATTACATATTATTTACAAAACAAACAACATACACAATAGGAATGCAAACATGTCCAAGTACCCCCATTTGCGTCCTCACTGACACTACATGTTTCTATCCTTCTAAGCAGCATAAATGTATTGGCATTCATCAGGGTCTAATATTTAAAGGTGACGTGATTCAGGACACTTATATGAACTTTAGAGGGATTCCTCAATATAAAGAAAGAGAGAGAGAGAGAGAGAGAGAGACATCCTCAGTTATAAGTGACCAGTACTAATGTATAAAACATACGAAGAATAAATATCTATGATATATGATACATAATTTATAACATGCCTGTAAACAATTGTTTCAGGGACGTCATTTCACCCAAATGCCAGGGGTAGCGGAAGTGACATCACAATGCCACGCCCCCAAGATTGTCATCACAGGAAGTAGTGTCATTTGAGTCCGCCCCATGTGAAATCACAGGAAGTGATGCAATTTGACCACGCCCCCACGTGACATCACAGGAAGTGGCATAATAAAGCATTATCCCTCAGTACACTAAGAAAAATAATGTGGTTACAATATCACTGTATTGTGACATTTCATACAAGAATGGATCATCATATGTAGCAGTTTGGGCATTTGTGTAGACACGGGAAAGGCACTGCTGTTGTGGTATTAACTGGCCACTGATGTTAGCAGCTCTAAAATTGTGCGAGTACCTGGGACTATAATCGCTGTGCCTGGCAAATGCCTAATTCCGCTGTGCCTGGATACATGAATGTATTATATAGCCAGGATGGGTGTGTGCCAGGATACATAACTTGACCATATAGCCCTGTTTGGTGTGTGCTTGGAATCATACATTAATTGCATAGACATGCCATATTTCTGTGTCTGAATACATAAAGTGATTATATAGCCCTGTTGGATGTGTGCCTGGATACATACATTGATTATATGGCCCTTTTCATTGTGTGTCTGTAAACATATATTGATTATATAGCCTTCTTGGGTTTGTGCCAGGATACATTCACTGATGATAAAGCCCTTGTGGGTGTGTTCCTGGGAACATACATTCATTGCATAGCCTTGTCATACTTCTGTGCCTGGATGCATTCATTCGATGCATTAATTCAGTGTATAGCCCTGCTGGTCGTGTGCCTGGATGCACTCATTCAGTGTATAGCCCTGCTGGTCGTGTGCCTGGATGCACTCATTCAGTGTATAGCCCTGCTGGTCGTGTGCCTGGATGCACTCATTCAGTGTATAGCCCTGCTGGTCGTGTGCCTGGATGCACTCATTCAGTGTATAGCCCTGCTGGTTGTGTGCCTGATAGCCCTGCTGGTCGTGTGCCTGGATGCACTCATTCAGTGTATAGCCCTGCTGGTCGTGTGCCTGGATGCAGTCATTCAGTGTATAGCCCTGCTGGTCGTGTGCCTGGATGCACTCATTCAGTGTATAGCCCTGCTGGTTGTGTGCCTGATAGCCCTGCTGGTCGTGTGCCTGGATGCACTCATTCAGTGTATAGCCCTGCTGGTCGTGTGCCTGGATGCAGTCATTCAGTGTATAGCCCTGCTGGTCGTGTGCCTGGATGCAGTCATTCAGTGTATAGCCCTGCTGGTCGTGTGCCTGGATGCACTCATTCAGTGTATAGCCCTGCTGGTCGTGTGCCTGGATGCACTCATTCAGTGTATAGCCCTGCTGGTCGTGTGCCTGGATGCACTCATTCAGTTTATAGCCCTGCTATTTCTGGGCCATAGTAGGTATGTGTCTGGATCTATGAAGGGATTATGGAGACCTGCCACTGGTTTGCCTGGATATATGACGTGATTGCATAGCCATGTTAGATGTTTGCTTGTGTATATGAAGTCAAAGTATAGCCTTCTTGGGTTTGTGCCAGGATACATTCATTGCATAGCCTTGTAATACTTCTGTGCCTGGATGCATTCATTCAGTGTATACCCCTGCTAGCCCTGTGCCTGGATGCAGTCATTCAGTGTATAGCCCTGCTGGTCGTGTGCCTGGATGCACTCATTCAGTGTATACCCCTGCTAGCCCTGCTGGTCGTGTGCCTGGATGCACTCATTCAGTGTATACCCCTGCTAGCCCTGCTGGTTGTGTGCCTGGATACATTCATTCAGTGTATAGCCCTGCTGGTTGTGTGCCTGATAGCCCTGCTGGTTGTGTGCCTGGATGCATTCATTCAGTGTATACCCCTGCTAGCCCTGCTGGTCGTGTGCCTGGATGCACTCATTCAGTGTATACCCGTGCTAGCCCTGCTGGTCGTGTGCCTGGATGCACTCATTCAGTGTATACCCCTGCTAGCCCTGCTGGTCGTGTGCCTGGATGCATTCATTCAGTGTATAGCCCTGCTGGTTGTGTGCCTGATAGCCCTGCTGGTCGTGTGCCTGGATGCACTCATTCAGTGTATAGCCCTGCTGGTCGTGTGCCTGGATGCACTCATTCAGTGTATAGCCCTGCTGGTCGTGTGCCTGGATGCATTCATTCAGTTTATAGCCCTGCTGGTCGTGTGCCTGGATGCACTCATTCAGTGTATAGCCCTGCTGGTCGTGTGCCTGATAGCCCTGCTGGTCGTGTGCCTTGATGCACTCATTCAGTGTATAGCCCTGCTGGTCGTGTGTCTGGATGCACTCATTCAGTGTATAGCCCTGCTGGTCGTGTGCCTGGATGCACTCATTCAGTGTATACCCCTGCTAGCCCTGCTGGTTGTGTGCCTGGATGCATTCCTTCAGTGTATAGCCCTGCTGGTTGTGTGCCTGATAGCCCTGCTGGTCGTGTGCCTGGATGCACTCATTCAGTTTATAGCCCTGCTGGTCGTGTGCCTGGATGCATTCATTGATTTCTGGGCCATAGTAGGTATGTGTCTGGATCTATGAAGGGATTATGGAGACCTGCCACTGGTTTGCCTGGATATATGACGTGATTGCATAGCCATGTTAGATGTTTGCTTGTGTATATGAAGTCAAAGTATAGCCTTCTTGGGTTTGTGCCAGGATACATTCATTGCATAGCCTTGTAATACTTCTGTGCCTGGATGCATTCATTCAGTGTATACCCCTGCTAGCCCTGCTGGTCGTGTGCCTGGATGCACTCATTCAGTGTATAGCCCTGCTGGTCGTGTGCCTGGATGCACTCATTCAGTGTATAGCCCTGCTGGTCGTGTGCCTGGATGCACTCATTCAGTTTATAGCCCTGCTGGTCGTGTGCCTGGATGCATTCATTGATTTCTGGGCCATAGTAGGTATGTGTCTGGATCTATGAAGGGATTATGCAGACCTGCCATTGGTGTGCCTGGATATATGTCGTGATTGCATAGCCATGTTAGATGTTTGCTTGTGTATATGAAGTCAAAGTATTGCCCTTTTTGGTTTTTGACACTACATATGACGTGTTTGTATAGCCTTGTCAGGTGTGTTCCTGTATATAAGTGAAGTGATTGTATACCCTTCAGAGGGTATGCCTAGCTCTATGAATGTATTGGGTAGCCATGCCCGGTGTTTGCATGGGTAGGTTAAGTGATTGTAGAGCCCTGTCGAGTGTTTGCCTGCTTCTATGAAGTCATTGTGTAATCCTGTGTGGCGGGCGCCTTGATATATACATTCTATTTATTTATTTGCATACATTCGTTATACATTCATTGTAGTGCCTTGTTGGGTGGTTGCCAGACACATAAAACGATTGCATGTTGGCTGTGTGCCTATGTATATTGGTAGTATCATCATGTGGGGTGCCCCGGACATGTACATTGATTGTGTAGCAGTTTTAGGGGATTCCCTAACTCTGTGGCAGAAAATACTACTCTTTGGTGTGAAATGGCAGTTATGGAACGTGCGTGACTGAAATCGATAAGACTTTCCAAAAATGAATGCTCGCCCTACGCGCCAAGCCAATGCAAACAGAATGCATGCGTGAGTCACAAAATTGTGTGCAGTGTCCCCATCTCCTTTATTCGCCTACTACGTTTGCCTATCTGCCAAACACTGTTGCTTGTCTGCCACACTGTTGCCCTTCTGCCACACACTGTTGCCCCACTGCCACACACCAATTCCTGTCTGTCGCACACTGTTGCGTGTCTGCCACACTCCATTGCCTGTCTGCCACACACTGTTGTCCGGCTGCCACACACTGTTATGTGCGTCCAACGCCTGCTAAGAGATGTATACAGCCTTAAAAGATAGCCTTCAGAAACATGAGAAAGCCCAATTTAAGTAACATGTCTGCAATATATCACGTGGTTTCCCTTTTTCTTTGCAGTAAACACAGCACGCATCTGTGGGCTGAGAACATCAGGTCTTTCACGTGGTGGTGTTGACCTCTTGCATGTGTGCGTGCTTGGGTGTTTGCGTGTGGGGAGACACAATGGTCCAGCCCTATCTATGTCCGCGGTGAGGCCGTCCAGCGAGCTGAGTCCCAAGGGGCAGATGAGCGGGGTGTCGGAGTTGGCGGTGGAAGCGTGCTGCAGGGCGAGGGGGCACTAGAGACTGATACATGCTGCAGGAAGGGGTGATGCTGGAATACGAGGGGGCCCGAAAGAAGAGGGGATTTATAAGGAGAGGGTGTCCTGGGGAGAGAGGGGTTTACTTTAGTTTAGTTTAATTTACTATTTATATTGTGCTGCCTGGCCCTGGGGCATCCAGGCGCTTGGCATGGTTACAAAGTAGCCAATATATTACAAACATGGTCAGTAGGTAAACAATGCAGGTAGTCTAGACATTATAAAAACAGTTACTGATAATATACACATTATACCATATTTACAAGGTTTGAAATTGTACAGATTATGCAGGCAATAAGCACATTTTTGTAGTAATAAGTTGGTGTTTAAGGCTTTTTTGGCCAGTAGCCAAGTTTTGACACTGTGTCTGAATCGGTGAAAGGATGGTTTGGATCTGAGATCAGCTGGTAGTGAGTTCCAGAGTTTAGCGGCAAGCACGGGGAAGCTTGTGCCACCTGCTTTTTGGAGCTTAAATCTGGGGATATTAAGGCAATGTGTTTGGGCTGATCTAGTTGGACGAGATGGGGTGTGGTGCGTGAAGTTGTCCGAGAGTTATCTAGGTGCTTGGTTGGATAAACATTTATGTGTGAGAGAGAGTGTTTTATATTCGATTCTCTGCGGTATAGATAGCCATTGACAGGATCGTCTGGCGTCAGAGATATGCTTGTGTTTGGGAATGTTCATAGCTGCTCTTAGTGCATTATTTTTGATAACTTGCAGCTTGTTGATGTTCTTTTGGCTGGTACCCAGGTAGAGAGCGTTACAATAGTCAACTTTGGAGAGTACTAGTGCTCTGGCTAAGGTGGTGCAGTTGCAGGTGCAAGCGGTGGCGGATGAGATGGCGTTGATTTGTCTTGTCAGTGTAAGGGAGGAGTCAAGGTAAATCCCAAGAGTTTTGACGTTGTTGGAGATAGAGATGCTGTTGCGCCATGGTTGCCGCCGGTATTTTACCGTGTCCGCCTTGGTGGATGGCGGAATTACCGCCCTACTCCAAGGTGAGCGGGGGCAGTAATTCCCCATTCACCAAGGCACTTCCCCATTCCCATTTTTGCCCCCATAGGCCTCAATGGGAATGGGGAAGGCGCTAATTACGGTACCGCAAATTGCGGTACTGTAATTAGCACCAAGGTCCCTTCGCGGCACCCTACTTTAACGGCTGGTAAAACCAGCCGTTAAGGTCGGGTCCCACAAAGGGAACTCGTAGTAAGGCGGTAAGGGTTTACCGGTACCGGCGCCCTTACCGGTACAGGTAAACCCTTACTGCCTAACGTATAATGAGGCCCTAAATATCGTATCGCACCCTGCAACCTCCACAAGTAAGGATTTTGGTTGGCCATCAAAATGGCCATCATCAAATATGTAGCTTATCTATCTATGTGTGTAGATCACATGTAGCTATGGCAACCTTGTGCACTGCCGGGCTATGCTAATCACCGTCTTTAGCAAGCTTAGCCCTGTATTTCTGTCTCATGCGCGAAGAGCATTATATGATGGAAAGAAACTTTATTTTAATACAGCGCCCGCAAATTTCAACGTGTATATAGCGTCAGACCAAAACCTACGCAGCGAGACAAAAGTTCATCCAAAAGAATATTCATGCACCCCAGTTGTGTGTGTAGTTCAATGGACTATATCTAAATGTAAACCACTGACATAATTTGTCCCATATGTTCAAGTATTTACCGTATGTGACAAAATCTCAATAAACGGGAACCTGAAAATACTGAACCACATTGATATCATAAGGAGCCCAGGTCCACAAATGCTGTGCCTCACTAGTAAATCACATCACATTTGGCAAGGGTGCCATTACACAAAATAAAAAACAACAAAACATCAAAATTAAACATGACGCAATGTCATAAAACAGTGTTGATACATAGAGAACATCACATCCCTGATACCATCCCTGAGCACATCCCTGATGGCACGCAGTATTTACAGTGTTGTTACTGAACAGATGAAACTGAGCTCACTGAGCATTCAAGTCAAATCAAGTCAAATATACATTATGCCACTCGACATTGTCATTTAGACCTTGGATGTAGCTGCCAGTTCTGAAAATCAGTTCTTGTTCAAAATGTAGCAGTTTCCGATGAATGCCATCCTGATCCTGTCCCTGGGTTTTCTTTCGTATGACCCAATGTATACCTTCAAACGAATGTGAGCATTCAAAATAATGCTTCACCAAAGGCACTTGTACTATTTTGTATTAAATGCAACTTCGATGCTCAATGAGCCGAGTCCAACATTTCCTGTTTGTTTTGCCAATCTAATGTAGTCCACATGGGCAGTTAATCATATGCACTCCATTGTTACTGTTACAGTTAGTGTGATCTCATATTTACCATCTTTCTTCTGATACAATGTCCACTTCTTTGGTCTTCATAGTGAATTTTCCCCTGATGCACGAACCACATGGTTAATATCCCACCACCAGATCCAAGCCCCACAAGGTGGTCTGTTTGGCAGCGGAATGAGTTTTGTTGGTTATGTCATTCCTCCCTCTGATGTTCCTAATATTCATGCTCCTCTTATATACCACCGAAGATGGTAAAGAGGTTTTTGGAAATACATTCCTCCAATTCTTCATGATCACAGATATAATTCTGTATGAAAGATTGGTAAAGGTGTTCACAAACACCATTGCAGCCTCCTTATTCCTTGTTCTGGGGACATGTCCTAACAAAGCTTCCCTGTTGTTGTTATAACCCCGTATGGCCAAAGGTTTCACTGGTTTAGAAGGGGAGTCCCGGTTGGTCAACTTGTTAAATAACTTATCGGCTTCCTTTTCATAAGATGCCTTAGTGCTGCAGTTACGTTTTAATCTAAGAAATTGACCAAAAGGTAAAATGTCTTTAATATGCTTTGCATGATGGCTGGCATAGTGAAGTAGGGTATTTGTGTCTGTGGTTTTGCTGTAGGGTTTCACTAAAAGCTTTCCCTAATGGAGGCAAATGGAAATATCTCAAAAATGGATCTCTGTATTACTGATGTTGTTAGTACATTTTAGATATCTTCTTTGATCATTGACCCACCCGATTAAATTATCGGCACTGTCTATGGAGCCTATGTCATCTATATATTGTAGCCATTGTTTTAAATGGATTTTGAAAGGATTATGGTCAGAGTAGATTGTTACATTCTGAAACATATCTAAGTAGAGATTCACCAAGTTGGGTGCCATGACGGCTCCCATGGCTGTACCCTCAACTTGTAAAAAGAAAGAGCCTTGGAATTGAAAAAAATATATTTGTTAAGGCATATTCAGTGCACCATAGTACAAATGCATTGCTCACAGAGTGACCATCCGACCTGCAAAAAAAAAGTGTTTCCTCCACTACTTCAAGGATAGCCCTTTGGGATACCATAACCTGGCCCTGCGTGTTGGATCACACCTGCTGGGCCTCAGCTACTGGAACACGCTCAACTGCTTACTCGTGATCTTCACAACAGACCCAAAATCACAGTCCACCGGCGCCCATGCAACCCACACCAATATTTGTAGGGCCGGCCATTCAGCCTCCAAATGTCCCCAAATGTGCTCCTGTGCTGTGAGTAATGAGGCGAGACCAGCACCCGAATACTACACACTGTCAGCCTGCACCATTGCCAACAAGATGAGCGCTGACTTTTAAACTCAAAAGCAGTCGACCCCTGTTGCTTAACGACCCCCTTCATCGTAATAAGCCGCTTCTAGGCTTTATGAGCTGTCTGAATCTTTATTTATTTATTTGTGAGCTATAAGGTCCCTTCTGTAGATGCAGTCACGTCGTAGAGGAAAGGGGCTTTGGGTGTAATCTTAGGGGGGAACGGCGGTGTTTTCTCCCCTCAACTTTGTGGCCACACCATTTTTTACCACTCATTTGGCAGGGGCCCCTTTCACTTAGATGTTGTGTCCCCGCCAACGTTCTCAGCAAACTCACTCCATTGCAAGGGGTGTAAGGAGAAAGAAAGTGACACGTACCATTAATATTGAAAAGGTTACCCATCTCAGTTCTATACCCTTACGTTGCCTCTTGATGAAAGCTACAGGGTGTTTGCTTTCTTCCTCACCCATTTGTGCCAAAGATTGACTTTTTCCTACATCCGATTCCTTTCTTTGGTCAATGAATGGTTGGCTGTCGTCATGTGCTTTCGGCACAGGAGCACCACACAGGTCATCCTTATCATTATGGTATTTCTTGAGCGCGGCCCTAGCTTTGATGAGCAACAGATCGATTTACAGAGGTCTACAACAATACACTTACACAACGGAGCACTTTACCAAGGTATACAACAATATAGATACATAACAAAGCGAACAAAGCGCTTTACAGAGGTATACAACAGTACAGATGCGTAATGGAGCGGTATTCAGGGGTAATAACAAAACAAACATACAGCGTGGGGGAGTGTATAGGGGGCACAGAGGCGGGCTACAGCTGTACCTGGTGGTGGGGAGGAGAGTGGCAGGCGGTGTCTAGCGAGTCATCTGGCATGGGGGGGGCGATATGATGGCCCAGGTGTTTAGGAGGAGAGACTCCTTGAAGAGGTGGATCTTGAGTTCTTTTCTGAATTGTAGGAACGCAGGGGCGAGTCTGATGAATTCTATGTGATTTTACCGAATAGAAAATACCAAAAGTCAGTAACAGTGAATAGAAAACAGAGGCAAAAAACAGTGTGATTAACTGCTTATAATGAGAGAGTAAATTACAACAGGGTAAAGATATTGAATGAGGAATATGATGAAACGGTAGATTGAATAGAGAGTAAAGGACCTATTTGAGAAATAGAATACCCGAACAGATGAGCCGTTCATTCTCTTCAATAAACCCAACACGTTGGAATTTTTTAAAAACTCAAAAATAGCAATTTTTTGTTCAGGAAGTACAGATAGCACAGGCCATTTCTAAGGAAAACACAAGCATCCACAAAAAGAAATACAGATATACGACATTTAAATTGAAAGAATGTGTTCACAATTCTGGAAAAATTGAGGAAATGACCTACTTACAAAGCATAGCTTTCAACAAAAAGTATTTTTTTTTAAACAATAAGACAAGGGTTCTGTTTATTGACTATTGCAAATGCAACACTTTCCATGTGAAGAATCCAGAGAAATCGACAGAATCCATAGTAAATAATACAAAATAATCATCCATTCCTGGTATCCGCCCAAACACATTCAAAATCCAATAACATATATACAAGTGGGAAATCCAAACTGGGAAAAAAAGATCATTAAAAAAAACAAAGTGTCTTAAAAAAAACAATATATCAAAACCATGTGGGATTCCAGGCGAAAGCAGACCATTATCTGATATAAAATATCCAAGAAAGAAGAACATGTGCACTAAAAAACACCAAAAGCCATTCAGGGATATCTGGAAGGCGTAATTCCATAAAAAGTCCAAGAAGGAAATAATCTGATTTTAAAAAAAGTGAAACAGGTCCCTCTTAGCTGGAGTCCGGTCGCTGAAAACACCAAAAGCCATCTACGAATACTTCAAAGGCAGAAATCCAACCATAAAAATCCCAAAATTCATGAAAAAAACATAAATCCAACATTCCGCTGTGGAACAGGTCCCTCTTCAGTGGAGTCAGGTCAACAACAACTCCCAGAATACAAAAATAATATTAGGCTGCCCCAGTGGACAGAAATGGAGCTACATCGCAGAAGCAATAACATTGAGTGACCCCAGTGGACAGAAATGGAACTGCACCCCAAAAGCAAAAGAAAAGATTTAGTTAATGTTATGTTATATTTATTCAATGTTTCTGATGGTTTAAATTTGTTATATATGTTATTCACTAATAAATATTCCAATATTGTAAATTCTCTGTAATGGTTTTCAGTGTTATTGTATTCAATAATATCACTGGATACCGTCTGATGCTGATGGAGAGGAGGTGCCATAGTGTTGGGGCGTAGGCTGAGAAGACTTGTTTTCTGGTCCTTTCCTTTTTGCAGCAGTGGATTTCAATCCTTCCGACCTTGGAATGTCTGCTGACAGACATCGCTCCAAACAACCCTTTTAGGAGATTTGGGTGTGATCAGCACCGTCTAGGGTGCTGCTATGGCCACTTAGTCAGCAATTAAGTTGCTGAGTGCACAGGGACAAATGAGGTCTGGATCTTCCTCTGGAGGAACTATACCTTACTATCCAACAGAGATGTACCCCACTTGGGAATGAGAAGCCTGGATGTTGGGCTTAGTTTTATGTAATGCATGGAACATTTATGAAGTGGCTTCAATGATCTTCCCAGCTTTTTCTGAAGGCGGCTATGTCATCCTGGTTTTCAAAGCTGCCCAGTTGAGTGAGTGCATGACACAACAGCCTCTGAAAGTGGACTGTGCTTTCTTTAAACCGCAAAGCGATACTGACCCTCAGTTGTTGAGAATGCTGTCTTCTACTTGGTAAGTAACCAGACGAGAATTCAAAAGTTCCCAGCAAGTAAGCCACTCCTACCATTCCCACTACATCATCAGCTTGTGCAATGGGAAGAACATTCAACTTTGTAAAAGTCCTTGTAATCCACATAACTTCTCAAGTCTCTGGCCCCTGACTTGGGCACTATCAGAACAGAACTTGACCAAGTAGCATGGGAGGTATAAATCAGGCACCCATTCCTGTCTCCCTAAGAGGTTAGTTAATCTGTATGCGGCTGGGATGGACATCCTCTTGGCTTTCCTCTTTTGTGTTAGTCTTGTTGAAGATGAGAAAACATTGATCTGTTTACTCAGTCACCACCAACTACAGTATCCAATTGATGTAATTTTTCTGTCAAATGAAAAAAGACTTTTGTAGTCTCATCAAAGAGGTGCTTGTACGAAAGTTTGGGAGGACTCAGAATTCAAGAATTTTCAGTGACTCCAGAAATAAAGAAATTGCTAGTTTGATCACGTGTGTGAATGGTTCCGTAAGAAACTTGAATGGATGGGTTATGTGTGACATTGTGGATACTGTCAGGGATCTTGCAGCATGAACAGAAGACTGGACAGTGTACAGATGATTCTCAGTCCTTTATTAATACCAGTGGATCAGCAAAATGGGATAAAGCAAATCAAGAAGCAACTTCTTCACACTGGTGTGATATGATATGATATTTTATTTATATTGCGCTCGTACACAAGTGTTTCAGAGCGCGACCAGGCAAAGGGAGGGAAACAGGGGAGAACAAAAACAACGATCTTACTAGGCCCAGTGATATTGAGAATGCGCAAGTGCATGGAAAAGGGAAAATGGGGAAAGTGCGAGGAAGGGGGAGAAATGGAACGTACGGCACCAAGGGAGTGATGTGGTCTTTTTTCTCTGGTGGCCTTGTGGGCTTCCCTGGGGGTCCTGCAGCTTTTCTTCAGAGCTCACTCCTCAAGTGGAAGTTGTACAGTCCCTTGGATCAGATGGCTGTATAGCTGCAAGGCTTTAGTTATGATGATTGCAGCCAAATGGTCATCCCCGGTCACTAATGGTAGTTCTCTATTTCTCACCTCAGGGCTCCCTCTCATATCCAGTCTTCGGGTCACCTCCCCTCTGGTATGGCTACTCCTGTGTCCCCCTTTCGGAGTCACATTCCTCCTCTATCCTCATTAGCCATGTGTTGACCTGGCCTCCTCGTACCTAGATGTTCTTAGCTACAGGGTTGCCGGCATCCTTTTTCCCAGCTCTTTGAACTCCCGCTCTGTCTACTTCCCCCCCTTGATCGTTCTACCACCTCCTCCACTGATACTTCTATCCCTTCTATCACTGTTTCTACCACCTCCTCCACTGATACTTCTATCCCTTCTATCACTTGTTCTACCACCTCCTCCACTGATACTTCTATCCCTTCTATCACTGTTTCTACCACCTCCTCCACTGATACTTCTATCCCTTCTATCACTGTTTCTACCACCTCCTCCACTGATACTTCTATCCCTTCTATCACTATTTCTACCATCTCATCCACACTTATTCATCCCCCGTCACTTCCATCATCTCCAAATCACTCCTCCTATTGTCTTCCAAATCTCTCTCACTGATCTCACTTCTCACCACAACCTTCTCCAACAACCCATGCTGTTAGACTGGAGTTGGGTGTCTATAAAGGACACGTCCTCCTCTCCCTGGGTAGGTCTCCTAGTAAGAGTCTACACCTGGGGTTAGTAACTAAGTAATGGGTCTGATTGGCTTGTATTTGAGTGGATTCCTGTGGATGCTTTGAGTTCCAGTGGTTGGCCCATATCTATCCGCCATTTTGGATCCTATCCTTTCTCCACTGAACCTTACGGCGGCTGTTCCTGCTGCATTAAGCTCTTTGGTATTCCCAGGGGGTGTTTGGTTAGCCGGGACTGCACCGGCTAAGTTTGAGGAACGCTTTGTGTCATTTAGCATGTAGGAAATTAACAATACTGGTTCCCCAGTGGTAGCATTCCTCACCAATCTATTCTTCCGGCCCTGAATAGTCATCGTTCAGGAAGTCAAAAAGTTGTAAAAACAGATTTGTGGTCCACAGCGTTCTCTGCATCGCAAACTATTAGGGTAGAGTTCTTTGATGTGCTGAGGAAAATGGCAACAGTACCTGAACACTTGCTGTTATGACTCGGGAGGATAGCTCAGGGGCAACATGCTCGCCTTGGAAGCAAGACAACACAAAGCAACACAGGTTCAATCCCTGGCTCCGCACTTAGAAACCTCTGGGTATTGAGTGCGTTATAAATAAACTATCACATCATATTGAAGAGCACAGGGGAATGTTCTTCCTTAAAGGGACAGCTTTGCTTATCATTATGATGATTTGATCAGGGTTTTGAGGAGGATCTGGCATCCCAGTTGATTGTCTTTTGCTGTGTGATGGGGGGACACTACGGTGATAAGGGGTCCCTTCCATACCTTCCTCAGGCCCAATAGCCACTGGCTTGAGGTGGCACTCGGCCCCCGGACTCTTCCCCTTGCTTGACCCCAGATTGAAGCATGAGGACTTAATCATGTTGAGGCACTTTTATAACCTTATATTTTTTGGGGTACAGTTTTGATGCTTTTCCCACCAAAGTGCACCAGCTGACTGAAAGGTCATGGACAAGAAAGTGTTGGCAATAGCTGTTGACATATGGGCATCAAGTACCATGACCAATAAGGGGCAGGAGGCTCCTCACAAGCAGGAGGACCCAAGGATACCAACCCCAAAAACCCTTCTTTTCTGGGACATGGAAATTCGAAAACCACAAGTAGAGGGGATTTAACCAACAGTTTCAACAATCTTGAAAGGTGTCAAGATGGCGGGGATCTTATGCACAGGAGGGGGCACCCTACTGCAAGACCAGAGGCTTGGGGTGCATGCTGCCAAGCCATGAATGAACCCACGAGCATGCCTTCAGCCAAATTCATAGTGCCTGTGGGGGGGTGAGAATACCACCTTGAGGCCCTTAGTAAAAGGACTGCAGATACACAGAGGTGTATGGTGAGTGTTCTCATGCATGGGCAAATATCCTCTGCTTTGGGAAAGACTGGGGCAGCGTTACAGAGGTCGGTAAGACACTCTACCAGCCAATGTCCCTTCAAAGTGTTGCTGTGAAAGAACCTGGCCTTTCCACGTCCACCATAAGCCAAGCCAGGCCGAGCAGGGGATGTGATCACCTGTTTGCTGTTCCAACAGAGCAGCCCTGATCAGGAGTGCACTCCTAGGGGTGAAGGGACACCCAAACACTGCCAGTAGAAGGTGGGTGCACCTGCTTCACTGGCTCCTGTGCCAGAGCCCCTCCCCCCACTATTGCATGAAGTGACAGTGGTCTCTAACCTAAGGCTCTGCCCTGAGCTAAAATGTGTACTTACACCAGGCAGTAATGGCAAGTAGCAAGTAAGAGATACAAGAGGAAGAGACAGAGCCTCTCTCTTTATCTCTCTCTCTTTCTTTTTCTTTTCCTCCTTCTCTTTCTTTTTTTATTTCTCTCTATCGCTCTCCTCTCTCTCTCTCTCTCTCTCTCTGTGTCTGAAGTGGAAACCACAGGGACACACAAGATCCTTTGGGAAGGTGGGCTCAGTTACCGGGAGTCTGTGCAGTCTGAGCTTGGGCCTGTGATAGTTGGTGGTAGCCCAAGCGCAAAGGCCCTTCCTTCTGCATTTAACCCATGGGGTGCCATTGGCAGGATACCTTGGAGTGAAGGAGACCCTGGAAAATGGCCCTCTCCTGGCTTGGGAAGTTAAAAGGACCCCTGTGCCTATGTGGGAAAGCATAAATTGACGTTATTGCTCCGCTCGACCCCAAAACATTCTTGGGGAACTGGTTCATTTTTGTTGTCATCAGCCATGCAACCTGGTACCCAGCGGACGTTCACTGCCAGAGCACTTACTAAAGTCCTCATTAGGATTTTTGCCCAAGTAGGATTTCTTAAGGAAGTTGTTTCTGACAATAGATCCAACTACATGTCAATGCACATGACGTCTATGTGCTCAGAGTATGGAGCGACATATATTTCCTCTGTCTGCCACCTACAAACCAAGGGTTTAGTGAAATGGTCAAAAATACCCTGAAAACAGAAATGGTGCTCTTGAGCTGCCCTGCAGGAGGAAATGGTATCTCCTCCTCCCAGGTCAGCTCTGTGCTGATATGGTGGCACCACAAGAAGGAGTGGGCCTCAGCCCATTTGAACACATCTTCTGCCAGCATGTCAGCCCTGCTGGCTTTGGCCAAACAAGACTGAGAAGTTACACCTCCAAATCCATTCCAGGTTGCGATGGCCTGCATGCTTGGTCTCAGACAGAGAATGCACACATTAAGCACCAGGCAATTGGCATCCTGAGGACATGGTAGGCTTTGTTCAGACATGCGTATGACCACAACACTCTTGGTTTAGATTGGAAGAAGGGCAGGTATCCCGTATAAGGGAGCCTACACATCCTAGGGTTTGGAAGGTAAGTGGACTGGACCCTATGTTGTCATTAGATCACAAGGATAGATCAGCAATATTATAGACACGGAAACCACACTTCCCAATAAACCTCTGAGGGTTACATGCTAAAAGGCTGAAACCCACCCATGGAATGAGACACTGCTTCTGGTCTCAGACAAGGTGGAGAGAGAGCCACTCCAAAGCTCCCCGCAGGGCAGCGCCTGAGAGGGCTTAGCGAAGAGAGTAACATTCCCTCTTCGCCTCTGACCCCCTACAGCAGAATCACTCTTCACTTTCTATTAACTCATTCCTAACCCTGAGGTGAAAAACACAACATAGAGACTGGGGACTGTATCACGGCTAAGAGGATAAGTCAGTAAATTCTCGATCAAGTAAGTGAAGATATCAAAGCAGAGGTCACCAAGATGTTGGATCTAGGGGTGTCTGAGCCACTAATCCATCCTCCATATCTGTTATCCTAATTCCTAAGAAAGGAACCATGGACCCCAGCTTGTGCATTGACAAGCGGGATTTGAATGCTGTTAGCAAGACCGATATTCACCCCCTACCTTGAGTTTACAAGATCATGGACAGCATAGGTGATGGCACGTTTCTGATCAGATTTACCCCACTTGGGCAAATAGCCCTCACAGACCGTGCCAATGGAAAAACAGCATTCTCTGGACCCGAGTGCATGTCACTGCCAGGCCAAAGCCTCTGCGGTTAAATAATACACCTACCAATGTTCATATGCGTGTGGATCATGGATAAGACGACAGGGGATGCTCTAGGTCACCTACAGAGAGGCGGTAGCTGCCTTCAGCGCCTCCTGCGATGAGAATTGTACCCACCTCTAAAAGGAGTTACAGGCCATGGCAAAGGCCAGCTGGACTATCAAGTCATCCAAAGGCCAGAGACGGAACTGAGTTCTGTGGTTTGCAGGAAGGTACAACTTCTCAAGTGCAAGGACAAGCTGTCCTGACTGGGAGACCACCAGTACTCAAAGTGAGAGGTGTTTGTGGCCTCACCGGGCATTACCACAAATTTATTTCCAACACTGCCACCATAGCCGCACCCCTCTCTGCAGTTCCACCCAAAAAGGCCCCCAAAAGGTTCTTGTGGATTAATAAATGCCAGAAAACATATGTGAACAGAAGGAAGCAATGTGTGTGGTGGTATTCCTGCAGGCATCTGCCTATTCAAAGACCTGAGGTGTGCAGACTGATGCCTGAGAAGCAGGACTAGGAGCAGCCCTCCCCTAACTGCATGAGCAATGCAGGCAACACCCTCTCAACTGCAATAGTATCCAAGCAAAGGAGGAAAACGACTCCATTGGGCCACTCTGCAGAAAGAAGGCTATTTTTTATTTTTATGTGTGATTTAATTGTATGAACAATTTTTATAAAAAAAAGAAGAAGCAGTTCAAGTTCTCAAATACTTTTGCTTCGTTGTAAAGTTCATTTTTTATGTTGTCATATCTTTCCTCGCTCCTCAGGTCGGACAATCAGATGAATGTTTCTTTATCAGTCACATCCTTTTCGTCGCTTACGCTTAAGCGTCCAGGCCTATCATTTTGAAGAAACCCACCACTGCGACGACCCAGTTCGTCTTTTCTCCGCTTATTAAGCGAGCCCACCATTCCTGTTCATCATAAACATATACGTTTTTAAGCAGGTGGCCTAACCATGTAGATCTTTCTTTTGAGAGGCCTGTGCAGGATAGAAGGAGATGCCTTGGTTTCTCAATTTGATTTTCTTGGGTGCAAAAGAGGCACTTGTTTGAATCCACTTGTCACCTATTCGCTAAGATCTCATTTGTACTGATTAAGTTCAGGCAAATTCTCATGAAACTTGCTCTTAGAGCTTTATCTGGGAGTTTCACGAGGTATGGTATAATCTTGTTTACTTTTTTTTGGATTATATGGCAAATCCTTTGCCAGACTGCATTGTTCGGCTGCATTCAAAGTCTCTATCCAGTACATTTCTAGCATCATTTTATTGACTTTTGCTGGATTGGAGAGGAGTTCCTTCCAATAAGCTCCTGTTCTTTGATCTCCATATTGTGAGCATTTGGTTTTCATCATTCAACATTGCTCTGTTGATTTTCTCCAGAATTGATTTTGCAGCTGGTTGAATGATCTTCCTGTATAACATCAGACCATTTCTTTCGATGGTTGCTTTCGAATCAACACCATAGGAGTCGACTGTGGCAATGACAGCACTTGTCGCCAAAAGAAACCCTCAATTTGATCCCTATGCAGTCTGGAAGTGATGGCATCGCTTCAGCTCCAAAAGCTGTACTTGGGATCAACTTTGATCTAAAGAACTTCAGGAATGGCATTAATGAGAAACATCCAAACTTTCTGTTCATGAATTTTGTTTGGACTATTAATGTTCTCATCTTTGCTCGTAGATAGTCTTGCATTGGTGTTTCAACTCTACTGTTACTCAGTGTTATCCCCAAGTGTTTGAAACGGGTAACGTTTTCCAGCGTGTTACCCTCTGTGAACAGTTTGAGACTGTTTTCTTTTTTTTGCCCCTTTTTTCAAAACGACATTACCTTTGTGTTTGTTTCGTTGGGTTCCAGGTTGTTATCTCTCAGGTATGCCATCAGATTATCCATCTGTCTTTGTAACCCAACAGGGGTTTCATCTAACAATTTGATGTCATCCGCATAGAGGATTCTTGTGATTTTTGTGTTTTACAATGACGGAGGGAAGGAACAAATTAGTTCCTGGAAGTCCCCATAGTCAGCAATATATGAGTTGTATAAAGCTGGTGCTAGAGGGCAACCTTGCTTGACCCCTCGCCCTGTTAAGATCCTATCTGTCAACAGGCCAGATTTGTTTAGTCTTACTCTCATTGAGGTCTGTGAGTAGAAAGCTTGGATAGGCTGTAAAATTGAGCTTGAGCACCTTCGATGTATCAGTTTTTGCCACAAGATTTTTCTATTCACCCTGTCGAAAGCTTGCACCAAATCCACGAAGGTTAATCATAGTCGTGTTTGCCTTCCTGTGCTTTTGCCTTCAGGACGCTTATTAGAAGAATGTTTGCTGAAGTTCCCAATCCCCGAACGAAACAAAACCCACTTGTAGTGGATCATAATTATCAGAGGCAAAAGTCCACTCTTAGAAGCCCTCCAGAGCTAAGGAGCCAAAAATGTTTCCGATGGTATCCAATAGAACAATTGGACGATATTGCTTCGGGCCGTTCTTGTCTCATTTTTTAAAGATTGGTACTACGTTGGCGTTTTTCCATGTTAAGGGGATGGCGCTACAGTCTACACAATCCTGGAATATATCACTTATCAGAGATGCCCAGGCTTCCGGGTGCTATTTCAAGTTGTAATTGCTTATCCCATCTGGGCCCAGTGCTCGTGAGTTGTTTAGTTTTCTGATCTTGTCTTCTATTGTCTTCTTGTCACTGGCGGTTTTCCAGCGCACTTTGACAGATGGCGTGTCAAGGGGGCGTTTGTTTCCCAAAGATTTATATAATTCCTTGAAGTGTGAAATCCAAGCTTGTTCAGCCACATTATTATCAAGTGTTGTTAATTCCTTTGAGCCTGGCTCAATAAGAGTCCAGAAGGCCCTGGAGTTTTTGCCACTCCGAGTGCGAAGCATTGCTTCCGAGTCTGCTTGGTATAGATTTACTCTTTGCTGCCTAATCCAGGATTTGTAATGTTTTTCCTCCGCTTTGGTTTAGTTATTAATAATGGATTGTTTGTTTTTTTTCGCCCACCGTTTGCTTTGTCTTACCATTTGCTTTTTAGCTACTAACAGTTTATTGTACACGTGGAGCTTTTGTTTTTAGGTGCCAGAGCTCTGCAGTTTTTTAACTTTGTGTACTTTGAGGAAGGGCTGATAGGCAAGAACTTCTATGCCTCTTTTTCCCCACTTTTCCTTTGCTTGGCGATAGTCAGATGTCAAGGAGACAATTTATTTTTCTTTTGGTCTGAGGCATGTGTTCCCCTTACAAGGTTCCAGGTTATTAAGCATGCTTTCCGTGTTCAGGTGTGTGACTTTCCAGTGGATTGCTAGAAGGTTATGGACACTGTTTAAGGTTCGCACGACTGAAAAGTCTTCGATTTGCTCCAGCAATTTTCTTGAGACACATGTGGGATCTATCATGAGACCCGCTCCTTTTCCTTCCCATGTCGCTACTGATGGTGTTTGCTTATATTTGCTTATTTCTTTTTTTATGGAGGTTATGCAGATCATATGCATCCATTAGCAGGTTCCATTTTCTGCCCCATACATATGAGTGTGTTCTCGAGTAAAGTTGTGCCTCCTTTGCCCCCTCTGTTATGCACACTGCCTTTAAGTCACCCGTAATTATTGTGTGATCAGTTTTGTGGATGGCATTAGCTTCTTCGAGGGTGTCTTCTATGGCGTGTAAGTATTTGTCATTGTCAGTTCTGGCTGGATTCCAATAAGTATTGATTAGAAGGATCGTATCGATTTTAGTTGGCTCTTTGTGGTGCTCGTGTCTATTCCACAAAAATAGAACTGCTTGAATTAGTTCTGTGTTTTGGAGGGTAGAATCTAGCGTTAACCCGCTCCCTGCTCTTATGGCAGTTAGGAGCACTGAAATGGGCCTGCCGACCACCCCCTTGATTGCTGGTGGGAGTTCCAGGTCATATCCGCCGAGGCAAGACTTTGTGGTTAACCATCTCTCTTGGAGACAGACAATATCACAATCGCCCATGTTGACATCAGAGATCATAGTTAAATGCCTCGGGTATTCCATGAGCACATTGAGTATTGCCTTGGTGCATCTTTTCTTCCGACTTCGGAACATCCCTACTTTTTGGATTTGGTGGCTAGAAAATGTATAGTTTTTCTGGACTCTTGAGGTCCAAATTCTCTGCTTTGGGAACGGTTGTAGCTCATTTTTCTCTCTGCTCCTGTGCTGGAAGTTTCTCGGAATATCATGCTTTATTTGCCACTTTATCGTCTTTATTGGTTCTCCCGAAGGCTGGGCCTCGTGGGAATCTCTCGTTGACTTTTTCGGTGAGACCACTGTCTCGCCTTTTTGGCGAAGATTCTTTAAGGCTCAGTTCGTATGATGGACGGTGTTCACGATTTCGAAGATACCCCCTCACACAGAGGTTAGGCGTCCTTATGTAGGTTCTTGTGCATCTGTAGTCTGTGTCCTTCAATTTAGTGTTGCTTGGGCTTTCTTGTTCGGCTTTTCTGCCCATGTATCTTTCTCTCTCTTGATTCATATAAAATGTGTGTCTCTTTGTATCATGAATCTCCTTAATTTCTTAACCCATCCTTTTGATGTCCCCTATAGAATTTCTGGAGAGGCTCCTTATGTTAGTTGCTTCACTATGGAGGTAAGAACACTCTTTGTTATCTTCCTCCCTTGGTTGACCAATCAAGATGTCCCCTGAGTGTACACTTTTCAGGCTTGCAGTTTGTTCGCACAGTTGTATAGCCTTTCTTCGGAAAAGACACTCTTTTCTTGTGATCTTTTATTCTCCTTTCCAATATTTTTTTAGGGATGGTATTTGGTTCTTCTCCTTAATGAACTCCCTTTTTGAGTTTTTCTCATGTCTTTGCTTCATCCTTCGGGTGACGGGGGAGAACCTCCTGCTGAATCTCCCCCTCTCTCGTGTTACCTAGAGTTGCTTCTTGATCTCTCACGTCTCGCTCTGGATTTATCGCTTGGCCTTTTATACTGAGCTTTTTCCTCTTTACTATGGATTCCATGGGGGCACCCCCTCCCCCTGTATTCCACCAGGGGTCTGTAGCCTCTTTCGTCCCTTTCTGGTGGTGGGGTTCTTCTTGCTTCCCTTATCAATTTTTTCCTTTTAGGTTCCATTTTCTTTAGTTCATCCTGCATGCAGTCCGTTTTTCTTTTTACAGCTGGCAGGGATGTTAGCTCTGATTCAGAGTCTTCAGTCGGGTAAACACTTAGCTCCAGTAAATCCTTCATCTGTTCGCTGTCTGCAAAGTTCATGGGCAGTGGGTCGGATCTTGCAGGCTCTTGTGCTAAGCCTCTTTTTTCTTTTATATTTATTTTCAATGTTGTCATTTTCTTTCGGGGATCAGCTAGGGTTTTCACAACGCCCTGCGCCGATTCCCCGGGCTCTATGCCCTTTGTGGTTTCTTTGTTCCCGCTAAATACCATCACATCCTTTGCTGTTCCTAGCCCATTTTGTCCATAGATCCCGTAGGATGCCTTATTCCCTACGTGTGTCTCCCACAATGGCTTTCCAAAGGATTTAGCCGGGTTAAGGGCTCAATTAAAACCAAAGGCCCGAGATCTCTTGCAATGGCCCTGTTAACCCTTGGTTTCTTTTGGGCAGCTTCCAGCTCTTGTGGGTGCAGATCTGGGGTACATCCTTCAGATATCTGCACCGCTCTACCCTTGGCTTGGGTGCCAGTTTACATGGCCGGTTCAGAGCTCTGTTCAGAGGAAACTCTTGCTGATGTTTGAGTTGAACTTGTTGATGTTACTGCTTCTGAGTGTCTGATTGTCTCCTGGTTTTTGGCTTCAATATAACCCACCAGATGGGTTAATTTTGTATGCATAGATGACATTATTGCTGAGTTCTCTTTAAGGGCCTCATTCATAGCCTTGTATAGTTTACAAAAAGGGGCTACCCCAATGGTGACTGTTGACATAATACACATCAAATCGATGTTTTTTGGAAGGGGTATCTCGTGAAACTGGAGTTGAAATTTCGCTGAGCCGTCTTTTCGGGAGAGTAATCTCCAAGGTCAACACATGTTGAAGAGTTAGTTCCAGTTTTTTTTTCTTCTTTTTTTATGGGGGTTCTAACTTTCTGTGTTTCTTCTTTTTCAGCCACATGTGGAGATGCCATCCTGTATTGAGTCCCCTCGTTTGTAGGTATCATTCCGATCTCTTGCCTTGTTGGGCTATTTTCATTAGACGATTCAAGTACTGAGTCTGCTTGACTTTTCTCTAAACCAGTCTCATTCCGCTGGTCCAGGTTATTAGGCCTTAGTCAAGAAGCTGATTCTTTTGACGATGGAGGATCCGTTGTTGAGGCCGTTTGTCGTCTCTGAAATGCAATTCTGTAAACTGTCCTCGTTTGAATGGACAGCGGAACCTCCTTTTTCTTGCCTGGTATAATGGCATTTTATCAGTGTTGGCATTTTGGGCAGGTCTTCCCCTGCCCTTTGCTCTGGTTTACTGTCATTGCAGCGGGCCTGTAAGGGAAGCGTGACTGCTGAACTTGCTTGTGATCTAACCCGGGCACAGAAACCTGCTGACGTATGACATGCTTCTGACCCTGTCAGCATTTCGGCGCCTGTCAGTTCTTCAACAGGATGCTGCCCAACCCATTGGTTTTGTTGCAAAAAAATCTTTCAACGTGCTAGATAGCACTGCTTGTTGCTGTGAAGAAAGAAGGCGAGGTTTCATTTTTAGCAATTTTGTACGCAAACACTTGTATGCTCGGGGTCTCATGTCTCTTTGTATCTTTTCTTCTATTTTGTTGCCTGCTGTAGGAATTCGTCCCCCCGCCCCCACCTCTGGCATTTTTTTCTGTGCTTTAACCAGGCTGGGCTTTATCCTTCGTGGGCCCGTCTCCTCTCGGCAAGCGTCTTCAGTAGGGAGGGTTGAGGTGGTGGCTTGCGTAGATAGCTTTTTAATTTTTTGGTTCTTTGCCTTCTCAGGTGTTTGCAAGCTCTCCGTGTCTGCTTCCCTGGGATTGTGTGGTCCTTTATCTTCAGGTGTTAATGTTGCTAATGAGTTTCCATTTTCCACACTATCCGTGCCATACCCCCATTCATTTTTCGTTGTCAGCGTTTCTGGGGGAGTTGTTAAATCCTCTCTGACCACAATATTGTGGACTTCGATGTTTATTTACATGTTCGTTTTGTTGACCACCACGAGCGAGCAACATGTAAGCGGGACTGTGGGTGAGCTACCTCCCAACCTTGGAGCATCGCCCGTGGGCTCAACCTTGGGGGGGACGGTATTTATAGCAATGGAAACAATGTCTCCAACTTCAGATGGAGTCCTCGAGTTACTGTCTTTGTGCTCAGCTGGCCGCGATGCCTCCGCAATATATTGTCCTACGAGGGTTTGTAGTCATTGTGTCGAATGCAATAAGATCGAATTCCTTACCAGAGAAAAAAAAGCACTGAAAAAGAAGCATCAAATGCATTTTTTTAATGTTTTTTTAATGGGACCCACAAGCCCTTTTTATTATCCTTTAAACCCCATTTTAATTAAGCTAAACCCTTTACATGAATAAAAATGCATTCAATGCTTTTTTTCGATTCTTTTTTTTCTCTGGTATGGCATTCGATGCAATTTCATTCGATGCAATGACCAGATACCTCCTACAAGTGACCCGCTTGACTGCGCTGCTACGCTGACCACCTGGACAGTCATTCCTTATATGAAGAAGCCCAATGACCAAGATGTGGATTGATCTTCCTGACACCATACTCCTAGGAAAATCCTTCTAACCCGAGCCGCCATTTGCAATTCCCTGATACTTGTTGCACATGGTCGATAATGCATTTTGCGTGCAATTGACGGGTTCTGTGATTTCATATTGTTATATGAATGGTATTTGTAAAATACACATCTGTCCTTGATGTAGCCTTGTAGAACTGTGGATTTATTGTGGTATGATGATAGTTGTGTCGAATACAAGCTATCTGACTGTAAAGTTATTTGTGTAATCGTGCACACCAAAATCTTGGGGAAGATCTTCACGGTGCAGTATGTGTCCTGCATTCTTATGTGAAAACTGCATCTTGGATGACTTTATCCTTGAGGGGGAGAGCCACACACTGCACTCTGTGTGCCTTTTAGCTCTGAGTTGGATGTGTGTGAGAATAGTGTTTGTGTACCTTGGATATGAGGTTTTTTTGGTTATTTTTAGATCACGTTGTGTGTTTGATTTATAGCAGGGGCTTCAGATGTTTTGGGCTGCAACTTTGATCAGCCCTAACCAAAATAACCCAAGAGAAGGATCATGGGGATCACATTCCAAAAACATCTGGAAAGCCGCAGGTTGCAGAGGCCTGGTGTACAGTATAATGCATGTCCTAGACACGAGAATTGCACTGTTGCTACAAAGCTTGTAGTGTTGAAGAAGGTTTTAAAAGTGTGCCCAGAGAGGCCTCTCAGCTATTTACAGTATGCGAGGACAAGCAATGGATGGGAAACCCGAGGCAGTGATGCACACCCTGGGCGTCTCACGCCGTGAAGAGCAATGTCTCGGCAAATGTGGGCATTTGTCTGGTAATTTGCTGTGGGCAAACTGCTGGCACCTCCTAGAGAAATGCAACCATCTCTTTGCTTGTTGTTGTCCGCCAGCTGCAGGAACACAGCTGAGCCTTTCTGCCAGAAAAGACTGTGACCACAACACTTGGGTCTACAGTCACTTCCAGAGACAGTCAGTAATGTCATGTCGTGTAATGGAAAGTGGCCTTGCAAAGCACAGCTTCTGCCATTTTAGCAAACGGGGGTGGTCTCACAGAAACACCATTACTTGTCAATCTAAACACTCAGCCTGAAATAAAAAGAAAAAAAGACATTTGTCTTTGAGGTGTGAAGTAGCAATCTCCATAAATGTTCAGCTTGCTTGAGAGGAGGTACAGTGAGAGGTGTAGCAAGGAGGCAGGAGGAGTTAGAGAGGGGGAGTTAAGAGTATTACTCCTAAAGACCTTTTACTGCCACAATGAACGAATGACCAGCGTGTACAGACTCCAGCCATGTGGCTTCAGTGCACTCACATTCATAGTGCTCAATCAGGGTGACTGGGAAGACTTTGTAGGCGATGGAGGGTAATACCCAAGCCTCGTCCTAGAGGTAGCCGATCAGAACTACACAGACTACACACTCAAGATGAAAACTCAAGACCTGTCTCTTTATAGTGCTCATAGATAACCCAGACATCACCTCATCCATCTAATCTGAATCACTGTTTACCCAGTGTGCTCCGGGACCCCCAACCGGCCCATAGGGTCAGGGTTTGCCCAGAAGCATTTTAAGGCAAGATAGCAGCACCCTTGAGATGGATGGGGGTGCAGATTAATACTCCAACACCAAATCAATAATGACAACTCGACGATTTGGCAAAGTGAGTCAGTTTAATGACAAGTACAAAAAACTGGGAGTTAAGATTATCAGCAGTGGCGCGATCTTCCTTCTCGCTTCTACTCCAATGAACTTCATCAAAATCAGAATATTTATACTGAAAACCAGTCATCATTGACGTGTAACGCTTAAAAGTTGGCATGCAATTCTATTGGTTCAGGAAAGGTAACTTTAATATAGGTACTATATCTGTATATGGTAACAGAGTGAAGGGATTGAGTAAACACTGGGCATCTAAGCCCTTCCTTCAAAATGGCTACTGCATACGTCACTAAAAGTATGATGTCCTATTGGTTCTACTAACTATAGGACCCTAGATTCCTTGGTCCATTGTGATTGGGTTGGCACCAACCCCATGCATACTTTTCCACTTTGCTTAGCCGCACGCAGAATGGTCGTCCAGGTGCAGGGTGCCCCTTGGTTCCCCGGCCTTCCTCCAATTATTGTTACAATCAATCATCACTTTAGTAGCTATGTGTCAATTATTTCACTGTGTTTGGCCTCGAGACTGCATCTCCTGTCTGGAAAAGTTCTGATATCTTCGCCTGGCCTGCTGCCATGCGTAGGTGTGAAACTCTTGCTCGGCTGGTCACGTGATTTAGACACTGTGAATTTGCCTTTTCCTCACATAATTTGTGTATTTGATTTTTGTTTCACGCACCACCTGTCTTCGTCTTCTTATCTTGACCTTTCAGAAGCAGGATATTCTGTTCTTAGTTTCAATTAATTGTAGCTACTGTTTGTCTCTTCTACTGATACGACCTTGGCTTTCCTGGCACGAGTTGCCTCTGTTGAGTTTCGTTTCAGCCGCTTCTTCTCGATTTTGCTAAATATGAAGCTTTCCTCGTGCGGCCTTTAGTAACCTTGGTTAATTCTGCTTCTTGTGCAAAGTGGAAGTATTCTTATAAAACGCACTTCTTTTGAGGTAGATTATGTATAATGATGCTTGCCGCACTATCTTTATACTAAGCATAGCAAGCCGCACGGTTTTCTTAGCTTTCTTGCGGTTCCAAGCATATGTATATGTGTAAACTGGTCGAATATCTACATCATGCTTACAGCTTAAGCTTCTTACATTTCACATTGTCCTTTCACTTTTAGGTACACGATATACTTGCTCATGACATTTCGTCTCTTTACGTCATTCTCTGGTCGTCATTTCTTCTACATGTGAGTCAGTCTGGGTTCTTGTAACGTCACCATTCGTCTTCCATTAAGACTTTTTTGGTTTCTTAAGGGACTGTACTTAGACAATCTTCATTTCGTTTCATTTGTTGGTAGGGGTTCCTCAATGGATACCTTACTGTTCATGGTTTCCTTGGTAGTGGCACTTCAATAGGCATTGTTCTTCTGATGGACACTGGGCAGAGCCCCACTGCAGCTCTCTGCTGGTTTATTTGCTCATCATACATCACATATTTCGGTGTGAACGTTCCTGGTACTTCAAAGTGGACGGTTGGAGCGCGGGCTGTATTTGGGACCTCCTCTACACCACAGACAAGGTTTCCATCCCTACTGTATCCAGCACTATTCAACTAGATCCTGTCTCCAGGCTATGAATCCTCCTCCTTTGTAACCACCATGGACCAGCTAGACCCTGCCACCAAACTATGCTTATCTACACTACATCCTAATTCTCTGTATCCACCATGGACCAGCTAGACCCTGTCACCAAACTAAGCTTATCTACACTACATCCTCATCCTCTGCATCCACCTAATGGCCGACTAGACCCTGTTACCAAACTATACTTACCTATACTTCATCTTCATTGTCTGTATCCACCAATGGCCAATTAGACCCTGTCACCAAACTATGAGTACCTATATTTCATCCTTATCTTCTGTATCCACCATGGGTTAACTAGACCCTGTCACCAAACTATGTTTATCTATACTTCATCCTCATCCTATGTATCCACCAATGGCTAACTAGACCCTGTCACTAAAGTAGGTGTTTCTATACTTCATCCTCATCCTCTGTATCCACCAATAGCCAACTAGTTCCTGTCACCAAACTATACTTATCTATACATCATCCGCATCCTCTGCATCCACCAATGGCCAACTAGACCCTGTCACCAAACTATGTGTACCTATATTTAATCCTTATCTTCTGTATCCACCATGGACTAACTAGACCCTGTCACCAAACTATGCTTATCTGTAGTTCATCCTCATCCTCTGTATCCACCAATGGCCAGCTAGACCCTGCCAACAAACTATGTTTGCCTGTACTTCATCTTCTGTATCCACCAATGGTTACCTAGACCCTGTCACCAAACTATGCTTACCTGTACTACATCTATATCTTCTGTATCCACTGTGAACCAATTAGACCCTGTCACCAAACTATGCTTACCTATACTTAATCCTCATCCTATATATCATCAATGGCCAACTAAACCGTGTCACCAAACCATGCTTACCTATACTTCATTCTCATACTCTGCATCCACCAATGGCCAACTAGACCCTGTCACCAAACTATGTGTACCTATATTTAATCCTTATCTTCTGTATCCACCATGGACTAACTAGACCCTGTCACCAAACTATGCTTATCTATAGTTCATCCTCATCCTCTGTATCCACCAATGGCTAACTAGAACCTGTCACCAAACTATGTGTATCTTTACTTCATCCTCATCCTCTGTATCCACCAATGGCCAACTAGACCCTATCACCAAACTATGTGTATCTTTACTTCATCCTCATCCTCTGTATCCACCAATGGCCAACTAGACCCTGTCACCAAACTATCCTTACCTATACTTAATCCTCATCCTCTGCATCCACCAATAGCCAACTAGACCCTGCCACCAAACTATGTTTGCCTGTACTTCATCCTGATCCTCTCCAGCCACCTAATGGCTATCAAACTATGCTTACCTATACTTCATCCTCATCATCTGTATCATCAATGGTCAACTAGACCCTGTCACAAACTATGCTTACCTATACATCGTCCTTATCTTCTGCAACCACCATGTACCAACTAGACCCTTTCACCAAACCATGCTTACCTATACTTCATCCTCATATTCTGTATCCACCAATGGCCAGCTAGACCCTGCCACCAAACTATGTTTGCCTGTACTTCATCCTCACTCTCTGCATCCACCTAATGTTTGTTTGTTTTGTTTGTTTTTATTACTTGTATTGCGCACCAGACCCAAGGGTAAACGGGCGCATTTCATAAGACAATTTACAGCTTGGTTACAGAAACACATGGCATAAAAAGAACAGTAAATATACAAGAATATACACAAAAGGCAACAATAATGGTACACGTATTTACAGTCCTACTCAGCCAGGCAGTAGCTGCTAGGAAGTAGGTGTGTGTAAAAATACAGAGGTGGAGGGACATGCGGGATAGAATCCTGGCAGTAGGTAGTCTGTTATTTGTCAGCGTCTTTGAGCCACCTTATGAGGTTATGTCGGAACGTGGGGTATGGTTGATCTGTCTGCAGGGTGGATGGTAGGGAGTTCCAGAGTTGAGCTGCTTTGACCTGAAAGCTACAGCCACCGACTCTAGACAGTTTAAATCTAGGTGTAGAAATGTTGTTAGAGTTAGCGGATCTGGTGAGTCTTGTTGGTTTTATTTTCATGAATCTCGTAGAAAGGTAGCATGGTGTTGCATTGTTTAGGCATTTGTGAACAAGTGAGGCTACTTTTAGCTGGATTTTCTCCTGAGTTGAAAGCCAGTTATTGGCTTTTCTAAATTCAGTGATGTGGGCTCTCCTGGGAATACCTAGTGCTGCTCTAAGCGCGTTGTTCTGCAAGATTTGGATTCTTTTGATAACTTCCTTATTGGCCCCAATGTAGAGCGAGTTGCAATAGTCCAATTTCGATAACACGAGCGCTCTCGCAAGTGTGATGCAACTGTTGTTGGATAGGAAGGATTTGCCTGCTCTTATCAATTTACAGGTGTAGGTGGTGGCAGAGGCCATCGCATTGACCTGCTTGTTGAAAGAGAGGGTAGAGTTCAGGTAGAATCCCAGAGTTTTTACCGCGTGAGCAGTTGTGATTTGGTTATTATCAATGTTGAAAGAGGGTAGCTGGCTATCAAACTATGCTTGCCTATACGTCATTCGTATCTTCTGTATCCACCATGAACCAACTAGACCCTGTCACCAAACTATGCTTACCTATACTTCATCCTCATCCTCTGTATCCACCAATGGCCACCTAGACCCTCCCCCCAAACTATGTGTGCCTGTACTTCATCGTCATCCTCTGCATCCACCTAATGGCTAAATAGACCCTTTCACAAGCTATGCTTGCCTATACTTGATCCTCATCTTCTGTATCCACCTATATCCACCATTAAACTAAATCCTGTCATTAAACGGTGCTTACCCATACTGCATCCTCCTCATCTTGATCCTCCATTAAACAACTAGACCCTATCACCATCCTCCATTTACCTATAATGTATCCTCCCAATTCTGTATCCGTCAATGATTAGCTTGCTCCTTCACCAAACTAACTTTACTTACCTATGATGTATCGTCCTTTGAAGGCCGAACACCAAAAAGACAATTTATTTTGGTCTTTTTGGTGTAGCCTCCAAAATGCCGAAATATCACCTAATTGGCCCAGACTGTCACCCGCTCACATCCTGGTGTATTTTTTTCTAAATCAGGGGCTTTCACCCCATGATCACCCCTTTCACTCCCCTTCACCACCTCCCCTGCCCTGCACCACACATTCCACTCATTCTAGAAAACCAACATAAACATTTTAACCAACACCCTCCCTTTCCCACCACAAATATTCACCCACCTCTGCCTCACATACATGTACACACATGCCAAAACAAACACTTATCTTACTCCCAAGACGTCCCTCACCAGACCATGCCTGTCAGTCCCTGCGCACAATCGTGTCCGTCTCAGGGAGCATCCAAAAGATGGCCAAGCACCAAGAGGAAGGCAGCATCGGAAGGAGCGAGGTAGATGGGGTTTGTTAAGGCCTAGAGATGTGGGTGAATGGGGTTTTAACAATCAATTTAGAAAGACTGAATTATCGATTTTAATCGGTCTTTCTAAATAATTTTATTCATCCCGAATAAACTAAAACTACATGTTCACTTAATACCACTAGACCCTGTGATGTCACCAAACTCTTCCTATCTACACTATTTCCTCCTTACTGACCACTAGACCCTGTGATGTCACCAAACTCTTCCTATCTACACTATTTCCTCCTTACTGACCACTAGACCCTGTGATGTCACCAAACTCTTCCTATCCATACTATTTCCTTCTTACTGACCACTAGACCCTGTGATGTCACCAAACTCTTCCTATCTATACTATTTCCTCCTTACTGACCACTAGACCCTGTGATGTCGCCAAACTCTTCCTATCTATACTATTTCCTCCTTACTGTGTATCCACCACTCACTAGCTAGTCCTGGTCACCAAACGACACTTAATCATACTGTACGCTCCTCCTGTGTGTACCATTAACCAACTAAACCCTGTCATTAGAATGTGCATATCCATACTCTCTCGATCTCCGCTTTGTATCCTCCACTGGCAAGTTAAACCCACTGAAGAAATTGCGCCTAACATGGTGTAACACCTTTCTCTGTATGTATGTAATGTGTGCACATGTAATGTGTGTGACAGCAGCGGAGCAGGAACTAGGTTGGACAGGTTAGGCCTCACTGAATCGATCCACGGCGGGATGACCGAACTTACTCCATGTCTCCAGCACACCGCTTTGCCTGTCCCGGGCTTTCGTTTTAGTCATTGCTCTCTGGTATTTAAGCCCATTTGTTCATTTGAATTCGACCAAGACTACATTTCCCAGCATGCAGTTGCTTGTTGGATGAAAATGTTGGGATGCATGTCCAGACCACCGCCCCTCCCAAACGATTTAGACTGTGGAAAATATACTAACACGTGGGGAGTGCGTAGAGAGTGGTGTAAGGGGCACGGGGGTATCTTATGGACAGGAACAAATGGCGGAAGACACGTGTATTTTGAAAAGATTTATACCAGGGGAAACTAACCATTGCTTTTGTGATAGTTCTAAGTAGAATACATTGCATATGTGTGACGTTTATAACATGAATCGGCATTGCATCTAAAGGTAGGTCAGAAACCTTGCAAGCCGTGTCGGAGACACAAAGCAAGGAGACTCCATGTCGTACTTGTATATCACATCCTGAGTCCCAGGCATGGTAGGGAACATGCACATATACCTAGGCCTTTGAATGATTAGGTAGGAATGCAAGCAGCCAAATGGGAGAAGTTGCTGTGGCCCAGTACAAAGACCACGCTCATGGGAGCCGGGGCAGAGGTCTTGAGCTGCCAAAACTCAAAATGAGATTTAGGCCACTAGTGCCCCCCAGAATAAAGGTCAGTCCATTTGAACTACCAGATGTGCAAAAGAAACACTCTTAAATCCTTCATGAATTGGATGGAAAAGTGGGACACCTCCTGGAAGAGGTAACTGATGCAGGGCGGAGCCAAGAACAACCAGGCCCGTGATTTGTCCCAGGGAGAGCAAACGGTAGTGCAAAATTGTAGGACTGCAACGGGGAAGCATGATGGGGGCGCCTGCGTGTCTGGGATCAGAAAAGAGTTGCATTGTTTGCAAGGACCAGGCTGACCTCGATGTTATCTGCTGTTCATGTTGACGACCAAGGTGCACGTCACGTGGTTAGGAGCAAAGATAGGGTGGTGTCTTTTTAACTCTAACCAATTACCTTGCAGTTCTTCAAAGTGAAGAGGTTGTTACCCACGTGTAGGGGAAGATGGAGAAGACAACACGACCAATTGGAGAAGGGTTCACATGTAATTATTAGCATGTAAATAGACGGCACCCTATGAGGGTGGGGGATGAATACTGCATATCGAATATGTCATGTATGACGATTTGGACGTTTTAAAGATGAACTTCAAGTCGAGGACGAGAGAGAGCTTTGTGGCAGCTCACTTATAATACCCTGTCGCCATTTGCTTTTTATATAAGAAATAAAGCTCTTGTTCTTCTTGGAAAGGGGGCACCTAGGTTTTTTCCCTAGCGGGTTGCTCTTTCTATGTCTGGGTGTTGAGGATTTGCCCTACAAAACCTAGCACTAGTGAAGGAGTGATATGGTCGCCGTGGGTGCAGTCTCTGTGTGCTAGAACTAACCAGTCATAGAGAGGACACATCACATGGCGGCCTGTGAGGATGTCAGAGCTGGTGGGCGGAACGCTTCCTGACCTGTGCACAATGCAGGGCGACCATTTCTAAAGTCAACATAATAGACATGGGACAAGGATATCATAGGCTGAGCCCTAAATTATGTAGACCAGAATGGTCATAAAATCTGGAGTCCCTGTGGTGAATCAGTCTTTAATCACAGCTGGATTTGGGTATCCTCCTACTTGGTCACGGCTCTATGTGACCATGTTAGTTTATGTAATGCCAACAAACAATGAGGGACTCCAAGCCAAAAGATACACCTGGTCGTGCTTGGAAAGAACATGTATATCTATAGAAAAACTAGGAGACCGAGGTATTAGATCTTGTTTAGGTGACCGGACAAAGCTAGACCATAAATGGAGCACTAGCCAAACAATACCACTGGGAAAGTGCAAACCACATCACAAAACAGGAGATGAAAAAATTCAATTCACGTCCTAAATTTAATAGAAAATTTTCATTTAATTTAATAAAGTGTATCATAAGAATTCTAAAAACTCCTAATGTATAATAGAACATTGAAGTCATAAAATACAATTCATGAAAAAAGGTTAATACATGATTGTCAAAACAGTTACTCAAACAATAAGCAACACATCCAGACCCATACAATTCACCAATCACTCCATTCATACTAAACTCATACATATCTACAATTCATACCACAAAAACAATGGTGAAAAACACGGAATATACAGAAACACAAATGCACTTATTGCACATGATATTATAGCATCATGTTCAAATTCTAGTAAGTGGCGAGCACTATATTGCTAGAATATCATTAGAATGTCCCAACATTAGAGACCTTCAAAAAGTCATATTAATTGACAATTTTGGCCACATCAAGGAAAAGTTTATGTAATGCCATCAGTAAATATACCAGCATACCTTCTTTATGCAGATTCCCCCTGCACCGTTGTAGCCCCGCATCCCCCCATCTATACCCCCCGTGAGTATCTATGTGCCCCTCCTGCCCCCCCTGCCACCCGTGAGTATCTGTGTGCCCCCCTACTGCCCCCCGTGAGTATCTGTGTGCCCCCCTCCTGCCCCCCGTGAGTATCTATGTGCCCCTCCTGCTCCCCCTGCCCCCCGTGAGTATCTGTGTGCCCCTCTGCCCCCCGTGAGTATCTGTGTGCCCCTCTTTCCCCCCCTGCCTCCCGTGAGTATCTGTGTGCCCCCCTCCTGCCCCCCGTGAGTATCTATGTGCCCCTCCTACCCTCCCTGCCCCCCGTGAGTATCTGTGTGCCCCCCCTCCTGCCCCCCGTGAGTATCTGTGTGCCCCCCTCCTGCCCCCCTTGAGTATCTATGTGCCCCTCCCCCCATGAGTATCTGTGTGCCCCCCTGCCCCCTGTGAGTATCTGTGTGCCCCTCCTGCTCCCCCTGCCCCCCGTGAGTATCTGTGTGCCCCCCTCCTGCCCCCTGTGAGTATCTATGTGCCCCTCCTGCCCCCTGCCCCCCGTGAATATCTGTGTGCCCCCCTCCTGCCCCCCGTGAGTATCTGTGTGCCCCCCTCCTGCCCCCCGTGAGTATCTATGTGCCCCTCCTGCCCCCCCTGCCCCCGTGAGTATTTGTGTGCCCCCCTTCCCCCCGTGAGTATCTGTGGGCCCCTCCTGCCCCCCCTGCCCCCCGTGACTATCTGTGTGCCCCCCTGCCCCCGTGAGTATCTATGTGCCCCTCCTGCCCCCCATGCCCCCCGTGAGTATCTGTGTGCCCGCCTCCTGTCCCCCGTGAGTATCTGTGTGCCTCCCTCCTGCCCCCCGTGAGTATCTATGTGCCCCTCCTGCCCCCCCTGCCCTCCGTGAGTATATGTGTGCCCCCTGCCCCCCGTGAGTATCTGTGTGCCCCCCTGCCCCCCGTGAGTATCTATGTGCCCCTCCTGCCCCCCTGCCCCTCGTGAGTATCTGTGTGCCCCCCTCCTGCCCCCATGAGTATCTATGTGCCCCTCCTGCCCCCCCTGCCCCCTGAGTATCTGTGTGCCCCCCTGCCCCCCGTGAGTACCTGTGTGCCCCCCTGCACCCCGTGAATATCTGCATGCCCCCCCTGCCCACCGTGAGTATCTGTGTGCCCCCCTGCCCCCCGTGAGTATCTATGTGCCCCTGCTGCCCCCCCTGCCCCCTGTGAGTATCTGTGTGCCCCCCTCCTGCCCCCCGTGAGTATCTATGTGCCCCTCCTGCCCCTCCTGCCCCCGTGAGTATCTGTGTGCCCCCCTCCTGCCCCCCGTGAGTATCTATGTGCCCCTCCTGCCCCCCTCCCCCTGTGAGTATCTGTGTGCCCCCCCTGCCCCCCGTGAGTATCTATGTGCCCCTCCTGCCGCCCCTGCCCCCAGTGAGTATCTGTGTGCCCCCCTCCTGCCCCCGTGAGTATCTATGTGCCCCTCCTGCCCCCCCTGGCCCCCGTGAGTATCTGTGTGCCCTCCTCCTGCCCCCCGTGAGTATCTATGTGCCCCTCCTGCCCCCCTGCCCCCCGTGAGTATCTGTGAGCTCCCCTGCCCCTGTGAGTATCTGTGTGCTCCCCCCTCCCCCCCTGTGAGTTTCTGTGTGCCCCCCTGCCCCCCTGTGAGTATCTATGTACCCCTGCTGCCCCCCTTGACCCCCGTGAGTATCTGTGTGCCCCCTGCCCCCTGTGAGTATCTGTGTGCCCCCCTTCCCCCCCATGAGAATCTATGTGCCCCTCCTGCCCCCCCTGCCCCCCGTTAGTATCTGCGTGCCCCCCTGCCCCCCGTGAGTATCTATGTGCCCCCCTGCCCCCCGTGACTATCTGTGTGCCCCCCTGCCCCCGTGAGTTTCTGTGTTCCCCCCCTGCCTCCCCGTGAGCATCTGTGTGCCCCCCCGGCCCCTGGTGAGTGTCTGTTTGGCCCCCCCTGAGATTCTGTTTGCCCCCCCGTGAGTATCTGTGTGCCCTCACCCTGCTTACCCCCCTCTCTTGCTCTGCGCTCCACCCCCCTCCTCATTTCCATCCTCTTCAACTTCCCTCCTACTCCCCCCTCCTTTTCTCCCCCCTCTTAGACTTCCGCCTCCTAGCACTTACTCCTATCATCTGTTCCGTGACTCTTGATAGCAGCTTGTCTGTCCCCCCCTTTTTGTTCTCCCCCTCCCCTACTTTTCAATTTGTCACTGACTTTTTGCTCAGTAGCGTGTCTTGTTCTCCTTCCCCCCTCTGTCCACTTGCCCCCCCCCACCCCGCCTCTTGTTACCACCTGCACTGCGTAAATTGTCGTCAGACTTAGTAATGTTACTGCTTGCTCTGTTTTCCTTCCTTTCCATCACCTCTTGCCTTACTTGTTCTATGCACTTGCACTATCAGAAATGTCGACAGGCCAATTATGATAGTTATTTTCACATTCTGTATTGTTTCAAGGACTTTTGCTGAATGTAACTGTATTTTCCTATGTCCCCTCCCTCCTTGAAGCGCTTTGAAACACATTGTGTATAGGCGCTATATAAATAAACTATCATATCATATCATACCCCACCCTGTCACCCCTTTCTGTGGGGGTATTGTGATAAGGTCTCCCTTAGGGCTGTTCCTTGGTGTACTTCTATGTTGCAGTCATGAGCAAGTAGACAGGTTGACACGGATGTGGGTTGCAGTTACAAGTCCTTCATTGGCTCTAGTCCCTCCGGTACAGTCTGGGACCCTCCAGAGTACCGGTGCCCACCACCTAGGCTGGTCTTCTCTCAGTAACTGACACTCTAGCAGCCTCTACATCAGAAGTTGCCATCCATGGCATCATCCATGACCTCACACCACTGTCACTCACCACTCCATACTGCCATCATTAGCTTTCTGGTGCCAGTGGAGAGGCCCAGAACACTCTTTCACTGTTGTTTTAAAGTTATTGCAACCATTTCTGCTGCAATTTGTTTACCTTCTTCTGGGCGATTTCCTGAATTTTTCGTCAAATCACTGGGATGACTTCTGATGTTGAGGCAACTGGAGCTGTGCATGTGTTTGTGTATGTGTGTATATGTGTGTGGTTACATTCTCCATAACCTCTGTCTTCATCTCCTTTGCAATCATCCCTCCTTTTCTTCTATCCCTCCTCTCCCATCACACTCCATTGCACAGTTAGCTCTCTTTTAGTTCACCTCATCACTTGAATGTGTATTGTATTGTACTTACTATAGCACCTTCGTCAAGGCGCTTTACAAAATTAATGAGGTGATACAATAATAGAAAAGATGCCACAAAAAAGGGCAGGATACAAAAGAGAGAAGGAAGAAATGGAAAAGAACAACCATCAGGAAGGAAAGTAAGGATGAACCAAAAAGGCAGCTCTCTGTCTTTTTCAACTATTGCCCTATTTTCTGAGCCTTTGGATCTTCTTGCAGCAGTAAGAGATGCTTAGTTAATCCATGATATGACACGATGAGTCATTTCACCCATCACTTGCCTTATCCCCATAGCTGTAATATATAGCCTGCATGTGTCCCTCATTGTAGAAGTGTAAGGACCCCGTTTCTAAGCCCATTCTAAAAAGTGGGACATGTCATTATTTTGAAGGATGTTGCCTGGACAAGGGACTCATTGTACATAACTGGGATTGCCCCCCCCCCTAAAACCAGGATGCCTGGTCACCCTAGTCAGTTCCACCCGTCCCTAGTATTGTCATAGTGCAGTCATGTGCACTAGCTACTTTGGGGTTCAGCGCCTCTTCCTCAGGATGCCATACACTTTATGAAGAGGTCTTGGGAGGTCCTGCATTGGGAGAGGATGTTTTTGTTTCAAAGGAGGGACTATTTCATGAGTAGCGATGAGGCCTGCAACTATAGAAATAGATGGTGGAATACAGGCCCATCTGAAGAGGTGTGGGGCTCCATTTAAACATGATGGTCAGGGGAACGCTGCTTAGGATAAAAAGAACCTGAGGCACCACAGGGGTGCATACATTACAAGAGCGACAAAGATTAAGTTAATAATAGATGCCGATTATCTCGAGACAGCCAGCCAGCAGGGATCTTAAACACTAAATGCCCACTGAAGAGCTATTACCCCTTCTTTGTCAGAAAGTGGCTGGCGTGGAGGAACCAGTGTTTAAAGGCAATGAGGTGATAATGTTTCTGTACATCCCATGGAAAGTGACGGCCAGAAGCTTTGTTTGTTTGTTTGATTGTAACGCGTACCAGATCTGAGGGTATCTGGGCGCGAGGACAAGGACATTTTCAGCTTACATAGTTACAGGCGAGATATAAAATATGCATAGTACAGATAAGGTACAAGATAAAGCGTATTTTACAAGTTTACAGAATATAGCAGCAATACAGAGTACAATACAGAGGTACTGTGTAGGTTGCAATAGTGGTCATTAAAGTAATACAGAGTGAGAGATGCTAAGTAGAGGAGGTAAGAGGTCTGGGTTAAAGATCATTAGCTTTAAACCAGTTGCTGATGTTTAGTCGAAATTGATGGTAGGTTTGTTCCGCCCTAAGGATAGGTGGCAGGGTGTTCCAAAGTTGGGCAGCTTTGACAGAGAAGCTATTGCCACCAATTGTGGTTAGTTTGAAGGAGGGGAATGTCAGACAGTTAGTGTAGGCCGCTCTAGTAGATCGGGTCGTAAGTCTTCTGTTGAACCTCTCTGTCAAGTGGCGAGGTGCTGCGTTATTAAGACACTTGAATGTGAGTGAGGCAGTTTTTAGCCTAATTTTGTCTATAGTAGAGAGCCAGTTTGCCTGTCTCCTTGCTGTCGAGATAGGTTCTCTTTCGGTCATTCCTAACGCTGCTCTCAAGGCGTTATTTTGAAGTATTTGAATTTTCTTAGTGATGTGTTTGTTAGACGCAAGGTATAGAGCGTTGCAGTAGTCCAACTTGGACAGCACAAGTGCTCTTGCCAGTGTGGTGTAGCTGCTTGTTGAAAGGAAAGTTTTGGCTGATCAGATGATGCCATTGCATTCACCTGTTTCACCAAGGTAAGGCTGGAATCGAGGTAAAAACCTAGGGTTTTTACCTCTTTAGCAACCTTAATCGTGTTGCCAGCTGTATCAAAGGAAGTGTAATTGTGGCCAAGTTTATTAATGTTTGACTTGGTCCCCAGAATAATGAATTCTGTTTTGTCATTATTCAGGCATAGACCATGAAGTGCCATCCATGCCTGGATGATGGGGTACATTCTCTTCACCAAGGCCAGATACTGATTGTAATCCCCTGTAAGTGGGATGAGAATCTGAGTGTCATCTGCGTAGTTAGTGTAGGTGACACCGAGAGAGTCTAGATCATCAAAGAGGGGCTTGGTAAATATATTATACATAGTGGGGGAGACACACAGCCCCTGGGGAATACCACAAGAGATGGGAATGGGATCAGCTGCTGCTGAGGTGGAAAAGACTCTCATGGTTCTTTCACTTAAGAAAGATTTAATCCAGGTTATTGCTTGTTGCGAGAAGGACGCTGCTAACTCTAGGTGGTTGCAGAGTACCTTGTGATCCACCAGGTGAAATGCTGCTGACAGATCCAGGAGAAGTAGCAAGGCACATTTTCCCTGGTCACTCAGCTCGTCGACCTGGATCTTAAGGTCAATGAGCGCTGTGTCAGTCCCGTGCTGTGGTCTGAAACCTGATTGTGGGGTGCCAAGGAGTTGGTTCTGCTCCAGGAATTTCTGAATCTGTAGATAGGCCACCCTGTCTAGTATCTTAAGGAGGAATGGCACCGTTGTAGATGGCCTATGATTCGTAGGTATAGCAGGGTCCAGTGTTTGTTTCTTGAGGAGAGGGAGGACCCAAGATTCCTTAAGGTTACTTGGGATAGCACCTGAGGCAAATGAAGCATTGATAAGTTTAGAGATGAAAGGTGATAAGTCCCTTGCAGCGTCTTTTATAAGATGGGCTGGACATTTATCTCCTCGGCAATTGGAAGGTTTAAGCAAGAGTATTATTTTCTCAACCTCCAGTATGGAGACTTTTCGTGAATTTAAAGCGAATTTCTGGTTTGCGTAGAGCAGTATGTAGTTTATCGATTTGTGGGGTCGATATAGGTATGTTTAGTCTTTTTTTTGCCTATTTTGACTTGTAGAGTGGCAATTCTGTCAGTGAGTGCCTTCTGAATATCAGAGCACCATGGCTTGTCTTTAACACAGTTCTCAGGTACAGGGATAGGGTTTTCCAATTCTTTCAGTATAGCAAAGAGTTCCGTAGTGCCTGATTTGGCTTGCAATATCCTATTGTCAAAGTTTTCTTTTTTAGCTCGCTTTATTTCAGTTTTGTTTTTAGAGGAGATGTTGATGAGATTAACTTTGTTCACCTCAGAAGGTACGAGCCTCCAGATGGTTGCACTTTTACGTTTTTCTTTTGTTAATAGTTTTAGGTGTGGCGTAAACCAAGTATTTAGGTGTGCTCTCGGATTGCTATTTCTCAATTTAAAAAGGGCAATGGTGTCAAGGGCTTCTGTCATGACTTTATTAAATTCATTGGCTAAGGTAGATGGCTCTAGTGTGTCAGGTAGTGAATTTAGAGTGGGGAGTATCAGCGGTAGTAGCCTGTCAGCAGTAATATTATTTGTATTCTTGGTTGGCATCGGAGGTGCTATGAGGTTGTTATGAGTCAAGTTTATTTTGGCATCTAGGGTGAAGGCTATGGAAACGCAACTTGTAATGCGAGTGCGGCAAAGTGCATATTTGGAAATTGAACTGCAGACCGGTCAACCATCTGCTCTATGCAGACGACCTGATAATTTTAGATCACACACAAATTGGTCTGCAAAGGGCTTTAAATCAGGTCGAAAAATATATAGAAAACAATGACCTAGAAATAAATGCAGATAAAACCGAAATATTAATATTCGGGGATAAAAGATGGAAAAAGAGCAAAAATGAAGAATGGAAAGTTAACGAAACCTGGATAAAACCATGTAACGAAATGAGATATCTGGGATCACAAATAAGTGGAATAAAAAATGAAGAGCCCTGGAAAAGGATGCTAAAGGTAAAAACAAAACAGCTAACAGCCCAAGCTACCATTATCAATAAAAGATATGGCAAATTCTCCCTTCGACCAGTGATCACATTTTACAGACTGAAAGTAATTCCGACATTGATATACGGAGCAGAAACCTGTATGAATATCCCAGAGAAGTTTTGGACCACGCTAGAAGGTTTGTTCTGGAAAAAAATCTTACCGATACCAAAAGCTACTCCAATGACGGTAATTAGACATGAACTGGGCCTAACATCGTTATATATACACATCCGTTATAATAAACTAATGTTGTATAGAAAGATAACGAATAATCTAATGCCGCCCCAATTCGAATTGTTTACAAAATTCAACAACTACGAAGAAAAAGTGGTAGAAGATTGGAAACGAGAAAACGAACAAACTCTGACAGAATTTACCCTCAAAGCCCAAACATTAGCAGAAAATCCGATAGCTATAAAGAGAGCACTTTGGGCTGAGGACTGGTCGAAAACTGAAATGGAAAGAGCTCGGTCAAAAACTCATACACTCTTGAAATCCAATTGTGGGGTGATGACTATCATACCAGATTATCTGAGAAAGTTTCCGAACCCCAAACAAAGAGATCTGTTATTACGTTTCAGGTTAAATACCTTGCAAAACAAAACAACGAAGGCAAGATATACTAGAGAAAAAATATGTACAAAATGCAGATTGTGCAACAAAAGCGAAGAATCACTACATCACTTAGTGTTATTTTGCACAGAACTGAGAGACCTGCGAAATTTGTACTTAACTAGTAATATCACCGATTTATGCGGCCTAGACGCAGAAAAATGGTGGAGCAAAATCTATGCCTGCCAATCTCCAAAAATAAATTTCGCGACCGTCAAATTTCTGGAAAACACCCTAAAAAGGCTAGACCATATTGATAAAGGAAATGCATTATAAAAACCGAACTGAATTGGCTAAAAGGACTCACCGTGCAGTGTTGTTGTTAATATTTTATTGAACATTTTATTGTGAATCAATTCAATTTTTTAACTTTATGATCTTTAGAGAGCCAAAACTTATCTTAAGTAACCAATTTGAAAGAAAATGGCTCCTTAGATTTAGTCTAGCCTATCTAGGATATCCTAGTTATTGTAAGCTGATTATGACCTGATATCTGCTTGATGTTGACTGGCTGTGACAGATCTCTTTGTAAAATGAAATGTTTTACTGATGGTGAAAGGTTTGTAATAAACCAAATACACTTAATAAAAAAATAAATTTAAAAAAAGTGCATATTTTAAGCCCCAGAACGAAAATAGAGAAAGGAACATATTGCTGTGTTACAAGACTGTTGACTGGCAACATGGGGGCAGTTGCTCGCAACTGAAGCTCCATGCCCCTTTCATTAGAAAAGGCCCTGATGCTGTCCCAGTGAAATGTATACGCCGTACTGAACCGCCACAATTTTTGACCAAAGCGCAAAGGGCCCACCTTCAGTCGGAAGACAATGGCCACATCACTTGGGCCATCATGAAATCACAATAGTGGCAAGTGACAAAGCACAGTGTTAGGTCTACTACTGTATACTTTGCCTATCAAACCATCTGAGGACTGATACGACTGTACCTTTCCAAAGGGGTTTCATTCTACCAGTTAACCAGACCCCTAAGTCATACGTCTCCGGCCACCACCACCATCAAGGCTCAGCCCATGGACCGCAACCTGCTGGTCTCGCTCATTCACCACCATCAAGGCTCCTCCCATGGACCACAACCTTTTGGTCTCGCTCATTCACCACCATCAAGGCTCCTCCCATGGACCGCAACCTGCTGGTCTCACTCATTCATCACCATCAAAGGCCCTCCCATGGACCGCAAACTGCTGGTCTCGCTCATTCACCACCATCAAGGCTCCTCCCATGGACCGCAACCTGCTGGTCTCGCTCATTCACCACCATCAAAGCCCCTCCCATGGACCGCAACCTGCTGGTCTCACTCATTCACCACCATCAAAGCCCCTCCCATGGACCGCAACCTGCTGGTCTCGCTCATTCACCACCATCAAGGCATCTCCCATGGACCGCAACCTGCTGGTCTCACTCTTTCACCACCATCAAAGCCCCTCCCATGGACCGCAACCTGCTGGTCTCGCTCATTCACCACCATCAAGGCATCTCCCATGGACCGCAACCTGCTGGTCTCACTCTTTCACCACCATCAAAGCCCCTCCCATGGACCGCAACCTGCTGGTCTCACTCATTCACCACCATCAAGGCTCCTCCCATGGACCGCAACCTGTTGGTCTCACTCATTCACCACCATCAAAGCCCCTCCCATGGACCGCAACCTGCTGGTCTCGCTCATTCACCACCATCAAAGCCCCTCCCATGGACCGCAACCTGCTGGTCTCGCTCATTCACCACCATCAAGGCTCCTCCCATGGACTGCAACCTGCTGGTCTCACTCATTCACCACCATCAAGGCTCCTCCCATGGACCGCAACCTGCTGGTCTCACTCATTCACCACCATCAAAGCCCCTCCCATGGACCGCAACCTGCTGGTCTCACTCATTCACCACCATCAAAGCCCCTCCCATGAACTGCAACCTGCTGGTCTCGCTCATTCACCACCCTCAAGGCTCCTTCTAGTAGCATACCGAACACAGGGGTAGATGGGGCAGTTTGCACCCCTCTACCCCCCACGTCCCACACAGGGCTGAAAACCAAGAAATTGTTGGAGCCAACTGTGACTTTTTTCCCTGCAGCTGGGAGAAAATGTCCCGGCCACAGGTTTCTGACCTCCTAGCTGGTGGCTTTCAGCCACCCACACACTTCCCATTTTGGATGAAAACTGCATAGTGAGGCATTTTGGTCCATAAAACCTTTTTTTCCCCAAAAAATGTGGAATCTTTTTTACCAGCAATGCTTCCGTCCTTCCTCCCCCCTTCCCAACTGTCATGAGCAGGACAAAATGCAAATGCCGAAAGGGCCCTTGACAATGATCTTTCAATTACTGCTGTAAAGCATTTCTTGTGTAGCAGAACCTTTCTTAGGCAGGAGTGTTTAGTCAATTGGCAGCGAGATGGGGCATTTCCAAGTAAAATATCCCACACCAGTCCAATTAGTTACCAAATATTTATCTGATACCAGAACAATTAAATTAAGTAACACAATAAAGATCCTTTTAAATGTAATATTATATCCATTATGTCTACTAGTTTGACGTGCAAAAAAACGGGTCCCCTTTTATGTGGATAGTCAACTGTTATTAGCATCGTGTGTAACAGCAAGCTGGAAGTGTGTGAACCTATCGACACCCGAAGGACCTTACTACAAACATCCTGTGAGTGTGTTCCAGGAAGTGCTAACATGTCAGTGGTGTGAAACAGGACATGTTTGAATTTGCATTATTTTGCATTATGGGACCTGTAGGTTTCCATTCAGGGTGTTGAAATAAAGCCACCATGATATGGGATGGCCTTAACGTATTTCTATAAGGATTTGTATATGGTCAGGGCACAAATTCAGGGCCCACAGTTTTTATTCTTTTTCCCAAACCTACCTTCTGACTGCCCACTGATACCTCACAGAAGCTCCAACTGTATTGCCTGTCAGTCTTACATAGGATCATGGAGAATACAGTTGGGCATGCTCTGTGAACTAGCCAATGACAAGGCCTATATTTGAATTGTTTTAGTCTGAAACCTGGGCGGAGTTAGGCCCAGAGGATGCCATACCGTAGAGGGAGGGACAAGGGGGAAGAGCTGGAGGGAAGAAGGGAAGTTACCAGAGAGAGAAAGAAGGTTGTTGGGAAAGACAATGAAAGAAGAAGGTTGAACTTTACCCATGCTCATGTCTTTCCTAGTCCGTGCATGTCCATTCCTGTCCTGGGGGCTCGGGGGGGGGGGGTCACAACAGGCCCCTAACAGCAGGAATGACAAACAATAAAAGGGTAGGTATTTCCTCTCAATCATTTTAGCTCTCTGAAGTGTTAGATGGCTGTTAGATGTGCAAAGGTTAAGTACGTGATGCATTCCTGTGTTAAACGATAACTACAAGCACATGCATTTATCACTGAATTCACGCTCTCAAACAATCACTTCTAATGGAGCAGACTAACATGCATGAAGAATCAGGTTTAACAACTTTATCCATAAAGTTATTTGGCCTGACGAAGTTACAAGACATTCTGAAAAAACTTCCATTACATCAAGGGTTTTAAACCAAACACAATACATTGACATAATTCTAAAAAAAACAATATTACAGGCTGCTGAGTCGATATTAGGAAGCAAATACCTATATTATTCGATATATTATAAATGCTCATTGGCCAATCCGTAATCTCTGGATCCGCTCATGGTCCTTCCCTCTAAATGAGGCGTCACTTCATGAACAGCATCGGGACCATTTTTGATTGGCTGGCCCCACAATGTGTTGACACTATTACAAAAATGGTGCGCCATTGGTCAGTTGTTACTCATACGACCTTGGATGTTGCATTAGTCCACAAAAACCCAATTATATTTTAATGTTTAGGGAGAGATCGAAACGTTGCCGTGGGCAGACATAACAAACGTACTCCATCTCGCTTTCCCATCCCGGGCCCCAATTCCCAGACAGTTTGGTAACCTTGGACAGTTTGTCATGTCCTCCATCGCGGAACACACTGTTGTTTGCAAGTGCATGATATAATTGAATACAAATTGTTACTTTTTCGGGGTGCCTGGACAATGTGCCAGGCCTACTTCTCTCATTTATTCATACTTTGGGGGACGCTGTGTGTTCATCTTGCTGTACCAATGTTACTGTGTGCACCTGGCGATCAGTGCTTTGTGAGTTTTACTCTGCCATCCACAGACACTAAGGGCCTCATTACGACCCTGGCGGAATGGGTTAAAGGGTGCCGTAAATGGATGCGGACCCGTTAAACCCATTCCGCCTGATTACGAGGTTGCCTCACGGGACCCGGTAAGGACGCCTGGTAAAACCAGGCGTCCTTACCGGGTCCCGCGAGGGGACCAGGGAGCTAACAACGGGGCGGTCGTTATCGGCCCGTTGTTAGCTCCCTGCACCCATTTCCATTGAGCCCTATGGCTATGGGGCTCAATGGGAATGGGGATGGTCCGGGCCCGGGTTCCCTGAAGGAGGAATTACCGGGCCCTCCAAACTTGGAATGGCCCGGTAATTCCCCATTCAGGGAACCCAGACCCGGACCCGGTTTTGGTGGCAGCCATGCCTTATTATTAAGGGCATGGCTACCGCCAAAGACATATTGGGGCCCCAACTGTTGAATATCTAGGCTGAAACCCTGAGAAGGCCAATGTATGCAGTTTCAGCTCCCATTTGCGTCCTGCCTCCTTTCTCAACCTTAGCATCCTCAGCTGTCCAAACACCATCACCAATTTAACCTCAAGTCCTGTGTATTTCTTATTGCGAATCCTGCTTGTCCTTGCTTCTTCAACATGGCGATCCTCTTGTAATGTTCAATGTTCTCATATGGACCCTTCCTAGCTATGCCTGCCGCCATTTACTAGATTACCTCTCTGTGCATTCAGCACCTAACCTTTTCTATATTTTATGCCCCCGGGCTGTTTGGGCGCTTTACAAATGAAATAAATAAATAAAATAATTCCCTACAGTGTGGCAAAAACAAACTCTATCCGACTTGTGTTATATTTCGCTAAGCAATCGTGGCAGCTGCAGCAAACTATTCCAGCTTCCTTATTCTATATGTCCTGTCTCTTTTCTTTGGGAGTACTGGGGGCATGGCCTTGTGCCCTACTGGTTTTATCTGTACCGTCACATCACAATGGCTTTTCTTAGGGTGTACATCTTGAACTTATTTTGATGTGTAGGACCGTTTAAGGCAGAGGTTTGCAATCTTTACATCTCCAGATGTTTTGGACTACAACTACCATCAGCCCTTGTTAGAGTGATCAATGGTGAGGGATACTGGGAGTCATAGACTAAAATATCTGGGGAGCAGCAGGTTGCTGACCCCCGGTGTAAGGACATCTTAAGTTTTCCAATGTCTGTTGTGAAAAAATCAACCATTCCTGGCTTTTTGGCTCATAAAAAGAAGAAAAAAAATGCATACATTTAAAAAATAATGTTTGCATGTGTGTGTGCCTGGATGTGTTTGTTTATGTTTGGGACAAAGATGCAGTTTGTGGCATCTGAGAGCCACATAATGAAGAACTTGTGGCGACAGTGCCATATATTGAGACAGACTGCAGGGTTCTTATTTAGGAACAAGCATGAAAGATGGGTAGTGCCGCTATTGATGAGACCGCCCTTTTGGGCGCTAGCTCCATGAGAATGTGATTTGCAAGGAAAACGCTGAAATGCATTTATTCAAGACCAGCCTAATTACTTTCTTGGGACACAAAAAGAATGTATGTATTTATTTATTTTATTAACTTCTATAAATCGCACAAGCAGCCCGGAGGCTTTGCAGCACTGTTACAACAAGCCACACTTAGTTACATATAATAGACAAGAAAGCAAAGAAGAAAAACCAAGAGAGCATACATAGATACAGCCTGGGTGGTCAGTGGTCACAGTGACTCTGCTAACAGTAACTTAACAGTGTTCCGGCAGTGTGCACTCTGCACTCTGGATGCCGCTGCAACGAAGCATAAAGGGGGAACATGCCTCATGAACAGGTTTAGCCAGAATCGGCATGAAATTGTGGCAATGATGCCGCATATTGTTGAAAGCAGCCTCCTGTGTTTTCTTTGGAGTCAAAAACCATCGACACTTGATTCAAAATGTTCTCTTGTACTGTTCTATTGTTTCATGTGTTGCCCCCAGAGAGCAGAGTGTAAATTATACATTCCTCCCCAATGTTCCCCCCTGCGAAATGCACGCTTGGATGCATTATTTAAAAAACATTTCTGAGGGAATACATTGCCCATAATCTTACTGCGTTAAGTTTAGGTGTGCGTGCTTGGTTCAATACACGAACAACTTTTACACCCCTCAATTTTGCAAATTTACCAGCTGCAACTGCTCTAGACCATACTGGAAACATTGGATTGGGGCAGGGAGGCCAATGAAGATGGCTAGTTAGGTCTTGCTAGCTTCTTTGACCATACATTGGGAAAAACCAATTTCCACCATAAATCAACAAGACTTTTTCCATTGTTCGCCCCCTCTCACTGGCTCCTCGCCTGGACCCCTTTTCTGCAACCCACTGGTCTCCCTCCATCACCACCACCAAGGCAGCTCCCTTCTGATCCTCTTTTGCAACCTGCTGGTCTCCCCCCATCACCACCATCAAGGCTCCTCTCTTGGACTGCCACCATCAAGGCTTATCCCATGGACTGCTCTTCTGCAACCTGATGGTCTCCCCCATCACCACCATCAAGGCTCCTCTCTTGGACTGCCACCACCAAGGCTCCTCCCCTGGACTGCTCTTCTGCAACCTGCTGGTCTCTCTCCATCACCACCATCAAGGATCCTCCCCTGGACTACTTTTCTGCAGCCTGCTGGTCTCCCTCCATCACCACCATCAAGGCTCCTCTCATGGTCTGCTTTTTTGCAACCTACTCGTCTCTCTCCATCATCACCATCAAGGCTCCTCCCATGGACTGCTCTTCTGCAACCTGCTGGTCTACCTCCATCACCGCCATCAAGGCTCCTCCCCTGGACTGCTTTTTCGTTGTATATCCACCTCAAACCGGAACGTAGGAAGTTCACCAGCGCTCTGAGGGGACCTCACTACATACAGTACAGTCCTTACCCTTGTCTCCCTCCTGCTCTCTTAAAACTGTCCTGTTTTTCATCACACCCTCTTTCTTCCCCGAAGTAGCATCGCAACAGCGTTGTTGAGTGCTGTTCAAAAACTACAATTAAAAATAAATAAAAAGACAATTGAAAAATAACCATTGTTTCCCCGAGGAGGGCTGGACCCAGAAATGAAAGAGCAGGGCTATTGTCACTCAAACGCTACAGGCTGTGGAAACTAAAGAAGGACTAACCTAGCTCTCCCCACTAGTCCAAGTCCACAACGTTTCGCGGATTAGCAGCTCACACCCCCTGGGAAAGCCCATTCCAGGCCTGCAATTGATAGACTGTCGGATATGATAGCCCTGCGTTGTCGTATCAGTCACTCCTAACGCCTGGAAACACAAGGCGGGAACAGCACCCGGTATTTAATGTTATTTCTTTCGCTGTTTCTAGTCCCCTTCCTCCCTCCTCCCCTCTCTCTCTTTTCATTATTTTTCCCGAGAAGTAATTTCGGGGCGCCTTGTGAAGTCAGGCCGGGGATTCTTTTTCCCGGGGGAGCTGCGCGTGAGCCACTTCCCGCCAGCGGATCACCCAACCCCCCCGCCCCCCCCGCCGGCTCACTCACGGCTGTCACTTCGGCTCAGCTCTGAGTGGGCCATGCGCGTATCGCCCGCGGACGGCGGATAACGCTGTCGATATATTTCAATGAGAAGGCAATATGTATTCCTCGTAGAAGGGAATTGAATATGTCGGCCGAGTGAACGGGGGGAATTCTGTTCCCTGAATGGGCTGGCAGCAGTCAGTCGCTGCTTGCTGGGAGGCAGCGTCTATAATAGGTGACACTCTCGGCGCGCGCTGGCGCTGCTTATTTTAGCTTTGGTTTTACTTGCAGGCAGTGCTTTACACGGAACAAAAGAAGTGCAGGTACTCAGCAAGCTACGAAGCCGGACATCCCGGCGCCGCATCTTGGGTGCAGGTCCCTGTTAGGCGTATCCTGTTCTTTGCAGGCCAAGGAGCACACACGTTGGTAAAGCAGCGTATCTGAGATCCTTTCACACAAACTTCCAGTTGTTAAGCATTGTGCTTAATACGTTTGAACATCAATATGTAATGAGACTTTCTTTTTTGCGTATTAAACTGGCAGACATCATGGCTGTAAAGTAAGCTGTAGAAGGGGAGTTGGGTTATTTTTCGCTTTCGTTGCCTAATAAGGAATTCGGTAGGTAACTGCAGCTCTGCGCGAGGTTTCAGTCGAAAACGTTCCATCACAACTCCAAATACTTAAACATTTACATATTAGCAGAGGGTCTGCTAATAACAAACAAAGAGCTTTAAAAAGTAATTTCCCAGGATTTCCAAATCAATCCCTGTCTATGAAAGGTCACCAATGGTGACAGGTGAAGCCCACTTAGAGAAACGGTGCCTGGTGTGCTGAGAGCACAGTGGATGCATGTGTGTTCTGCGCCTGGTGTGCTGAGAGCACAGTGGATGCATGTGTGTCCTGAGCCTGGTGTGCTGAGAGCACAGTGGATGCATGTGTGTTCTGCGCCTGGTGTGCCTAGAGCACAGTGGATGCATGTGTGTTCTGCGCCTGGTGTGCTGAGAGCACAGTGGATGCATGTGTGTTCTGCGCCTGGTGTGCCTAGAGCACAGTGGATGCATGTGTGTTCTGCGTCTGGTGTGCTGAGAGCACAGTGGATGCATGTTTGTCCCACTTAGTGAAACAGTGTTCCGCGCCTGGTGTGCTAAGAGCACTGTGGATGCATGTGTGTGCCACTTACTGAAACGGTGTTCTGTGCCTGGTCTGCTGGGAGCACTTTCGATGCATGTTTGTCCCACTTAGAGAAACAGTGTTTTGTGCCTGGTGTGCTGGGAGCACTGTCGATGCATGTTTATCCCACTTAGAGAAACAGTGTTTTGTGTCTGGTGTGCTGAGAGCACAGTGGAGGCATGTTTGTCCCACTTAGCAAAACGGTTTTCTGAGGCTGGTGTGCTGAGAGCACAGTGGATGCATGTGTGTTCTGAGCCTGGTGTGCTGAGAGCACAGTGGAAGCATGTTTATCCCACTTAGAGAACAGTGTTTCACGCCTGGTGTGCTGGGAGCACTGTGGATGCATGTTTGTCCCACTTAGCAAAACGGTGTTCCGCGCCTGGTGTGCTGAGAGCACTGTGTTGCATGTATGTCCAACTTAGTGAAAGTGTGTTCCACGCCTGGTGTGCTGAGAGCACAGTGGATGCATGTTTGTCCCTTCACCTGGTGTGTTGAGAGCACAGTGGATGCATGTTTGTCGTACTTAGTGAAACGGTGTTCCGCTCCTGGTGTGCTGAGAGCATAGTGGATACATGTTTGTCCCACTAAGTGAGACAGTGTTCTGCACCTGGTGTGCTGAGAGTATGTGGATGCATGTGTGTTCCAATTAGTGAAACAGTGTTCCACACCTAGTGTGCTGGGAGCACGGTGGAAGCATGTTTGTCCCACTTAGCAAAGCGGTGTTCTGTGCCTGGTGTGCTGAGAGCACAGTGGAAGCATGTTTATCCCACTTAGCAAAACGGTTTTCTGCGGCTGGTGTGCTGAGAGTACAGTGGAAGCATGTTTGTCCCACTTAGCAAAACGGTTTTCTGCGGCTGGTGTGCTGAGAACACACTGAATGCATGTGTGTTGTGCGCCTGGTGTGCTGAGAGCACATTGGAAGCATGTTTATCCCACGTAGAGAACAGTGTTTTGCGTCTGGTGTGCTGGGAGCACTGTGGATGCATGTTTGTCCCACCAAGTGAGACAGTTTTCCACGCCTCGTGTGCTGAGAGCACTGTGGATGCATGTTTGTCCCACTTACAGAAACAGTGTTCCGCGCCTGGTGTGCTGAGAGCACAGTGGATGCATGTTTGTCCCACTTAGTGAAACGGTGTTCCGTGCCTGGTGTGCTAAGAGCACTGTGGATGCATGTGTGTTCCACATAGTGAAACGGTGTTCCACGCCTGGTGTGCTGAGAGCACAGTGGAAGCATGTTTGTCCCAATTAGCAAAACGGTGTTCCGCGCCTGGTGTGCTGAGAGCACAGTAGATGCATGTTTGTCCCACTTAGCGAAACAGTTTTCCACGCCTGGTGTGCTGAGAGCACAGTGGATGCATGTCTGTCCCAGTAAGTGAAACGGTGTTCAGCGCATGGTGTGCTGAGAGTACTGTGGATGCATGTCTGTTCCACTTACAGAAACTGTGTTCCGCGCCTGGTGTGCTGAGAGCACAGTGGTGCATGTTTGTCCCACTTAGTGAAACGGTGTTCTGCGGCTGGTGTGCTGAGAGCACTGTGGATGCATGTATATCCCACTTAATGAAACAGTGTTCTGATCCTGGTGTACTGGGAGCATAGTGGACGCATGCTTGTCCCACTTAGTGAAACGGTATTCCGCGCCTGCTGTGCTGAGAGCACTGTGGATGCATGTGTGTCCAACGTAATGAAACGGTGTTCCGCGCCTGGTGTGCTGAGAGCACAGTGGAAGCATGTTTGTCCCACTTAGCAAAACGGTTTTCTGCGGCTGGTGTGCTGAGAGCACAGTGGCTGCATGTGTGTTCTGCGCCTGGTGTGCTGAGAGCACAGTGGAAGCATGTTTATCCCGCTTAGAGAACAGTGTTTCACGCCTGGTGTACTGGGAGCACTGTGGATGTATGTTTGTCCCACTTAGTGAAACGATGTTCCGCGCCTGGTGTGCTGAGAGCACTGTGGATGCTGTCCCACTTAGTGAAACAGTGTTCCATGCCTGGTGTGCTGAGAGCGCAGTGGAAGCAGGTTTGTCGCACTTAGTGAAACGGTGTTCCGCTCCTGGTGTGCTGAGAGCATAGTGGATGCATGTTTGTCCCACTTAGTGAAACGGTGTTCCGCGGCTTGTGTGCTGAGAGCACTGTGGATGCATATGTGTTCCACTTAGTGAAACGGTGTTCCACGCCTGGTGTGCTGAGAGCACAGTGGATGCATGTTTGTCCCACTTAGTGAAACGGTGTTCCGCGGCTTGTGTGCTGAGAGCACTGTGGATGCATATGTGTTCCACTTAGTGAAACGGTGTTCCACGCCTGGTGTGCTGAGAGCACCGTGGAAGCATGTTTGTCCCACTAAGCAAAAAACAATGTTCAGCGCCTGGTGTGCTGAGAGCACAGTGGATGCATGTTTGTCCCACTTAGCAAAACGGTTTTCTGCGGCTGGTGTGCTGAGAGCACAGTGGATGCATGTGTGTTCTGCGCCTGGTGTGCTGAGAGCACAGTGGAAGCATGTTTGTCCCACTTAGCAAAACGGTTTTCTGCGGCTGGTGTGCTGAGAGCACAGTGGATGCACGTGTGTTCTGCGCCTGGTGTGCTGAGAGCACAGTGGAAGCATGTTTATCCCACTTAGAGAACAGTGTTTCGCGCCTGGTGTGCTGGGAGCACAGTGGATTCATGTTTGTCCCACTTAGTGAAACTGTGTTCCGCACCTGGTGTGCTGAGAGCACTGTGGATGCATGTTTGTCCCAGTAAGTGAAACAGTGTTCCGCGCCTGGTGTGCTGAGAGTACTGTGGATGCATGTCTGTTCCACTTACAGAAACGGTGTTCCGCGCCTGGTGTGCTGAGAGCACAATGGTGCATGTTTGTCCCACTTAGTGAAATGGTGTTCCGTGCCTGGTGTGCTGGGAGCACTGTGGATGCTTGTTTGTCCCAGTTAGAGAAATGGTGTTCTGCACCTGGTGTGCTGATAGCACAGTGGAAGCATGTTTATCCCACTTAGAGAACAGTGTTTAGACCCTGGTGTGCTGGGAGCACTGTGAATGCATGTTTGTCCCACTTAGTGAAACGGTGTTCCGCGCCTGGTGTGCTGAGAGCACTGTGGATGCATGTATGTCCCACTTAATGAAACGGTGTTCTGCTCCTGGTGCACTGGGAGCATTGTGGACGCATGCTTGTCCCACTTAGTGAAACGGTATTCCGCGCCTGCTTTGCTGAGAGCACTGTGGATGCATGTGTGCCCCACTTAATGAAACGGTGTTCCGTGCCTGGTGTGCTGAGAGTACAGTGGATGCATGTGTGTTCTGCGCCTGGTGTGCTGAGAGCACAGTGGATGCATGTTTATCCCACTTAGAGAACAGTGTTTCGCGTCTGGTGTGCTGGGAGCCCTGTGGATGCATGTTTGTCCCACTTAGTGAAACGATGTTCCGCGCCTGGTGTGCTGAGAGCACTGTGGGTGCATGTGTGTCCCACTTAGTGAAACGGTGGTCCACGCCTGGTGTGCTGAGAGCGCAGTGGAAGCATGTTTGTCGCACTTAATGAAATGGTGTTCCGCGCCTGGTGTTCTGAGAGCACTGTGGATGCATGTGTGTTCCACTTAGTGAAACGGTGTTCCACGCCTGGTGTGCTGAGAGCACCGTGGAAGAATGTTTGTCCCACTCAGCAAAACGGTTTTCTGCGGCTGGTGTGCTGAGAGCACAGTGGATGCATGTGTGTTCTGCGCCTGGTGTACTGAGAGCACAGTCGAAGCATGTTTGTCCCACTTAGCAAAGCGTTTTTCTGCAGCTGATGTGCTGAGAGCACAGTGGATGCATGTGTGTTCTGCGCCTGGTGTGCTGAGAGCACAGTGGAAGCATGTTTATCCCACTTAGAGAACAGTGGTTCGCTCCTGGTGTGCTGGGAGCACCATGGATGCATGTTTGTCCCACTTAGTGAAACGGTGTTCCGCACCTGGTGTGCTGAGAGCACTGTGGATGCATGTTTGTCCCAGTAAGTGAAACAGTGTTCAGCACAGGGTGTGCTGAGAGCACAGTGGTGCATGTTTGTCCCACTTAGTGAAATGGTGTTCCGATCCTGGTGTGCTGGGAGCACTGTGGATGCTTGTTTGTCCCACTTAGAAAAATGGTGTTCTGCGCCTGGTGTGCTGAGAGCACAATGAAAGCATGTTTATCCTACTTAGAGAACACTGTTTTGACCCTGGTGCGCTGGGAGCACTGTGGATGCATGTGTGTCCCACTTAATGAAACGGTGTTCTGCGCCTGGTGTGCTCAGAGCACAGTGGAAGCATGTTTGTCCCACTTAGCAAAATGGTTTTCTGAGGCAGGTGTGCTGAGAGCACAGTGGATGCATGTGTGTTCTGCGCCTGGTGTGCTGGGAGCACAGTGGAAGCATGTTTTTCCCGCTTAGAGAACACTGTTTTGACCCTGGTGCGCTGGGAGCACTGTGGATGCATGTTTGTCCCACTTAGAGAAACAGTGTTCTGCTCCTGGTGTGCTGAGAGCACTGTGGGTGCATGTGTGTCCCACTTAATGAAACGGTGTTTCGCGCCTGGTGTGCTGGGACCAATGTGGATGCATGCTTGTCCCACTTAATGAAACGGTGTTTCGCGCCTGGTGTGCTGGGAGCAATGTGGATGTATGTTCGTCCCACTTAGTGAAACGATGTTCAGCGCCTGGTGTGCTGAGAGCACTGTGGATGCATGTGTGTCCCACTTAGTGAAACAGTGTTCCACACCTGGTGTGCTGAGATCGCAGTGGAAGCATGTTTGTCGCACTTAGTGAAACAGTGTTCCGCTCCTTGTGTGCTGAGAGCATAGTGGATGCATTTTTGTCCCACTAAGTGTGACAGTGTTCCCTGCCTGGTGTGCTGAGAGCACAGTGGATGCATGTTTGTCCCACTTAGTGAAACGGTGTTCCGCGCCTGGTGTGCTGAGAGCACTGTGGATGCATCTCTGTTCCACTTAGTGAAATGGTGTTCCACGCCTGGTGTGCTGAGAGCACCGTGGAAACATGTTTGTCCCACTCAGCAAAACGATGTTCAGCGCCTGGTGTGCTGAGAGCACAGTGGATGCATTTTTGTCCCACTTAGCAAAACGGTTTTCTGAGGCTGGTGTGCTGAGAGCACAGTGGATGCATGTGCGTTCTGCGCCTGGTGTGCTGAGAGCACAATGAAAGCATGTTTATCCTACTTAGAGAACACTGTTTTGACCCTGGTGCGCTGGGAGCACTGTGGATGCATGTTTGTCCCCATTAGTGAAACGGTGTTCCGCGCCTGGTGTGCTGAGAGCACTGTGGATGCATGTATGTCCCACTTAATGAAACGGTGTTCTGCGCCTGGTGTGCTGAGAGCACAGTGTTGCATGTATGTCCAACTTAGTGAAAGTGTGTTCCACGCCTGGTGTGCTGAGAGCATAGTGGATGCATGTTTGTCCCTGCACCTGGTGTGCTGAGATCACAGTGGATGCATGTTTGTCGCACTTAGTGAAACGGTGTTCCGCTCCTTGTGTGCTGAGAGCAGAGTGGATGCATGTTTGTCCCACTAAGTGAGACAGTGTTCTGCACCTGGTGTGCTGAGGGCACTGTGGATGCATGTTTGTCCCACTTACAGAAACAGTGTTCCGCGCCTGGTGTGCTGAGAGCACAGTGGATGCATGTTTGTCCCACTTAGTGAAACGGTGTTCTGCGCCTGGTGTGCTGAGAGCACTGTGGATGCATGTGTGTCCCACTTAGTTAAACGGTGTTCCACGCCTGGTGGGCTGAGAGCACAGTGGAAGCATGTTTGTCCCACTTAGTGAAACGGTGTTCTGCGCCTGGTGTGCTGAGAGCACAGTGTTGCATGTATGTCCAACTTAGTGAAAGTGTGTTCTATGCTTGGTGTGCTCAGAGCACAGTGGATGCATGTTTGTCCCTGCACCTGGTGTGCTGAGAGCACAGTGGATGCATGTTTGTCCCACTTATTGAAATGGTGTTCCGCTCCTGGTGTGCTGAGAGCATAGTGGATGCATGTTTGTCCCAGCGTCTGGTGTGTTGAGAGCACAATGGATGCATGTTTGTCTCACTTAGTGAAACGGTGTTCCGCACCTGGAGTGCTGAGAGCACAGTGGATGCATGTTTGTCCCAGCGTCTGGTGTGTTGAGAGCACAGTGGATGCATGTTTTTCCCACTTAGTGAAACAGTGTTCCACTCCTGGTATGCTGAGAGCACAGTGGATGCATGGTTGTTCCACTAAGTGATCGGAGTTCCGCGCCTGGTGTGCTGAGAGCACTATGGATGCATGTTGGACCCACATACAGAAATGCTGTTTCGCGCCTGGTGTGCTGAGAGCACAGTGGATGCATGTTTGTCCCACTTAGTGAAACGGTTTTCCGCGCCTGGTGTGCTGGAAGCAGTGTGGGTGCATGTTTGTCCCACTTAGAGAAACAGTGTTCTGCTCCTGGTGTACTGGGAGCACAGTGGACGCATGCTTGTCCCACTTAGTGAAACAGTGTTCCGCAACTGGTGTGCTGAGAGCACTGTGGATGCATGCTTGTCCCACTTAGTGACACAGTGTTCCACGCCTGGTGTGCTGAGAGCACAGTGGATGCATGTTTGGCCCCCTTAGTAAAACGGTGTTCCGCACCTGGTTCAGAACCTGGTGTGCTGAGAGCACAGTGGATGCATGTGCCTGGTGTGCTGAAAGCACAGTGAATGCATGTTTGCCCTACTTAGTGAAGCAGATTTCCGCGCCTGGTGTGCTGCAAGCACAGTGGATGCATGTTTGTCCCACTTAGAGAAACGGTGTTCCGCGCCTGGTGTGCTGAGAGCACTGTAGATTCATGTTTGTCCCACTTAGTGAAACGGTGTTCCGCGCCTGGTGTGCCGAGAGCACTGTAGATGCATGTTTGTCCCACTTAGTGAAACGATGTTCCGCGGCTGTTGTGCTGAGAACACAGTGGATGAATGTTTGTCCCACTTAGAGAAATGTTGTTCCGCGACTGGTATGCTAAGAGCACTGTGGATGCATGTTTGTCCCACTTAGTGAAACGGTGTTCCGCACCTGGTATGCTGAGAGCACTGTGGATGCATGTTTGTCCCACTTAGAGAAATGTTGTTCCACGCCTGGTGTGCTAAGAGTACTGTGTATGCATGTTTGTCCCACTTAGTGAAACGGTGTTCCACGCCTGGTGTGCTGAGAGCACATTGGATGCATGTTTGTCCCACTTAGTGAAACAGTGTTCCGCGCCTGGTATGCTGAGAGCACGAAGGATGCACGTTTGTCTCTGCTTTTGTCTGCAGGGCGGGTCCTGAGGAAACAATATGGGCACTGTGTGTGGTGGAGAGAGGAGGATGGAGAGGGTGCTGCTTTCCCCAGCAAAGGCTTCAGAAGCCTAGTCCTTTAAGTTGCGATAAAGTGCAATGAAAAGCTTTCATTTTCACTTCGCAACATAGTTCAGTACCAGTACTCTCTTTCAGGTGTTGAGAAGTGCAGGTACTCAAATGCTTAAAAATAAGAATTGTAGGTACTGAGGGCCGGGTAGGACTGGCACATTGAAAGCACTACTTGCAGGTGTGGCATGCCATTTTGCGTGCATCCTTCATCATGAAAATTTCATGTCTCTTAATATATTTTTTCATCGGCTCTTCTCTGGATGGCTCGACGGTGTCCCATTCTTTTCCCTGGAATGCACTCCGTCGCTTCCATTTCTCATTCTCCATTTCTTGACAATTTTGTTCTCTTTTTCCTGAAAGACAGGCACAGTATTACCGTTTCCTTTCTGGCTAAGTGTTGAGTTTCTTCCTACTGGGGTCACCCTCTTTCTAAGCACCCCTGGATTTAGGCCGAGGGAACTAAGGCACAGGTTGATGATGAGGTGATTTTTTCCAGGGTTTGGTCAAGTCAGGACATTGGAAATACAAGTCCTGGCTCCCAGAATTCGAAGTGATATATTATACGCAGTAAACTCAGTGTTGGGAGCAGAGTGGAAGAAAGGCAGGGCCGGGTATGAGGTTTGCACTGGCAAAGAATCGTAGCAAGGGTGGATATAGAGTCGGTGGGAAGCAGGGGTGGGGGCAGATGGGAATAAACTTCCACCACTTGTTTTGTACACCTTGACCTTGGCCTTGCTCCCGGTTGTAAGATCACAGTTTAGCCACTAGACCGCATGTCCTTAAGCAGGCCTTGTGGTTCACCCGTTCTCTTCTTTCTACTTCCCCTGAAGGTCCGTTTTTATGGCCTTAGCTCATCTCATGAGTCAGAAAGATATATTTATTTTATGGAAGTGGGCAAGTTTTGTTGCTTCTTGTTTAGCCAGGTATACCTTCTTAAGCATCTCCAGCAAGAACCATCAGTTTTCTCTGCGCCCCATCCTGCCTCACTGATAACACCCCTCTCCACACCGTCCTCCTACCACCTGACAATCCAAACACTGCCTTCCTCACAGTTCTGAGAAAGAGGGCCGTAGTTCTTTAGTGTTCGATTGGCCGAGGTTAGTGTGGGTGAAAGACCAAAGGAAATATCGAGGCTTAGTACCACCAAAATGAAATACGGCAATCACGAGTTCAGAGTTACAAGTATACTTTTTAATCAAAGTACAGATAGCTATCTGGCTCTCAAGCGCCTCGCAGTGTGTACCAGCAGACACTGTGAGGTGAAAGAGTGTTGGACATCACAAAGCATGCATTATTTATACACAGTCCCGGTCGCTGCATCCAGGCCTTCTCCAAACTAATAAGTTACAAAAAGGGATGCATGCCAAGTTCACAGGCAAATAAAACAATATTGTTTTTACACACTTGTCATGTTTTCTTGTCCACAAAAATACAATGGTGGCAAACTTTGCTCTGTTCGGCCATGTAGATCTTTCCTTGTTCTTGAGCTTAAAGTAAGTCCAGTTTCAAGAAACTAATTTAATGGGTTTCTGCAAAGACACACAGTTTTAGCTGCCCAATATTCAGTTCCAGGGTTTGCATAAGGATGAAGCTATTGGTGCAGACAGCACTTGAATTGAGGTTCAATTTGTCTCCAAGGTTTCTTAGCACAAGACAAACATTCTGCTCTCAGCAGCCTCAATGTTGACATAGTTCAAAGTTAATTTTTCTCTATTGCAGCCAAAAACACAGTTTACCATTTTAGGACAGAATGCAGGAGTTAGAATCAAAATGGCGGATGTTCTAAGATGGCGGCAAAGTCAACTCTATTCAGGTCTGTTTAAATGCAGTTTTCAGTACAAATGCAAATGCGCTTAGGCCAATGTTCACAATCAGACGATATTATGTGAATATGGTTTAACATGGGATTTTGGTGTATTCTATAGCAACTTGAAATGCTATTGCTCTGAGATCTGCCATTTAAACCAGCACAATCACTCTTTTTAATGTTCTGTCATCATGCGCCAATCTGCAATCACAGGTTCCTTCCCTAGGGAGAGAACACACGCCACAGTTCTCTGCAATCTGATTGACTTTGACTTATGTCTGTTACTTGGTTTTTGTTTCCCAGCACAACTCCAGACCTACTCCTCAGAGATGCAGAGGTTGGGGCTTCCCCACCTCAGCTCATCAATGAGATCACCATTAATGATCTGTTTCCAACCTTCTGACATGTGAAGCACATCTCAATGAGAGCATGGTGTGGATCTCTGGGCTCAGGGTGGATCCAGGCAAACTGTTTTTCTGTTAATCCCGGCAAGTCCTGGCACATGCACCAGCTACGCCTGCATCATCCGAGGTCCTCAATAACATTACAAATAGCAATGTTCCCTCCACCACTTTCCGTTATAAACATCTTACATCTTACTCCCAGAAAAAGTTCATTGAAAATGGCATCATTAGCAACCTGCACTCCACCATCTTCTATTGCAAGCATGGTCTACCTTACGTCTTACTCCCAGAAGATGCACTAATAATATCATTTGTAGTCTGCACTCTGCCATCTTCCATTCTACGATTGGTCTACATTACTGCTTACACTTGGAATGTGCCTTGATAACATCATCATTTACAGCCTTCGCTTCCTTCACCACCTTCCATTCCAAGAACGGTCTGCCTTACTGGTTTCTCCCAGAAGGTGCATTGATAATATCATCATTAACAGTCTTGCCTTTACCACCTTCCATTCCAAGCATGGTCTACCTTACTGCTAACTCCCAGAAAGGTTCATTCATAATATCATTAGTAGCCTTCCCTCCACAATCTTCCTTTCCAAGCATGGTCTATCTTACTGTTTACTCAAATAAGGTTGATTGATAATATCATCATGAGCAGTCTTCCTTCCACCTTCTTCCATTCGGAGCATGGTCTACCTTATTGCTAACTCCCAGAAAGGTTCATTGATAATGTCATCATTAGTAGCCTTCCCATCACAATCTTCCATTCAGAGCACGGTCTATCTTACTGGTTACTCGAATAAGGTTGATTGATAATATCATCATTAGTAGCCTTCCCGCCACAATCTTCCATTTGGAGCATGGTCTACCTTCCTGCTAACTCCCAGAAGGGTTCATTGATAATATCATCATTAATAGCCTTCCCTCCACAATCTTCCATTCGGAGCATGGTCTACCTTACTGCTTACTCCCTGCATAGTTCGTTGATAATATCATCATTAGTAGCCTTCCCTCCACAATCTTCCATTCGGAGCATGGTCTATCTTACTGCTCACTCCCAGAAAGGTTGATTGATAATACCATCATTAGTAGCCTTCCCTCCACAATCTTCCATTCGGAGCATGGTCTATCTTACTGCTCACTCCCAGAAAGGTTGATTGATAATACCATCATTAGTAGCCTTCCCTCCACAATCTTCCATTTGGAGCATGGTCTATCTTACTGCTCACTCCCAGAAAGGTTGATTGATAATATCATTATTAGTAGCCTTCCCTCCACCATCTTCCATTCGGAGCAAGGTCTACCTTACTGGTTACTCCAGAATGGTTCATTATTAATATCATCATTAGTAACCTTCCCTCCACCATCTTCCATTCGGAGCATGGTCTACATTACTGCTTATGACATTGGTAATATCAACATTAGCAGCCTTCCCTCCACCATCTTCCATTCCAAGCATGGCTTTACTTACTGCACAGAAAGAGCACATGGATCTCTGTGTTCAGTCGGGTGTAAGCCAACGTGTGTTCCCGATTAACCCTGGTACAATTTCTTAATTACACTACAGTTGATATGCTGGTTGAGTCTGCAGCATTGCAAGTTATAACTAATATCACCATTTACATCCTTCCATTCACCAAATGCAACTCCAAACATGGCCTTGTTCACCGCACAGAGAGGGCGCGATGCGGATCTCTGTGTTCAGGTAGGCTGAAGCCAACGTGTGTTCCAGTTAATCCTAGCACAGTTTCTTGAGTACGATCTGGCAGATACATCGTTTGGGGTTGCCTCATTTTTGTGCCAACAATAACATCACCATTAACAACCTTCCTTATGCCATTCCTAGCATGGCTTCCCTCACAGCCCAGAAAGGGCATGACGCATATCTCTCTTCTCAGAGCGGCTTTGGCCAACGTGTTTTCCATGTTTACGCTTGCATATGTTCTTGACTGTATCCTGGCAGGGGCATCTGTTGAGTCTGCATCATCCTGCGTTACCACACTTGGCATCATGGGCTCAGCCACTCGTGTGGTGCCAGTCTGGGCTCCATTTCCTTGCTGGCATGTTTTCCCTTGGATTGAGTGCATCCCTGCCTGCAGTGTCTTGGCATGGCTTGGGGCTTTGTTTCTTTATTTGTTCAATTCAATTTTATGTCTTTTCAATGCACTTAAGCTCTGACAGACAGCAGCAAAGCGGGCTATCCGTTATGCCAGACAATGCGATTTCACAAATCAGATTGGGCAGGCGTTTCCTAATAGAGAGACTGAATCTAATGCTGTTTACTCTTGCAGGTGCTTCATTCCATGTACTTCTAACATTCACCCAACTGCCCTGAATGAGGGGTATGGGTATATATATTCAAGGAAAAAACTTTAGTTGCAGGGACGTTAATGTGAGAACTTAATGCAACAAAACCCCTGAAATTCAGCTAAAGCACCTTAAATTCACGCCACCTGTTGCGCAAACTATGACCACAATGATTACATGACAGATCACATCACTGATGCCATCACTACATGTTGTATGAGAACACTGATGACATTACAAATCACATCACTGATGCCATCACTTGTGACAACACTAATTACATTGTAAATAACTGATTACATCAATAATGAAATTAGATATAACATAATTTATAAGTTAGCTCATGAATACGTTGATTACCTTAATAAAAATTTAAGCCATGGACTTGCCCATGACAAAGGCTGGGGTCACTGGCCAGCACCAAAGGCCATAGCTAGTGGTCTGTTAGTGTTCAAAAATACCCATGTGCATGGTTGAAAGCCATGCCTAGTAGCCCGTCACTGTTTTTAAATGTACAGTGGGCAACATTCAAAGCTGTAGTCAGTGGCCATGGCTAAAGGCCATAGCTAGTGCCCATTAATATGTCAGAATATACAGTCGGCACAGCCAATGGTTGTGGCCATTGGCTAGTATTAGTGCATATAAGTGTATTAGTGCATATAAGTTACAGTGGGCACGGTCGAAGGCCATATCTAGTGGCTTGTTAGTGTTGTGTAATGCACAGTAGGCACGGCCGAAGGCCATTGCGTATTGCATTTTATTATTTTCAAATTTACAGTGGACATGGCCAAAAGATGTACAAACTGATCAAGGTCAAAGGCCATGGCTAGTGGCCCATTTATATGTTAGAATATATAGTGGGCACAGTCAAAGATTGTGGCCACTGGCCAGTATTGTGCTAAAGTCCATGGCTAGTGCCTGTTCAGTGTATATAATATACAGTGCATACGGTTGAAAGCTGCATCCACTGGTAAAGGCCAAAATCTATGGTTGGTAGCCTGTTAGTGTTTTACAATAATCAGTGCACACGGGTGAACGTTGTGAGCACTGTCCATAACTGAAGGCCATGACTAGTAGCCATTCATGTGTTAAGAAATATTTGCCCATGCACACGGGTCATGGCTGAAGGCCATGCTTAATGCCAGTTACTGTTCTAATGTAATTAGTGATGTCATCAGTGATGCGATCTGTGATTTCATCATTGTGGTCATAGTCGGCGCAACAGGGGGCGTGAAGTTAAGGTTGCTTTAGCTGAATTTCAGGGGGTTTGTTTCATTACGTTCTAACCTTAATGTCCCTGCAACTAAAGTGTTTTCCTAGAATTTCAAAGGTTTTGTTACAATGTATTGTGCAGCTTAACATCCCTGAAACTAAAGTTTTGATCTTGAATTTCAAAGGTTTTGTTACAATGTATTGCTCACCTTAACGTCCCTGCAACTAAAGCTTTTATCTTGAATTTCAAATATTTTGTTACAAAGTATTGCTCACCTTAACATCCTCGCAACTAAAGTGTTTTCCTTGAATTGCAAGGGTTTTGTTATGCAAGGGTTTTGTTATTCCATTGATTTTAGAACGCTTCCAGACCACTTTCATGGTTTTCGGCCATGGTCAGTGGGCATGGCTTTTGTCATTGTCCACTGTCCATTTTAAAACGCTACCAGACCACTAGGCATGGCCTTTGGATTGCAGGCTTTGAGAACTCACATTGTTTTTAGGCAATGCACAATGACAATAAATGATGTGCCTTGGAGCACACTCTTTTGTTAAGCAGCGCTCCACAAGCGATAAATCCCTTTACAGTGCCATCATTTTAGCCTGGGCAAATTTGGCACGGCCAATCTGCCGGAGCGCCCATTTTGGCATGCTCTTTTTAGCACAAAATTCATCCCGGTGCTGTTATATTAGTGCAATGGATATTTGGACGTGGCTAACATTGCAGCCACGTCTAAATGCCCTCAAGCTGAATAAGATCACAGGACGGCACTGCAACAAACCTCTCACCTGTGCTGCTTTTCTTTTAATTAAATTAAATAAATTAGATTTTTAAAAAAACATACAGCCTTGAACCCTGGTCATTCAGAGTTTGATATCCAGCATTTAACCACTAGGCCACCATGGTTTGGTGCTTCAAGGGGGGTACATTTCATACTTAGCCTATAATTTAATATGTTCATTGATAAAAGGCTAAGTATGAAACTTGTCAATACTCAAACAATAACATCATTGTAGCATTATGGTTAAATGCTCCATCTCGAACTCCTCAAGGCCAGGGTTCTCTGATAGCAGCATCCAGCATGAATGTGATTTCATTTTTTCTGTTTTATAATGTTGCCCAGAGATGGTGTAGTCCTCTTTTTGAATATATGTGCAGTGTTTAGTTTAGTTTAGTTTATTATTTGTATAGCGCCGCCTGGCCCTGGGGCATCCAGGCGCTTGGCATGGTTAAAATGTAGCCAATATATTACAAGCATGGTCAGTAGGTAAACAATACAGGTAGTCTAGACATTATAAAACAGTTACTGATAATATACACATTGTTACATAATTTACATGTTTTGAAATTGTACAGATTGTGCAGGCAGTAAGTACATGTATGTAGTAATAACTTGGCATTTTAGGCTTCTTTGGTCAGTAGCCAAGTTTTGGCACTGTGTCTGAATTGGTGAAAGGATGGTTTGGTTATGAGATCGTCTCGTAGTGAGTTCCAGAGTTTAGCGGCAAGCACAGGGAAGCTTGTACTGCCTGCTTTTTGGAGCTTAAACTTGGGATATTTAGGCAATGTGTTTGGGCTGATCTAGTCGAGATGGGGTGTGGTGCGTGAAGTTGTCCGAGAGGTATCTAGGTGCTTGGTTGGATAAACATTTGTGAGTGAAAGAGAGTGTTTTATATTCGATTCTCTGAGGTATAGATAGCCATTGCAAGAATCGTCTGGCGTCAGAGATGTGCTCATGTTTGGGTATGTTCATAGCTGCTCTTAGTGCGCTATTTTGGATAACTTGCAGCTTGTTGATGTTCTTTTGGCTGCTACCCAGGTAGAGAGCATTGCAATAGTCGTCTTTGGAGGGTACTAATGCTCTGGCTAAGGTGGTGCAGTTGGAGGTCGAGAGGTAATTTCTACTGGCATTGCTGAGCTTACATGTGTAAGCGGTGGCAGAAGAGATGGCGTTGATTTGTCTCGTCAGTGTAAGGGAGGAGTCAAGGTAAATACCAAGAGTTTTGATGCAGTTGGAGACAGAAATGTTGTTGCCATCGGTGAATGTCTGGTAAAGTTTGTCGAGTTTATTAAATCTGGATTGGGAGCCTAGGAGAAGAAGCTCGGTCTTGTCGTTGTTGAGGCAGAGGCCATGTTTGGCCATCCATTCGTGGATAATAGAATATATGTTGTTGAGTACTGTGTTGTTGGTGGATTAATCACCTGTTAGTGGGATGAGTATTTGAGTGTCATCTGCGTAATTCGTGTAGATGACACCCACATGGTCCAGTATGTCGAAAAGAGGTTTTGTAAACACATTGTATAGAGTGGGGGAAACACAGGAGCCCTGGGGGACGGCACATGTGACAGGGGCTGGTTTGGCAGATGCTGTGGGAGCAATGACCCTCATGGATCTGTTGTTCAGGAAGGACTGAATCCAGGCATTGGCCTTGTTGGAGAATTTGGCTGCTGAGGCTAAATGTTTGCAGAGAATATAATGATTTGCCAAGTCAAAGGCGGCCGACAGGTCGAGGAGGAGCAGAAGGGCTAGTTTGCCGTTGTCTTTGAGGTTGTCCATTTGTGTCTGGAGATCGATCAAGGCTGTCTCGGTGCCGTGTTTGGGGCAGAAGCCTGATTGTCTTAGTCCTAGTAAGTTATTTTTCTCTAGGTGGTTCTGGATCAGCAGGTAGGCAGCTCTGTTAAGGAATTTCAGGAGGAAGGGCACAGCAGTAATGGGTCTGTAATTCGTGGGGACACTGGGGTCTAGCGTAGGTTTCTTGAGTAGGGGTAAAACTCAGGAATCCTTTCGGTTGTTGGGTGCTAGGCTGGATGTGAAGGATGAGTTTATAAGAGATGTGATGAAGGGGGCAAGATGTTTGGCCGCACCTTTGATAACTGGCGCAGGGCAGATGTCACCTTGGCATTTGGAGGGTTTCAGAGAGTTAATTATGTCTTCAACCTCTTTGGTGGTGATGGTGGAGAATTCAAATAGGTTGTTTCCGTCCATAGGTGAGTTGTGGGTGGGAGGGATGGGATTGTCAGCGAAGGTGAGACTTTCTTTCTTTGACTCAATTTTGGCTTGTAACATAGCAATTTTGCCAAGGAGTGCTTCTTGTATATTGGTACTCCAAGAGATGTCTTTGGTACATGTGTCTGGGATGGGAGAAGGGGACTCGAGGTCTCTCAGGATATTGAAGAGCTCTTTGGTGTTGGATTTGGCGTTGCAGATTCTCTCATTGTACATGCTTTTTTTTGTTTGGATGATTGCTGACTTGTAGGTATTGGAGGCTAGGGTGTAGGATGTTTTATTGTTAGCGGATGGAGACTGTTTCCACGCTGATTCAGCTTGTCTTTTGCATTGTAAAGAGCTGAGATGCGCGCGTCGTTTGGCTTTCCGTAGTTTGAGTGGTGCTACAGTATTTATGGCCTCAAGAATAGTTGTGTTATAGAGGTCTACTAATTCAGTGGGGCTGGTAATGGTGGGTGAGAAATCGATGATGGGTTGGAGTAGAGGGAGGAGTTTCTCAACTGTGATATTTTTGCTGTTTCTTGTGAGTGTGGGTGGAGCGTTGGGAAGGGACGCAGGTGTTTGATTGTCTTTGTTGATGGTGAAAGTGATGATGTGATGGTCAGTCCAGGCGCATGGTGTGTTGGAGAGGATGGTGGTGTTGCAGTTGAGGTCTGCTATCCAGTCGAGGATGCAGCCTATGTTGTGTGTGGGTTGAGAGAAGTGGTGGGTAAGTCCTAATTCTGAGATAGTGTTAGCGATGGTGCTTGCTTTGTCATCTTTCTCGTCATTGAACACGAGGTTGAAGTCACCTAGAATAAGTAATCGTGAATTGGGTTTGGTGTTGTTAGAGAGCAGGAGAGCTATATATCATTGAATAAGGATATGGGGACTGGCGGTCCATAGATGGGTGGTGATTGTGCTTGTGTTGCTTGTGGATAGTTTGATGGTGAGTAATTCCGCAGATGGGAGTGATTGGTTTTGTACGTGTCTCATGTTGAGGGAGCTTCTTGCAATAATGACTACACCGCCGCCTTTGGCTGTTTGTCTGTCTGCACGGTAGATGGTGTATTCATTAGGTATGGCTAGTGCTAGGGTGGGGCCTCATGCTGTGTGGAGCCAGGTTTCGGTAATAGCTAAGAAGTCTAGATCGTTGAGAGAGATATTGTCGGCTATGTCTAAGGCATGGGTGACTAATGATCTAGCGTTGATGAGTGCGCCTTTAATTGTTTCAGTGGTAGCTTGCCGTGGTTTTCTGTTGCGTGTGCGGAAGGAGGAGGCATTGGAGCAGAGAGAGAACTGGTCAGGAGATACTGTTGGGTGTGTGAGGTGAGTGGCTGGTTTAGGTTTAGTTTTTCTTGGGCCTATGTTAGGAGGAGTCGAGGTGGTGTGTGTCCTGGATCTGAGGCGGTCGAGTCTCATTATGCCTATGCTGCCTATCTCACAGCGAGCATTTCCTGGGGATCTGGTGTAGCGTGAGATGGCCGCCAGGTGTACCTTAACGGATGCATGAGCCAGTCCAGCTTTTTCCAAGGAAAGCAAGTATGGAAGAATCTGTAGGGCCGTGACCCTCAAGGGGGTAATTTTCTGCGACCGGCACCATGTAGCAAAACACTTCCACTTATGGCCTTAGCACTTTAGAGTTGACGATGCCCTGGCTTTGGCGAGGACCTCTCTGCAGTCTGCTGGCAGTATGTAAATAATGTATACCCTATTACTCAGCTTGTATTTGTAACTCTCTTTGTATTATAATACTGTACTCTTTGTTTTCTGCGTTCTTTTGTAACCAGTAAGCACAGCGCCCAGATGCCTCCGGGCTCAGTGCGCGGTATAAATAAATAAACTAAACTAAACTAAGCTCATAACCCCCAAACTGTAAGCCTGCAGGAGCCATGCCTTCACCGTTCAGAGATCCGGGGTCATGATGAAGGATTGCGTCTCCCTCTCTGAGTATCATCTTTTTGCACCGACACTTTCCGAGTGTGTTGATCACTTGTAGTAGGAGAGGAAATGGGGGAAAGGCATACAGATACAGACCTTCCCACGGGAAGGAGAATGCGTCTCCCATGCTCCTCGGTTGGTGGAATCTGCTGGCAAACTGCTGGCATTTTGCGTTTGCCGCCATTACAAAAAAATCGATCGGAGGTCTGCCCGAATTGACGAATAGATGGTCCACCTGATCCTAACGAAGTTCCCACTCATGGATGGAGTGCATCTCCTATCCTATGCCTCTCACTAAGTCTTGTAGGAAGAAGTTCAAAAGGGACATCCTGATCTCCAAACCAGGCCTCCCTATCGGTGATACCTACACCAGCAATTCTTCCAGACAGACCCTTAACGACATCCTCTTTGTCGTTCCCTCTCCAGCCCTATGGACCACCATAAGGTCTCTGTTCTCTTCCCTTTTTCTGCCTCTACTATTAATGGTGGAACTCAGAGAGAGGTCCTCCTGGCCCCCTTGCACTTTTCCAAGACCATCATTAATGTCTATCTGAATGGCACCGTGTTGGTCCAGGGCTCTCAGCCCAATCCTTTTCGATAGACGCTTCCCGCATCTTACCAACTTCCTACCTTCTCCTGCTTCTCCTACCTACACCCCTCTGGCTCCTCTGCCACCTTCCTCTTCCACCACCTCTCTTGCACCATCTTCATTTTCTCTGGCCACCTTCTTCCTCCTTCACCTCTCTGGCACACTCTCCATCCTCTCGGCCTACTCTGCCATCTCCTTCTTCCTCCTCTGCCCACTCTCGGGCCCCTCTACCACCTCTGCAGGGCGTACCTCTTGCTGTACCCCTCAATGGAGGTCTTTCAAATGTGGAAACTGCTCCACGTCGCTGCTCTCAACTCTCGCTCTGCTGTCAAACATTCCTCCAACATCTGCCGACCCCTCGAAGAACTTGACCTGGATGTCCTCGGTCTCACCGAGATATGCTTCACGGCCAGCTCTGTCACCAATTTTGACACTGTCCTCCCCAATGGTTATAACCCAGGACCAACTGTCCAGAAGGTAGAGTAGCTTTGATCTTTCCGGAGTGGATCCCTGATTTTGTCATTCCTACGCAGGCCTACTCCTCCTTTGAATGCTTGGTCTGCAGGTGCTCTATCTCTCCTAGCGTCTCTCTTACTGTGGCCACCATCTACAGGCTACCTGGTCAGGTTGCCCTCTTCCCCTCTGAGTGGGCCGACCTCTCCTCCTCTCTCCTTGCCTCTATCTCTCAACTTCTCCTCCTTGGAGACCTCAACATCCATCTGGATGCTTCTAACCACTCCTCTGGGCTCTTTCACAATCTCTGTGACTCTCTCTCTCTCTCTCTTTCTATTCTACCGTGTGGCCTAACACATTCCGCCGGGCACACCCTGGATGTTCTCACCTCCTCTGACATCCCCTCTCAAACGCTCTCACCACTCCTCTCTTTTGGACCGACCACTCTCTTCTCTCTTCCCACCAGATGCTCTCTGTTCCCCAGGTGAAGCCAACCCCAGCACTCCTCCTCCTCGGCCATCCGGCCCATGAAGCGTGTGTCAGTGGAGACCTTTGCCGCTACTTTCTCGCTTCCTCCTACGCCTGCGGCTGACCTACACTCTGACACAGCCCTCTCTAATCTGCATCTCTCTATCACTAACACTCTTGATGTCCTTGCCCCTGTTATGAGGATCCGTTTGAAGCACACCTCCAAGTGTAACTCTTGGTATGACTCTGACCTTGCCACCCTTAAACGCAAGTGCAGGGTGGCCGAGAGGAAGTGAAGAGCATAAGACGAACCCTCTGACAAACTGGCCTGTCGCCTGCTCCAAAGGCAATACAGACACTCTGTCTTGTCCAAGAAGAGAGCCTCCATTCAAGCCCGCGTCTCTGCGGCCTCTAAAAACATGGCCACACTCTGCTGCAGTCTCTACCTCTCCTGTTCCCTCCCAGGCCCTCTGCCGTGCACTGCCTTCTTACTTCACCACTAAAACCCAGGACATCCTGTCCTCTCTACTCTTCCTCTTTCTCTACCTCTCTCAGCCCGCTGCGGCCACCTCTCCCTCTCCTCCCCGTTCTCCTCTTTCCCCAAGTTCACCCCTGACAATGCTTCCAGACAAGTCCAATCTGTAAAAGTGTCATCCAAACAGGTGCTCCCCTGCTCCTCTAGAACCATCCAGGACTGCATCGACATCCTTGTTCCAGCGTTGGCCAATTTCTGCAATCACTCTTTTGCCATGGGAACTTTCCCCTCCCCCTAAAGCACACCCTTGTGCACCCCATCCTAAAGAAGCCTTCTGCCGATCCTTCCTCTCCAGCATATTACTGCCCAATCCCTATCACTCCTTTCCTGGGCAAACTCCTGGAAAAGCTGGCCATCTCCCAGCTTACTCTCCATACCGAATCGGTTGGTTGTATCCATTACCATCAGTCTGAGTTTAGAGCAGCCAGAAGCATGGAAACCGCTCTCCTGAACACCCATGAAGACCTGCTCTCAAATCTCTTCCTCTCCTCACCTTTCTCTCCACATGTGGTGCTCCCCAGGGCTCTGACCTCTCACCGTGGCTCTTCAACCTTTACTTGGCATTTCTGGCCCATCTCATCTCTACCTTCTCTCCTAGCTTTCAGTGTTATACGGATGACACTCAGCCATCCTTCAGGGTCCCCACAGCCTCCTCCTCTCTCTCTCTCATTCCTGGCTGTCTATCCGTGATTCAGGAATGGTGCGCCTCCAACGATCTCTGCCTGAACGCCAGTAAGACTGAGATCCTTCTCAATGGGACCCCTGCTGCCACTTTCCCTCTTTCACTCTGGCCGCTCTCCTTGAGGCCTCTACCTGCATCTTCCTGCGAGGAAAAAAACCTTGGTGTCATCTTCGACTCTACCCTCTCCTCTCCTCTCATCACTGACATTTCTAAGAAGTTCCACTACCAACTGCACCTCGTCAGCGGTATTCTTCCTTTTCTCCCTTTCCCCCAGAAACTCACTGTCTCCATAGCCCTGGTTCTCTCTAGGCTGGACTGCTACAGCCTCTTTCTAAATCTGCCTGCCTCTACTCTTCACCCTCTGCAACTCATCCAAAACAAGACTGGGAGACTTGTCCTTCACCTCAAGCCCAGGGATCGTATCTCTCCAGCCCTGAACTCTCTCCACTGGCCCCTGGCGGCTCCAAGGATCAAGGTCAAGACCCTCTGCATTGTCCACAAGGCTTTCTGGGGCCAGGGACCACACTGCATCCAACTTTCTCTTCCCAAGCACTTTCCTTTTCAAGCCCTCCTCTCATCCACCTCCAACTCTCTGAGGGTCAGACGCTTCTCCAGGCTGAGAGTGGGGGGTAGATCTCTCTCCGCCACTGGTGCCTTCATCTGGAACAGCCTCCCTGCCTCTCTCAAACTTGAGCAGGATAACCTCAGGTTCCAGAAACAACTCAAGACCTTCCTTTTTGCTTCCGCTTTCTCTCTCTCTCCCCTAATGTTCTTGTCTTCTGCACTAACTGGTTACCTGGCCTCTCTTTGTCTCTCCTTTCTTGTCTTATCGCGCCTAGAAACGCATGCGTACAGGCGCGTTATAAATGACTTATCATATCATATCTTCTAAATCTCAAGACAGGATACCAATGGACCTCAACTACTGTACTCAATCTCAAATACACATATGTTCTGCTACAAGTACTGTACACTGTACTTAGGTAGGATCTTCTAAATCTCAAGTCAGGTACCAATGGACAGTGACTATGGTACTAAACCCCATCCATACATACATAAATACATACTCTGAAAAGTGCTGTACACTGTATTAAGGGAGTTACTTCTAAAACGCATGTTGGCATATCAATGTACAGAAACAACGTCAGAAAGTACAGTGCACTGTACTAATACTTGGTGACCCAAAGCACAGGACATGGTACCAATATTCAGTAAATACTGTAAAATAGTCCAGTACGTTTTACCGAGGCAGTTACTTCCAATACTCAGGACCGGGTACCAAGGTAAAGTAACCACCTGTGAAAGGTTCAGTACTGGGCGGAGACCTTCTACAGTCCATACTTCAGGGCCGGATGCCAACAGAGGTCACTTTTGAAAGTATTGGAAACATTTGTGGTTATGAATGTTACCATTAACTTTGTAGGCACCCATAGCAAGTTAATATAATTTGGTCGCCCAAAAGAATTCATTTTGTATCCAAAAATTAAAACGAATGGATCTATTAAATAACACTGTGCATGCATTTATTTATTTAATGGCTCTATTAAATAAAAAATAGTTTATATACATTCTGAAAAAGTAAAGTGGCCATCACTGGGAATGGTAAATTACAATCTTACACACCTGAGGGTTCAATCATCTGGAGACTTTTCTTTACAGGTTACCAATGTCAAGTGAGTGCTGTGAAGCACACATGCCAGTGCAGCAACTCAGAACCGTCCACACCAAGGACAAGATACCAAAGTACAGCAGCTACTGTGAAACTTACGGCACTCAGTCCCAAAACAGTGTCTTCCCAAATTGAGGATAGGAGCTGCTGTATAGAAACATTGCACTGCACCCAGATAGGGTTTCAAACCGCATCACAGGTTACCAATGTACAGTAAGCACTGTAAAAGCACAGTGCACTTTACTACTGATAGCGTCTTGCCAAACACAGGACACGTAACCAACAGGAGCCGCTGTAAAAGTACAGTACACTGTATGTAGATAGGGTTTCCAAACTGCATCACAGGTTATCAATGTACAGTAAGTACTGTAAATGCACAGTGCAGTTTAATAATGATAGCGTCTTGCCAAACTCAGGATAGGATAACAACAGGAGCCGCTGTAAAAGTACAGTAAACCGTACCTAGGGAGGGTTTCCAAACCGCATTACAGTTTATCAAAGTAAAGTATGCACTGTAAAAGCACAGTGCACTTTACTACTGATAGCATCTTGCCAAACACAGGACAGGATAACAACAGGAGCTGCTGTAACATTACACTACACTGTATCCAGATAGGTTTTCCAATCCACATCACAGGTTTTCAATGTACAGTAAGCACTGTAAAAGCACAGTGCACTTTACTACTGATAGGGTCTTCCCCAAATCAGGACACGATAACAGCAGAAGCCGCTGTAACAGTACAGTACACTGTACCCAGATAGGGTTTCCAAACCGCATTACAGGTTATCAATGTACAGTAAGTACTGTAAAAGCATAGTGCACTTTACTATTAATAGCGTCTTGTCAAACTAAGGACAGGATAACAACAGGAGTTGTTGTAACAGTGCTCTACACTGCATCCAGATAGGGTTCCAATCCGCATCACAGGTTATCAATGTACAGTAATCACTGTAAAAGCACAGTGCATTTTACAACTGATAGGGTCTTATCAACTCAGAACAGGATAACAGTAGGAGCCGCTGTAAAAGTACAGTACACTGTACCTAGTTAGGCTTTATAAACCACATCACATGATATCAATGTACAGTAAGCACTGTAAAAGCACATGGCACGTAACTACTGATAGCATCTTGCCAAACTCAGGACAGGATAACATCAGGAGCCACTATAAAAGTACAGTACACTGTACCTAGCGAGGGTATCCAAACCGCATAACAGGTTATCAAAGTAAAGTATGCACTGTAAAAGCACAGTGCACTTTACTACTGATAGCGTCTTGCCAAACTCAGGACACGTAATCAACAGGAGCTGCTGTAAAAGTAACGTACACTGTATGTAGATAGGGTTTCCAAACTGCATCACAGGTTACCAATGTACAGTAAGCACTGTAAAAGCACATTGCACGTAACTACTGATAACATCTTGCCAAACTCAGGACAGGATGACATCAGGGGCCACTGTAAAAGTACAGTACACTGTACCTAGATAGGGTTTCCAAACCGCATCACATGTTATCAATGTACTGGAAGTACTTTTAAAGCACGGTGCACTTTACTACTGATCTGGTCTTCCCAAACTCAGGACAGGATAACAGCAGGAGCCGCTGTAAAAGTACAGTAAACTGTACCTAGATAGGGTTTCCAACCCCATCACAGGTTATCAATGTACACTAACTACTGTAAAAGCATAGTGCACTTTACTACTGATAATGTCTTGCCAAACTCAGGACATTATACCAACAGGAGCTGCTATAAATGTACAGTACACTGTACATAGATAGGGTTTCCAAACTGCATCACAGGTTACAATGTACAGTAAGCACTGTAAAAGCACAGTGCAATTTACTACTGATAGGGTCTTCCCAAACTCAGGATAGGATAACAACAGGAGCTGCTATAAAAGTACAGTAAACTGTACCAAGGTAGGGGTTCCAATCCGCATAACAGGTTATTAATGTACAGTAAATACTGTAAAAGCACAGTGCACTTTACTACTGATAGCGTCTTGCTAAACTCAGGACACGTAACCAACAGGAGCTGCTGTAAAAGTAAGGTACACTCTATGCAGATAGGGTTTCCAAACTGCATCACAGGTTACCAATGTACAGTAAGCACTGTAAATGCACAGTGTGCTTTACTAATGATAGCGTATTGCCAAACTCAGGACAGGATAACAGTAGGAACCACTGTAAAAGTACAGTAAATTGTAACTAGAGAGGGTCTCCAAACCGCATCACAGGTTATCAATGTACTGGAAGTACTGTTAAAGCACGGTGCACTTTACTACTTATCGGGTCTTCCAAAACTCAGGACATTATAACAGCAGGAGCCGCTTTAAAAGTACAGTAAACTGTACCTAGATAGGGTTTCCAACCCCATCACAGGTTATCAATGTACAGTAAGTACTGTAAAAGCATAGTGCACTTTACTACTGATAGCGTCTTGCCAAACTTAGGACAGGATAACAATGGGCTCTGCTGTAACAGTACACTACACTGTACGCAGATAGGGTTTCCAATGCACATCACAGGTTATCAATATACAGTAAGAACTGTAAAAAACCAGTGCACTTTACTACTGATAGGGTTTTCCCAAACTCAGGACAGGATAACAGCAGGAGCCACTGTAAAAGTACAGTACCCTGTAACTACATAGGGTTTTCAAACCGCATCACAGGTTATCAATGTACAGTAAGTACTGTAAAAGCACAGTGCACTTTTCTACTGATAGCGTCTTGCCAAACTGAGGACAGGATAACAACAGGAGCCACTGTGACACACTAGTGTATAGGCGAGTTATAAATGCCATATCAGATCATATCACTGTAAAGGTACAGTACACTTTACCTACATAGGGTTTCCAAACCGCATCACAGGTTGTCAATGTGCAGTAAGTACTGTAAAAGCACAGTACGCTGTACTAGTACAGGGCCTTCCCAAACCCATGGCGGGAAAGCAATGAATAGCAACTACTGTAAAAGTACAGTACACTGTGGTGAGTTAGGGTCTTCCAAAATGCATGCTACAGTCCCCATGCAATGATTTTGTATTGTGACACACCTGTTGGAAAAGATACAATGTGCCCATTTCATTTATCGGCCATATAGGGTGACATAAGGTAATTATTTCTGCACCACAGTCTATCCCTCATTCTCACAAGCGTCTCCGGGACCAGAGTGTCCTCGTCATGTCCAGGGGATAGATCTAACGCCGGGAAGCAGTGACAGATGGCGATTCATGGCCTCTATCCCCGAGCCGCATCGCCACAGTGCCCGCGTCCATCCACTGAGGTATTTTGAGGACAGAGCTCATGTGAAATGCGCCTGACTAATGTTTCCATCAGTTGCACATTAGCGTTCACCCAGCCCCGTTTCTTGGCCCGGGCGGAGTGGGCGACGGCCCGGGGCGCAGAGCTAAATAGCTCAGGATGGGGGCTCAGTAAGGGGCCCACCCAGAAAGCTGCTTCGGAGCTTGCCGTGCAACAGATTAAGCAGCCTCTGGGATGTGCGGCTGGCTGCTCTCTGCCGACTTATGGATGACTGCGATGCAGTCGGAATATGCAAACAAAGGCATGCATATTCCAAACGCAGCACGTGAGATGCTCTGGAGTCACACACCCCCAGCCCCTCATTCTTTGTGCTGACAGCCTTTCAAGTGGGGCAATTTATACGTTTGGTTCGCTTAACAAGCCACTGTTTTCACACAGTATGTGCTTAACAGTTCGGTGTTAAGAACTGAGCATGGGGCATTTTTATTCACCAGGCCAGCACAAGCATCAGTTAGCTGACCAAACCAAGGCATTCTTCCATGAGAATTAACGTGCCACACAGAAGAGTTTTAAACTATTTCTTTATTTTCACGTCTCTTCATTTGACACCCCAAAACGCTTTATTTTTTTGTATATAACTTTTTAGTTACATATTGCCCATCGCTGGGAAGTTTAACTGTAATTTCCTTGCTTAAGTATTCTAGTGGCTGCTTTGGAACATGGACTAAATGCATCTGCTCAGCATCAAGGGTCTTTTAATTTTCTCAACAAGTCAGCCACTGCCTAGCGCACACCAGATGGCAACTCAATGTCACCTGGCAACTTGATTAGGAAAGTAGAGTTCATTGTGTGTCACCGTGCCAACAGTAGTCCACGGCAAATCAATGCAGTGATGTGTGCAGCAATGATTTGTGCGTTGCAGAAGTCACCACCCTGTTGGTTAATGGTGTCTATGTGGTGCTCCCTTATGCAACAGCACACGTTTCTTTGTCTGACGTGCCCAATGTCCATACAAGAGCACACTGGGATGTTTTGTGTAAGTGACTCTGTCGAGCATGCCATACTGTGCCCACACTTAAACACATAAAGCAATTCAAGAAGTTGCCTCAAATTGTAAATCCACTAGGCCACACGTCCCTTCTGCACTGCCACACCATGATTTTCACTAGCTGCAGGCCAGCACTAATAAGAGATGATAATGCCAGCAGCTCTCTAAGAGCACGGGCCTGCTCTCTTTTGCCAAAATAACCCCTGAGTCCTGCGCAATGGTTAGGAGGTAGTGGCTGAGAAACTGTGGGTCCTATACCACGCATCAGAAGCCGGTTTTGTTTAAAACGCTTCATCAGCTTATTACTGGTCAGGCTAAAGTTTAAAAGAAGCACAATCCTTTCTGTGTAGCCTTTCTGTGCATTTTATATTGGGTCTCTCTTGTGTGGTATCCTGCCCTGTCTGTAAATAAATATCAATAATGATTCTGTATTTGGGGTTGGGCATGCTCCCACTGAGACCCAGCACTTCCTCTTCTAAAATTCTTCAGAAACAAGAAGCAAAAGAGCCTTTGTACCCAATTTGAGCGGCTGATGTTGCAGCCATTTTATACTTGCATCCAACAACATAATCTGTCCAAATGAGCATCTATAGTTCATGGCTACAAACATTGTAATGTTAGGGTGAGTATTGTGAACCGTGATGTGAGCACCAAGCCATGCATCAGTAATGAATTTAGAGATTCACACATACAATCCTTTTATCAGACTTGTTTATCAAATGTATGGATCTCTGATCACTGTCATAGTCCTGAAATGCTCTGTGATTTAATGCAAAGCATACATGAATCCTCATTGGTGCTATTTGTTGCCTTTGCTACTCTCAGAGACTTATTTTGAAAGAGTATAAAGTGTACCAGACTGTGTTTCTTGGAATGATAACCTTCTATCAGAAACAAATTAATATGGTTAGTCTAGTATTGCCCCTTGTGAAATATAAAGGAGGTGTTATGAACAGAACACCTGCAACACAGGGGAAGGCCAGTGGGCCTTCAGACCACGGCAGGCTGGTCACACCGCTGAGTGCCAGTACGAACAGCTTGAAACTGCTTTCAGGCAAGGCCTTCCCTAAGAGCATGTGACAGAAAAAACATTTACTTGGGCAGCAAAAGCTGTGTTTTCACATTTGAATTCTTCTGTAAAGTACTTGAATTACAATGTAATGAAACCAGCTTCATGTATATAGCAATTATTTATTCATATTGAGGAGGGGTTTTGTTGCACAACAGAGGTGCAGTTTGGGAGCAGCGTGTGCCAGTCGGAGGGGGGGGGGGCGCATTCTGATGTTTCGCACTGGGCACCAAGTTGGCTAAAAAACTGCCCTGCGTTCACCGAGTCTACCGACCCGCCCTGATCGAGCCACATGTTGGCTACTGTCGTGAAACCCACTCGCTGATACTTACAGCGTCTATGTGTGCAACAGATTGTTACCCCAATCATAATACTGAACAAGCCCCAGCCACCAACACCATCTTTGCAATGTAATGTTCGTCTCAGGAGGATAGTTCGGGGGCAATGTGCTCATCTTGGAAGCACAACCACGCAGAGCAACACAGGTTCGATCCCTGGGCCCGCGTTTAGAAACCTCTGGGAATTAAGCGCATTATAAATAACCAATTACAATACATGAATGGCGAATCCTGCCTCTTCCCCCTGGCGGCCTTGAGCGGGGTCGAAGAGGCGAGCCTCCCTAGGCTGGCATTCAAGTGGGAGACATCCTCCTTCAGATATCTAGGTGTATCTATCCACCGAGATCCCAAGACTGAACATGCTCTGAACACAGTAAAAGCCAGAGACAGCCTAGAAAAAGCAATGATCCTCTGGGGCAGGCTACCGCTTTCAGTGGCTGGTAGAGCGGGACTACTCAAAATGGTAGCACTCCCCCGTCTCCTACATTACTTCACAAATGTCCCATACTACATCCCGCTGCAATTCTTCAGAGAACTGAATAAGCTTTGCAGGAGTTTCCTTTGGCAGGGGGGGAGGCACAGGGTGGCACTCGAGGTAATGCAGAGGCCCTATGACAAGGGGGGCTTGAAAATCCCAAATTTTGAGCTATACTATCTGGCAGGCCCATTAAAGCATGTGATCCAATGGATGGCAGACGAAACGACAACAGACACCCGACTCCTACAGCCAGCGCTCTCCCCGGGGCTCCTTAGAGACCTCCTTTGGACCACACCCAAAACAAAGCAGAACCACCCATACCTAATCAACCTCGGGATCCAGATTTGGAAGCGAGCCTGCAGAGCTGTGAATGCTAAAGACCCCTACTCTCCTCAGATCCCGCTGGCAGCCACAATGACGGCTAGACCTGATGGCCAGATGATAATTAGGAACATATGGGAGCCCTATGGGATTGCCACCCTGGGCGACCTGGGGAACGATCAAGGCATCCTACCATTTGAGGAGCTGCACGAAACCACGGGACTACCCGCAGGTCAGTTCCTGTTGCACAGAGCCGTAATAAGCACTCTCAAAACCCGATGGCCTGAGGTTGATGACTTTGAAGCTGAGACAGAGGTAGTGGAAAACATGCTGAATGCGGCTGAAGGGGGACATGAAACCTCAAGGATTTACGAGTCGCTGCTCGATGGCACAACCAGACAAGACCTTAAATGTAAAGGAAAATGGGAGCAGGAATTAGGCCTTCAGTTTGGGGACAAAGAATGGCAAGTCATGATAAACTACCACAAGAAAGTGTCCAGAAACGCCCGACTACAGCTTATACAATTCTACATCATTAACAGAGCTTACCTTACCCCAGAGGTCATCTCTAAATTTAAAGGTGCAGGAATCACAGAATGCCCTAAATGCAGAGAACCTCGTGCTGGCATGACCCACATGTTTTGGGGCTGCCCGGCACTTCAAACCTACTGGAAGCAAATAGAGACAAAAGTGATGGAAGCAGGCATAACCTTGGACATTCAGTCTTCAAAGGTGTGCATACTGGGCAAATACACAAAAAACAAGAAGAACAGACTACTCAACAAGATGAAAGATCTGATGTACATACTGGCCAAAAGGCGCATCGCAATGGAGTGGAAGAGCCCAAGGATTCCAAGCATAACACAGCGGTGGGAGGACCTCCGCAAATGGTCGACAGCGGAAACAGGGGCCTGGGAGAATGCCCAGCGGGAACAGAAACAGGACATTAGCGAAGACCTGCGACAATGGGTATCGCTGACGGTGACACTATTCCGCCACCGAGAGGAAACCTCCTCTAACGAAGAAGCAAGCAGTCCACAAGGGCTCTCCAACTAAGTCGAACAATAGGGAACATGGGTTGGACCTGGGGAAGTGGGAGGAATGGGCGGGGGGGGTTCACGAAAGTTATGTTGTTTTTTCTTTTGTATGTTACGATAAAATAATAAAATACATTTTTAAAAAAAAATACAATACATGAATGGCAGTGGTGAACATAGTGCATTTTTTTTAATGTATGTTTATCAAGCAGTGAGAAAACTTAAATACAGAAAATAAGTAATATATCAGCAACAACTTTGCAGCTAAATAGCTGCTAATTCCAACATACTATATATGTCTGTGTCGAGAACTAAATAATCGCTATTAGTACGGTTCTATGTCATTTCATCGTCAGGCATTTCAAAGCCTGCAATTTAAACGTGTTTAGCAGTTCATCAAGTTTTTTTTTTTAGCGGGTTTCTCCACCCAATCCCCCCTCCTGCACCTATTTTTACCTATACCCAACCCCCCAACCATTTATCTGCCCTTTCCCACCCCCCCTAAAAAATTTGATGAACTGTCAAACACGTTTAAACTGTAGGCTTTGAAATGCCTGACGATGAAAGAATGTCGTACCATTAGTACACGACTAGGGGGAAGGGGGCTGCCTCCCATACAATCGGGAGGCTCAGAACAGGGGTATTACCACATGGTAAACCGACCGCTCTGAGCCTCTTTGGAAGCAGGATGCCTCTTCCTGGACGGTACTACGTTAAGTGCGCCCCCAGTGGCCATCTTCCTTACCTTCCCCCAACCCCAATTTCCACCCCCCCCCACCCATCCCCACTTACCTTGCACTCTGTCGTCCCTCATTGGTGGTTCCCGGGGCAGCTCTGTCGTGGCAATAGCCACCATAAAAAGGGACCACATTTAGTTCTCTTCTCCCTGATCCATGGTGGCCATCGTGATTTGTCGTTTCCCAACTTGAAAAAAAAAATCATTAGTATCTCGGTACAATGTGCCGAGATACTAATAGCATAAGAGATCTGGCGGACTTCCGAGCTTTGGGTCCAGGTATCTGCTAAGGTGTGAGAGTGTGATTGGGCCATAGAGGAGAGTCAAAGCTCGATTAATGTTCATGTGGGGATGGCTAGGCCTGTGGTGGCCTTCGACTTGATCTCAGTGCAGCCCTTGACAGGGTGGATCACTCTAAGCTTCTTTCTCGAGGGGTTTCTGGCAGTGCCCTCCTGTGGTTTCATTTGTCTCTTTCCGATCATTCATTCACAGTTTCCTGGAAGGGGTCTACCTCTAAGTCACACCCTCTTTCCGATGGGGCTCTCAGGGTTCTGTTCTAGGCTCTCTCCTATTTTCACTCTATACATTACCTTTGGCCTCTCTGTTTTTTGATTTCAGGTGCATGTATGTGCCAATGACACATGGGTCTTCAGCTCCTTTCCTTCATTTCACAATCCTACTCATCCATGTGTTTCTTCCTGCCTCCCGGCTGTTGAATCATGGATGTCTCCTCGGGTCCTTTGTCTTAGCCTTAACCCCTTAAATGGCCCATTTTTGCTAGGTACACAATAAGGAACAGTGTAAACAGGCACCCGGTCAATAGATGTTTCTACAGTAAGGCATGATGGGACTGCTAAAGTGGGACTATGTCATTCTCCAATTCCCAGAACAAATCAGAAAGTATATTTTGGAGAAAAAAAATAGTTCTTCCTAAATTTGTTGGAACTTGTGCTTTTTCTTTGCACTAGTTGGTGAGTACACGAGGTTGGCTGCACAGAACCCCATACCTTATTTAATGTATCACATGCTATAAGAGTGTTTCCCACTCCTTCACTTGTGTTTCAGACGTAGTCCTGCTCATATCACAAATTGTGCATTTGGACAAAAAAAATGGAGTAAACAGATTTTGCACCATTTTTGCTCCTTGGATAATGAAGGAATGGAGCAAAGCCATTTCACTCCACTTTTCAGATGCATTGGAGAAGAGGTTAATGTTTCCACAGTTCATGGACACCACATATATTTTAGTGTGCAATTATTGGGTCAATAGCTTTGTCCTGGTACAACCTCTAATTGCATATCATGCAAACAGTCAAAATGATGCCACATATGTTTGCTCAATTTCTGAGCCTGTACATGTGTCATGTAATCTGGCCCATCAAAAGATTGAATAATATCATAGTGTTTCAATGCAGTTTGGTGACATGTATGTGTGAGCGAAGATTTGACAACGCATTTGTAGATCCCCAAATCCATGGCAGGATGGTTGTTGAGTAAAGCTGGCTGAGTTTGCACAGTGTCGTGGACTAAACCTGGAACTTGTGTTGTAGGAAATTTGGGTGGAGAGCAGAAATGTCCACTGATCTCAATCCAGAAAGTTTTGCAAGTATAGAGCCCCCTCCCCCACACCCCATATTCTCTTCTCCTTCTCTCACAAGGCACTGGACGAGGTCTCTATAGTAATCCGCTCTGTAAAAGTCTCCTCCAAACAGGTGCTTCCCTGATCTTCCAGAACTATCAAGGATAATATTCCCTCTCACCCCTGATTCGCTCTTTCCCTCAACCACTCAAGCACTCCCTTGTGCACCCTCTCCTAAAAAGCCGTATGCGGACCCTTCCTGCCCAGCTAACTATCGCCCCATCCCCATCATTCCTTTCCTAGGCAAACATCTGGCAAAGCTGGTCATCCCCCAACTGACCCACCAAACCGAATCTGCTGGCTGTCTCCACGACCACCAGTCTGGATTCAGAACATCAAAGGCATGGAAAGTGCTCTCCTGAACATCTGTGAAGCCCTGCTCTCAAATCTTGATTCTAACTCTGCCTCTGTTCTGAGCCTTCTCGATCTTTCCACTGCCTTTGAGACAGTCAGTTATGCCATCCTCATAAATCATCTCAGCGATACCCCTGGCATCAAGGATAGGGCACTGGCTGACCTCTTTCCTTTCTGACCGACCTTCCCAAGTGCAGCTGGGCCCTTTCCTCTCCTCCACCTCACGCTCTACCTGCAGCGTTCCTCAGGGATCTATCCTATCGCTGTGGCTTTTCAACATCTAACTTGCCCTCTGACCCCCTTCTCTCCTAACTTCCAGTGTTATGCTGATGACACGCAGCTCTCCTTCAAGCTTCCCTCCTCCTCTTCCTCTCTCATACCTGACTGCCTGACTGCTATGCAGGCATGGTGTTCTGCTAACAATCTCTGCGTTAGTGACAGTAAGACTGAGATCACTCTCATTGGGACTCCTGCTCCCTGTTTGCCTCCAATCCTGCTCCCTCCCCTCACCCACTTGTGAGGAAAAAAACCTTGAGGTCACCTTCGATTCTTCTCCCTCCTTCTCCCCTCACATCACGGCCCTGCTCCACCTCCTCAGGCATTCTCCCTTTCCTCCCCTTTCCTGATCCTCCCTCTGGAACGGCCTTCCTCCCCCTCTCAGACTTGAGCCGGATCTCCTTAAGTTCCGGAAACTTCTCAAGACCTTCCTTTTCACCCCCTCCTTTCCTCTACCCCTCCCTTGCTAAACTGTCCCCTGCCTCTGCACTCCACTCCAGTGTGCCTGGACCCTTATGCACCTTACTGTGACCAGGCCCTCCTCATCCAGTCTACCCCAGCGCCCCTTACCAGCACCTGCCCAAGGGCACCCTTCCCTGACTAGCTTGATTCTAGTCCAGCACTCCCCTGCACCATTTTACCCTGTCCCCTCACTCCCTATGGCACTTGCCTTCCTGGGCCCCCCTCAGCACTTGCCCAGCCCTAGGGCCCCTGCCTTCCTGCACCCCCACCCCCTTTCACTCACCCCAGCCCGTCCCCTTTCCTTCACCCCAGCCCGTCCCCCCTGACCTGCCCCCTCCCAACTGCACTTACACAATCGGAATGTCACAAGGCCTAGTAGGACCGTTCCTTACTGTTATTGGTTTTCTCCTCTGCTTCCCCCACCCTCCGCCCCATTGTCTTGTGGTGACGTATAGGCACCATAGAAAAGTCCAATAAATAAATAAATAAATGAAATACATATCTGGATTTCTTCTCTTGTTGCACATTAATACATTCTTCAATCATTCATCACTGTATCTGTATGCAGTTAAGAGCACAGTTAATCAAGCACTCTATATGTTGTTAATGTCAAACATTCCATGCATAAAAGATCATTGTTTCGACGAGTATCTGTAATAGAAAATCTATAAGCGAGCAAAATAACTCGTTGAGGTAAATGCTTGACCAAGTATGTCAGACACAGATTCAAATCCCTGCAGAGCTGACTTCGCCCTTAACTCCTCCGAGATCAAAACAGGTAGCGCTGTTACATTGAATACTGCCAATACATGCTACTATAGTGCTTAGAAATGGGAGTATACAATACGAAGCACTAAGCAAGAAAGTTTTATTATAATAAAATCAGGAATCATTCACCCAGATTCTCTTTCATCACAGCCATGTTATCTGGTTTCCACCCTTACAAAATCTAGAAACACGGTACGTCAGCCAATAGCAGTTCATTAACCCCTTAAGTCACGTGCTGGGCTATTATGCGTGTCTATGCAAATAGGACGAGCGTACTCGTCCTCAGCACTTAACAGTGGGAGGATTTAATTTGCCGCTTATCATTGGTCTAAGAATCTGTCCTTTCCGTCACCCGAGCCCTTCACCGTGTTCCCTCACTGCCAGCCAGCAGACTACATGTATGGCCAGCTTCTCATGCTCAATGCCTGGTTTAAGGAACACTGGTCGTGTCCAGCTTCGCTACATTGCAGGCATACACCCTCACAGCTTTCGGTGTCTTTGCCCGTGAAGGTTCCTTTACAGGAAAGATACACCGTGCCCTCTACTGGATAATGAGTTGCCAAGCCGCCATCTTTGTTCAGGGAGAGTGTCAGAGGCCGCCAGGGCTTTTAACCTTGCAAGCTCTCAACGCACTTTTGCAAAATGATATTACTATGTTCGCCTCGCTAATGGCAGGCCTCATCCTTAGGCTTCGAGCTTCCACAGGGGTAAACCCCCAGCCTTGCATTTCTCCTGCTGCGCTTATGAGGGCCCCACTCTGACGCAGAGCTGCTCCCTGCATGGCCTGGCCACCAAGCCTGTCATCAGCTTCATGCGACCTGCTTGGCATTCACTATCAACCATGCTGACCCTAATAACCCCGGCATCCGTCCATTCATAACCAACACATACCCATAACTCATTCCCATTTCCCCAGAAAAGTGTAGAATGAGACATTGTTTGTTTGTTGGCATAAAGGGCCACAGAATTTATTCCACAATAACAAAAACCACAATGCACACATTTGTGGAAAAATTGTTCGCAAGATGCAGCGACTGCTCCGTGTCCAAAGAACCTGCTTCCCCCTTTTCCTTCCCAAGAGTCCATAAGAAGGCCCAACTCTCCCCACCTTGGTGTCCGAGCCTCTCCTGCCCCTGCAGGCGCTCCTGGGCGGGGAGAGTGCCGTTTCCTTGGGGTAAGCTGAGCCCTAGCTGTTCCTCCCAGACGCCCCTGCCACTTAGGCTCCCAAGGAGCGCTGGGTCTGAGAAGAGCGAAAACCCTTCCTGCTTTCTCCTGGCTCCTCCGGAGTCTGTCTCCTGTGTTTGTCCGGGCAAACACCGCCACACCATGTGTGGGTTCCCGCCCACCGTGGCTCTCCCTTTTCCTCCTCCTCTCACATTTCCAAGATTTTTGTGCAAATATTCCAGAAAAACAAGTCCATACCTAGCAATGATAGGTGTACCCCATCTTTCAAAAAATATTCTGGAGATTTTAAATTAATCAGACCATGTCTGATCTGCCCAAAACCTCTGCCCCTGCAGAATTTTGCCATCGAACAGTTAAGCTTGCGCCTGGATTTCTCCACTGCCGCATGATTACCTGCGCCTTTCCATGCTAACCTTGGAATCATCTCAGACCAAACTATCTCAGTTTCCCCCAGCTGTCCCGCCAGTTCCTAAAATGAGAGCATCATCTCCTGCATGAGAGCCCCTCTCCCTAAACTTGTTAAGTCATTCCCCCCCAAGTGAATGATCAGGATGTCAGGTTTTTCCCAGCAGGTTGATAGCTTGCGCACCTGTCCTTGCAGCTGTGCCCATTACATACCCGGCACCCGTGCCACCCCCTCCTGAATTCACCCACCGTCAGCTTTTCTTGCTCCGCTGTCCAGCTTGCCCCAGCCCTAGACACCAAGGAATGTCCTACCACACATACCGATCTCTTCTTCCTTCGGGCTGGTGCTAAAGGAGGGAAAGAAGAAGGCATGTCACCCTTACATTTTTTCAGGCATAATGTATCTCCTAAGACAACCAGATTTCCATCTGCCTATTTTGCGACTTCCCCCATCCCCACGGCTGCCGCTGATGTTGCAGCCCCGATCCGAAATGAGTGTGTTCCAAACACACCTTCATTCTCGCCAATTCTTTCCAGAGACAGCTCCATCACTCTCTTAAACTGAAAGCTGCTTAGGGCAGAACCGTCCTGATGAATAAGAAACAGATGCAGGTCTCACTCTGAGAAACCCCACCAGGGCCCTGACTGGGCATAACGGGCTCCCTGTAATGGTCTGTAGGGACACTTTACACCCTTTGCCCTCCTGATCTGTCTTTGACTTTTTTAACCACAAAGTTACCTGAGCCTCGGAACATTGCACATCCTGTATTTGCAAATACCTTGAGCCTTTCGCCCCTCTGTTCTCAGGGATAAGCTCGCTTACCCTGAACGCCCCGAAGAATGCTACTGTGAATGCCGCTCTGAACAGCGCTACTTCGTAACCCCTGTGACAGATTTGTTCTGGACTGGCCACCAACCTCTGCAATTTGACAAAATCTATGAATGCCACCACAATGGGAAAGAGTTCCAACAGTGTGATGTCCTTGGTGACCCCTAGGCGATGCCACTCCTCTGGCCATGCCCTGCCGCACCACTTCTTGTCAAGGATTGCCCCAAACCCAAGCACCCCCGATGCGTCTGTGAATAACTTGCGCCTGTTTTTGCTGTTCCTTACTGTTCTCCACATGCGCACCCCATTGAAACTGTCCAAGAATTCATCCCACATGGCCAAGTCTTCCCGTACCTCCGCACCCAACCTCACATGTTGACCAGCGTGCTTCAGGCCAACCATTTTTAGCTCAATACTCCTTGCGAATGCCTTACCCACCGGGATGACTTTGCCCGCAAAATTAAGGTTGCCCGCCATGACCTGGAGCTCTTTCAGGGTTGCCTTCCTCTTGGACCTCAAGTCCTTGATGCATGCCTTCAGCTTAGTTACCTTATCCTGTGGTAGCCTGCATACCCCTGCCACTGAATCAATCTCAATTCCTAGGAAAGTTAGGCAGGTCACCGGGCCTACAGTTTTCCCTTTGGCCAACGGGACCCCCATTACCCTCATCCATCTTTGAAAGACATGCATGACTTCATCACACTCTGGCGTCCCTTCTCTCCCGATGAACAAAAAATCATCCAGGTAATGCAGCACTCAACCGGTCTGGCATTCCTGCTTCACCGTGAACTCTAAGAAGGCGCTAAAGGCCTCAAAATACGCACATGAAATGGCACACCCCATCGGTAGACATTTGTCATAATAGTACAGCTCCTGCACCTTAAAACCCAACAAGTGTTGACTTTCCTGATGTTTGGGCAATAACCTGAATGCTGACTCGATGTCTGATTTCCCCATGAGGACCCCTTTCCCAGCTGCCCTCACCGCATCATCGAAGGAAGCATAATGTACCCTGCATTTCTCATCTCCTATCCCATCATTGACTGACTCTCCAACTGGAAATGACAAATGATGTATTAGCCGGTATTGCCCTTTCTCTTTCTTAGGCATCAGCCCTAATGGCGATATTACCAGGTTGGGCAATGGAGGGTGTGTGGATGGACCCGCCACCCGGCCTAGTTCCACCTCTTTAGCTACTTTCCGGCCCACAACTTCTGGCATCCCTAAGGCTGACCGCAAGTTGCGAGCCTCAGAACCCGTTTCCCTTCCTGAGCATGAGATCTTGAACCCCCACCTGAAGCCTTCCCACTGTCGGAATTGAAACAATATTATGCCTCCTATCGCAACAATTGTATGTGTATTGGCCTACGCCAAGTTGTCTAAACATCATATGCGAACAAACTCCACGGCAAGGTCTTGACCTTAGAGAAAAGTAATGTAAGTCGCCATCTTGTAATATGGAAGTCACCCTGAACATCAAAATGGAGGCCGAATGTCATTCTGAGTAAGATTCTGGCCGTAGTGACCTCCGTACACATGAATAATTAATATGCCTGCAGGCCACTTGTCGGGGTCGCGAACTGAGACCTTGTCCTACTGTTGACCTATGTGTAAATGTACAACTAGATCAGCGAAACTAATCAAAATGCATATATTATAGGATTGACCTGGCAAGGAACCCATGGGCCCGGCTCGTAGAATGGTTAACCCACGAGAGGGTTGGCCAAGGGCTGGACAAATAGTATAAAAGACCCAAGTATTCCAATGTACGGTCTCTCTCACTAATGCATCGAACCTTCGTTGAAGTTCGTTACGTTACTCTGAGAGCCGAATAGCTACCCTTTTGTCAATTGACTTTGGTAACTGTTGTAGCTTTTAAATAAAGCACTTGTATGTTCTTTGTAACCTGTGTTGGTGTGTTTCTTTTTGGGCTTCCCGGCCTCATATTATTTTTCTGTTTCCATAGTTGGCGCCCGAATAGGGACCCTCAAGATTGATGGCGGATCATTGAAGGTTGATGCAGACTATTGAACCGGGATCGGACGGTGTAATACTGCGGGCCCGACCGAACGAGACGCGATACCTCGGCAGCACTGCACGATCCGATCCTTGGACGATAGTCGTGTGGTCTGACACGGCATCTTGAAGAGGGTCCATTTTTGAGGCGGGCAGATTTGTCGAAACCACCAAACATAAGGTAAAATTCGTTAGGTAAATTCTTTGGTAAACTGTACGGTCCTCCTTAGGTTTGGTCAGGTGCAGTCGTGACCCAGCTCTTAATTTAACCCTGACAATTTGAATTTGACGTATTGTATCTGCAGACACAATTATTGACCAGGTAACACCAATTTTTTGTGAAATGCCTGGGAAATTGTCTAGCTGCTTTAGGGCTCTGTTCCACAGCGATCGACAATCTTTGGAATTTAGCCGCCCGGCACCACAGGAGGGGTCGCCGGCATGTACTATGTACTGTAAGTATGGCATTGGAAGTATAGTATTTAATGATATTTGGCACAGACAAACCAGACATGCCTCCGAATTTCAGTGGCCAATCAATAGTAGTTTCGAGATCCCCAGTATTGAATACCTAGAATCGGTCTTGCTAAAAAAGAAGGCCAGACCTGCAGCATTTGATGTTTTACAGAATTGGAAAAAAGAAGCGTTGCAGCAGCTTAAAAGTAGGGATAAACATGCACGCCGTCATAAAACAAATGCCGAAAAGGCGTTGTTATATGATAAAGAAAAACATTTGGAATCAGTTAAAAATATGGTTAGGGCTTTCTCACTAGGTATCCAGAAAATGTATCCCTCTAAAGATTTCCATGTTTCTGAAGAATTTATTGAAAAATTATTAAACAAACGCAGGCCTGGTGCCTCTGCGCCACCTCCGTATGAACCTCTCCCGGGTGCTCTGCCCATTCCTGCTGTTATTCCTGTTCCCCCTGTCCAACCTATCGTTCCTATTCCTCTGGTTGTTGTTCCTCCACCTATCCCGCCACCCCTTCCACTTGCGCCGATAGTTGCACCCTCATTGAATTTGCCCACACCTCCGCTCCCGAGTGCTTCTGTATTGACTGAAGTTGATCAGGGTGCGGGGTCAAAGATTGTCACTCTTAATACTGTTTCTGCAGACAAGAAACTGGAATTATTTGCATGGGCTAAGCACTGTATGGAGAAAGGTGATCAAGTTAACGTTTTTTCCACATTATCAAGTATGGGCAATTTTCCCGAGAAAAATGTTTTTATCGAAGGTTTGGGGACACATTTATGTGTAATGTGGGGTAAATTACATAATACGGATCTCCCACAAGGAGTGAGGGATCTAAATACTTTAGCACTTTCGAGGGGCACAGAGGAGAAAGTACATGGTCATGTTGAGAGATTGTTTGAGTATAGGATGGACTTTGAAAAATTACGAGGTGAGGATGATGAAGGCGACAGTATGTATGTACAGAAACGGTTCCTTCCGTGTCGTACATCGGTACCTGAGGAAGTACGAATTTGTACCAAAGACGCGATTCGATGGATCTCAGATTCATCGATACCGCCAGATGAAGTATATGACACGTATAGTGAGTATACAGTAGAAATGCAGAGGAAGGTGATTCAGGTGATGGTACAGTACCTGCAAGATGAATGTGTAAGGAAGAAGGTTAGTTGTCCTATAGAATTATTGGGTATTTGTAAGAGGGCTTTTTCGCCCGACACTTCTTCAGCTGCTTTAGCGCTCGACCTGGCTCTGTTGCTTAGTAAGCGGTCAGAGTTACCTACATCTCAGTTGCCTATGAGAGAGGTTCCTCCGACATTTGTCCCTAAGGTTGAGATTCCCGCTAACGCTGGGACTGGTGCACCCACTGTGGACATCCCTGCACACTATGTATCGCAATTTGTTCACGTCCCGTTTTCACGACAGGAAGTGAACACTATTAGACAATCAATTCCCGATATTAGGAAGAACCCGACAGGATTCTACAAAGAGAGTCCGTTTTGCAGTCCTCTGTGTTCACCTTAAGTGACATTGACTTGCTATTCCCTGTACTCCTGCCCGTAGATTTATGGAAGCAGGTTCGAACAATAGACGATGTGCCAGGGTTAGGAGATACGTGGGCTAACATGACTAGGTTTGATGGGGAAAGACCAGCTGGTGAGAAACCACCTCAGGTAATACTTACTTTGCCTGATAGAATTGTCGCAAAATTGAAAACCATAATTCCTGAGAAAAGAATTATTTGGGACAAGCTTACGGCCTGTGTTCAAGGAAAAACTGAAGGTGCCACCCAGTTCTTTTATAGATTCGAACAGGTATTCTCTGATTTCAGTGGACAGGACTTGGGCACAGAGTCTGGGAAAAGGTTGTTTGTGGACAAATTTGTACGTGGGTTGTTGCCCGACATCCAGTCACAGATTATGTCCTCTGAGAGCGCTTGGCAGGCGAAATCCCAATCTGAAGTTTTGCACATGGCTCAGTATTATGAGAACCGTGTTAATAATGAAAAAGAGAAAATAGAGAAGAGGAAAGGAGATTTTTAGACTAAAGTATTGTTACAACAAATTGTTAGAAATCCCAGAGGAGGTACGTCACAGACCAGAGGTCAGTATGTCCCGAAAGGAAACGCTCCTTTGGGACCTGTGAATGTTAATCAATGTGCCTATTGCCACCAGGAAGGTCATTGGCGAGCACAGTGCCCCGTCCTTCACCAAAGGTCAAACAAACACAGAAGTGCTCCATTGATCATTCCCGGGTTCCAAACATTCCACTGTCAGGGCAAACAAATGTTTCTGTAGGGTTTTCTTGTATACCAATTGTTTGTCCGGTTTCTTCGCCGGTGTCTGTTTCTTTGGGTCCCTTTACGGACCATTGTCCCTTCCTTCTGACTTCGAACTGTGGAGAGAATTTGCTGGGGTTAAATCTGTTGAAGAAATTGAATGCAGTAATTCATTGTTCCTCTGATGGAGTACGACTGATGGTTTCACCACAGCAACTTCCCAGTTCTCAGTTTCTGACTCGACCATTGCCTCCTGAGTTTAGTGTTGTTCCGGAATGTTTATGGGCGGTTGACGACAATGATGTCGGGGTACTACAGATTGAGCCCGTTAGAATAGTTTTGAAACATGGAGTTAAACTACCACGCATTCCGCAATATAAAATATCAGTTGAGGGCGAGCGTGCTTTGAAGTACATTGTCTCCGATTTTGTGCATCGAGGGGTGATTGAAGAGATTGCAGGTAGTTTATGTAACAGCCCGATTTTGCCTGTATACATGAAAGGCGACAATGCAATCCCATACCGTTTTATAATTGATCTTCGTGCTATTAACAAAGTTGTCGCCCCACAATTTCCAATTGTGCCTGATGTAACAACGATACTAACAATGATCCCTGCTACAGCTACGCACTTTAGTGTTGTGGATTTAAAGAATGCTTTCTTTAGCAATCCTATACACAAGGAGAGTAGATATTTGTTCGCGTTCACCTTGGGAGGACGTTCATTTACATTTACTCGGGCACCTCAAGGGTATACTGAAAGTCCAAGCATTTATAGTAGAGCTTTGAAAGAACAGCTTGACACCCTTGAATTGCCACCTACTTGTACACTGCTTCAGTATATCGATGATTTGCTTTTGGCTGCAGATTCTGAAAGTGCTTGTAAAGAAGGCACTGTATTGTTACTTATTCATCTGGCCGAAAACGGTCATAAAGCTTCGCTCAAGAAATTTCAATATTGTTGTCAGGAGGTCGCCTATTTAGGCTACCTCCTGTCAAAGGAGGGGAGAAGATGACACCTAAAAGAATAAAACACATTTCTGGCATGTCTGTTCCAAATACACAGAAGGAAGTCAGGGCCTTAATAGGTATGGCTCCTTACTGTAGGTTGTGGATCCCGAACTTTTCACTAGTGATAAAACCGATGTTGGCTTTGACGAAGAAGGGCATTTCTCTGACGTTGCCATGGAAATCGGAACATCAAAGATCATTTGAGCTTCTCAAAACCGCGTTATGCTCTGCACCGGTTCTGGGTACTCCAAATTATGACAAGGCCTTTGTGTTGTTTGTGCATGAATGTGATGGATGTGCTTTGGCTGTGTTAACACAGGAACACGGAGGGAAGAATAGGCCGTGCGGCTACTACTCTTCCGCCCTTGATCCTGTCGCATGCGCTTTGCCAAGATGTTTGCGAGCTGTCGCTGCTGCTGCCGCGTCTGTAAAACAGAGTGAGGGGATGGTCCTAGGCCATGATTTAATTCTGATGGTACCTCACTCTGTAGATGTCCTATTGAATAAAACCCAAACGCAACACCTCACCTCTGCACGGCTGACAAGGTACGAATTAATTCTGTTCGCTCCTCACATTCAAATTAAGAGGTGTTGTGTTCTTAATCCGGCTGAACTCCTACCTTTCCCGCAAAATACTGTTTGCGGTGACGAAGAATTACATGACTGCCTGTATACCACTGAACAAGAAACGAAGGGCAGGATAGACCTTATAGATACTCCTTTGGGCAATGCAGAAGGGGAGCTGTTTTGTGATGGCTCCTGCTTCAAACTTCCAGATGGTACATTTACAGCTGCTTACGCAGTTACTACCTTGAGTACGGTTGTTGAAACTAAGAGAATTCCGCATAACTCCGCGCAGGCCGCAGAGATTATAGCGTTGACCCGAGCTTGTGAACGCTCTGAAGGGCATATAGTAAACATATATACTGATAGCCAGTATGCCTTTGGGGTGGCTCACAACTTCGGGAGGCTCTGGTCGGAAAGAGGGTTCCTAACCTCATATGGGACCAAGATCCAGCATGGTCCCCTGATAGTGCAATTGCTCTTGGCACTCTCCTTCCCTAGGCAGTTAGCGATCATGAAATGTGCAGCACATCGTAAGGTCATAGATGATGTGGGAAAAGGGAACGCTTTTGCTGACCAGATAGCCAGGCAAACGGCTACAGACCTTAGCGCAGACATGTATGCTCTAAGGGAAGCAAAAGATGCCTATGTAATGGATGAGGGTATCGGGTCTGTGCGAGATATCCAAACTGATGCCACAATAGAAGAGTCTAAAAAGTGGGCCGAAGGAATGGGGAAACTGGATGACGATGGGTGTTGGGTGGATACATCTGAAGGAAAATGGTTGCTCCCTGATTCATATGTGCTGGCAATGGTTACGATGGCACACAGTCCTACGCATGTGTGTGCTCAGCAGATCACGAAAATGTTAGAACAAGTATTTGTGAATGATAAAATTTCGAAGATTGCACAGCGACATGTTCAGAATTGTATGATTTGCTTACAGCACAATGTGGGGAAGTGGACAGTAACTCCAAGGGGAAGCTTTGGGCCCCCTTCTGCTCCCTTCGAGGTCATCCATTTTGATTTTATTGAGATGGAACTGTGTAACAATCTAAAATATGTTCTTGTGATTATTTGTGCTTTTAGTAAATGGGTCGAGGCTTTCCCCGTTAAAGATGCTACTGCCATGACCACTGCAAAGACTATGGTAAAAGAATTCTTTCCACGATTTGGGCTTCCAAGGGTAATTTGGTAGGACAATGGTCCCCATTTTGTTGCAGCAGTAATTTTGCAGATATGCACAGCGTTACAGATTGAAAAACGATTTCACTCAGCTAGATATCCTCAAAGTGCTGGGTTGGTAGAGAGACATAACGGCATCCTAAAGAATAAGCTTGCAAAAACATGTGCCGACACTAAACTGAAATGGCCGGATGCCTTACCTATTGTATTGTTAGCCATGCGTACCACACCTCAAACTAAGACTGGGCTCTCTCCATTCGAGGTAGTGATGGGGAGACCTGCTAACGTTTGGGGTCTTCCGAAGCCCAAAACCTTGAGGGAGGTAGAAAATGTATTGCTTGTAGACTACGGTAACCAGTTGACTAAAAATCTGTATCTCATTTATCATTAGGTCCAATCAGCTTTACCTGTACGGTTTACGGGCCCAGGACACGATATTCAGCCTGGAAGTTGGGTCCTAGTGAGGGCCTACGAAAGGTCTAACTGTCTCGCTCCTCGCTGGAGGGGACCCTATCAGGTACTGTTGGTCACCCAAACAGCAGTGCGGGTGGCTGGAAAGAAGCATTGGATCCACGCGACGCATGTCAAGAAACTTCCTCACCCGACGCCACACGTTACAGAAGAAGCAGAATCCCTCGCTGATGCTACAATCTCTGATCCTGGAGTAGCAAAAAGCACTGTGAGTGCGTCAGAGAATTTCTCTGAGCCCGTGGAGCTTGGGGAACAGCCCATTTCGTCTCCGCACTGTTTGAAAAGTCACTTCCGGAAAACATTGTTTCAAGTTCTGCGACTTCCGTCGCCTCCGATGCGTCGCTTCCCTCAGGAAGTGACGTTACCTTGTTTCCGGATCAAACAGTTCTGGGTACCACCAGGTACGACCTTCGGCGAAGAAATAGAACTACGGCACGGGTCTTTTCCGTGCATCTGGAAAGAAGAAGTGATTGAAAGCTTTCTCTTGTAAAAGAAAGTTCCTTTCGAACAAAAGGAAAAAAAAGGGATTCTGCTGGCTAGGGTTGGGAAGGACTAAGAAGTCGCGCGACCGTAGTGTCGCCAGCAACGAACATTGGGGTCGTCGATTGAGAAACTACGATGCCTGCCACCTCCACCGCTGTTCCCCGCATTGGACTTGTAAATAAGGGGGTGACCAACTCGGACAACGAACAATGTGCCTGGGCCCCGAAAACGTATTGCTGTGTTGTGTTAGTGCTGCTGTGGGACTTTGGTACTTCGAAGAAATTTTCCCTCTAAAACCTCTACTGCCAATTGAGATTGTACCTACTGCTTTGACTCCCTCTGTACACCTTCACACCTTGTCACCTAGAGACTCCCAGCATAGACGAAAGTATCATAATAACACTTTAATGATAGTAATGAATGCAACGCATGCCATTTTTAATAAGAGTAATTGCTGGATTTGCACCCATTTACCACAACATGGGAATAAGGGGCTAGGATGGTATATTCACCCTTTACCTTTAACGACTGCTTGCTATGCTTCTCTTAGAGCACTATTCTTTGGCCGTTGGAATGATAGCATCTCAGGGAACTTTGATGGAACTAATTTAAATGATTTTGAGAAACGTGAATTGATTCCTGTGGGATGCTCGCTTTTCGCAAATAGAAGTAGACCTAATGTTGCTTCTATTAGGCCATCTGATAAACTATCTCTTCCTTTCCAAACTCTAATTTCCTTTAAAATGGCTCCGATAGGCAATAAGGACGCTGTGCCCCCTTCCTACTCTATTAATCATAGCCCCGATTCAGTCCCCTTTTGTGTACAAAGAAATGGCACTCGGCCAATGGGAGATTTTGAAGGTTGTGTGAATATTGTAAATTTGACCGGGGAGAACAGGCCTCTGTATGTAGGGGGGCCTGTTTATTTCGTTTGTGGTAGTTTAGCATTTCCCTGGTTGCCCAAGGATTGGCAGGGAACCTGTTACTTAGGAATCCTGTTACCTGGGGTATTTATAGCTAGTACATTGGAAGTTTCTAAGGCTCGCCCACGGCGGGACGAGAACGGAGATAACCCTGGGCAAGTATTGGGAGATATAGCGAAATCAGTTGTGCCATTTTGGGGACAGATAGCAAACTCTGAAAACACTAGGGGGCTAGCAAGAGTACTGGAGAGAACCATCAACTGGACCACGGATATACTGTACAATATGACACTAGAACAAAAGGCAATAAGATTGGTAGCGCTCCAAAATCGGATGGCATTAGATGTCATCCTGGCAGAACGTGGTGGAGTATGCAAATTAGTGGGGTCCGCTTGCTGTGTTTTCGTACCAGATTCCTCACCGACAATTTTCAAAGCAATACAGAACTTGCACATCCTTAGTTCTGAGGTGCATGTTCCTGTGGGAGATTGGAATATTAGCGCCTAGTTCTGGGATTCTCTACGATCCTGGGGTTGGAAGGTGCTTTCTGTTTTCCTGGTTATTTTGGGAATCTTGCTATTTCTTTGTTGCTGTTTCCAATGTCTACCTAGTATATGTGCAATGCTAGGGGGATGTTGTGCTCAGGCAGTGAGCACAATAGGGCATAAAATGTATGCCCCAGATACAGCAACTAAAGAGTTCGTGTTACAAGAGGTTCTGATAAACGACCTAATGGCTATAGACATTACAGATAATAATTCAAGATGTATGGACGACAATGCATGGAGTTATTTACAGAAGTATTAGAAATGATATTAGCACTTGGCATAGGCCAAAAAGAGGGTTTGTCGGAATTGAAACAATATTATGCCTCCTATCGCAACTATTGTATGTGTATTGGCCTACGCCAAGTTGTCTAAACATCATATGCGAACAAACTCCACGGCAAGGTCTTGACCTTAGAGAAAAGTAATGTAAGTCGCCATCTTGGATTAAGCTGCCATTTTAGGTACTCTTGTAATATGGAAGTCACCCTGAACATCAAAATGGAGGCCGAATGTCATTCTGAGTAAGATTCTGGCCGTATTGACCTCCGTACTCATGAATAATTAATATGCCTGCAGGCCACTTGTCGGGTTCGCGAACTGAGACCTTGTCCTACTGTTGACCTATGTGTAAATGTACAACTATATCAGCGAAACTAATCAAAATGCATATATTATAGGATTGACCTGGCAAGGAACCCATGGGCCAGGCTCGTACAATGGTTAACCCGCGAGAGGGTTGGCCAAGGGCTGGACAAATAGTATAAAAGACCCAACTATTCCAATGTACGGTCTCTCTCACTAATGCATCGAACCTTCGTTGAAGTTCGTTACGTTACTCTGAGAGCCGAATAGCTATCCGTTTGTCAATTGACTTTGGTAACTGTTGTAGCTTTTTCACAACAGCCGGAGCGCCAAGGAGGGCAGGAGCCCCCTCTGTGGAAATCGAAATAATATTGTACCTCCTATCGCATTGTTTGAATGTATGTTGGCCTACGCCAAGTTGTCTAAAAACATCGTGTACATAGATTCCGCGGCAAGGTCTTGGCCTTAATGTATTGTGCAAATCACCATCTTGGATAAATCCGCCATTTTAGGTACTCTTGCAGTGTGGAAGTCACCCTGAACAACAAAATGGAGGCCGAATGACATTTCGAGTGGGATTCTGGCCGTTGTGACCTCCGCACACATGAATAAGTAATATGCCCGCAGGCCACTTGTTGGGGTCGCGAACTGAGACCTTGTCCTATCCTTGACCTATGTGTAAATGAACAACTGTATCAGCGGAATTGATCAAATTGCATACATTATGGGATTGACCTGGCAACGAACCCTAGGCCTGGTCCAAAGAAAGGTTAACCCGCGAGGGGGTTGGCCAAGGCTGGATAAAAAGTATAAAAACCCGAGTATCCCAATGTACGCTCTCTCACACTAACACGGCGAACTACCGTTGATGGTTCGTTCTGTTACTCTGAGGGCCGAATAGCTATCCGTATGTCAATTGACTTTTTGGTAATTGTTGTAACTTTGAATAAAGCGCTTTGTATGTCCTTTGTAACCTGTGTTGGTGTGTTTCCTTTGGGCTTCCCGGCCTCATATCAATTTTTCTGTTTCCACAGTTGGCGCCCGAATAGGGACCCTCAAGATTGATGCCGGATCATTGAAGGTTGACGCAGACTATCGAACCGGGATCGGACGGTGTGATTCTGCGGGCCCGACCGATCGAGACGCGATACCTCGGCAGCGCTGCACGATCCGATCCTTGGACGATAGTCGTGTTGACTGACACGGCATCTTGACGAGGGTCCAATTTTGAGGCGGGCAGATTTGCCGAAACCACCAAACGCAAGGTAAAATTTGTTAGGTAAGTTCTTTGTAAACCGTACGGTCCTCCTTAGGTTTGGTCAGGTGCAGTCGTGACCCGGCTCTTAATTTAACCCTGAAACTTTTGAATTTGGCGTATTGTATCTGCAGACACAATTATTGAACCAGGTAACACCAATTTTTTGTGAAATGCCTGAGAAATTGTCTAGCTGTTTTAGGGCTCTGTTCCGCAGCGATCAGCAATCCTTGGAATTTAGCCGCCCGGCACCACAGGAGGGGTCGCCGGCGTGTACTATGTACTGTAAGTATGGCATTGGAAGTATAGTATTTAATGATATTTGGCACAGACAGACCAGACATGCCTCCGAATTTCAGTGGCCAATCAACGGTAGTTTTGAGATCCCCCGTATTGAATACTTAGAATCGATCTTGTTAAAGAAAAAGGCTAGACCAGCAGCCTTTGATGTTTTACAAAATTGGAAGAAAGAAGCATTGCAGCAGCTTAAAAGTAGGGATAAACATGCACGTCGTCATAAAACAAATGCTGAAAAAGCATTATTATATGATAAAGAAAAGCGGTCAGAATCAGTTAAAAATATGGATAGAGCCTTTTCACTCGGGATCCAGAAAATGTATCCCTCTAAGGATTTCCATGTGTCTGAGGAATTTATTGAGAAATTATTAAATGAACGCAGGCCCGATGCCTCAGCGCCACCTCCGTATGCTCCTGTTTTGGGCACTCTGCCCATTCCTGCTGTTGTTCCTGTTGCTATTCCTGTTCCCCCTGTACAGCCTATTGTTCCTAGTCCTTTGGTTGTCGTTCCTCCGCCTATCGCACCGCCCCTTCCCCCTGCACCGATAGTTGCACCTTTGTTAAATTTACCTATACCTCCGCTCCCGAGTGGCCCCGTATTGATTGGAGTCGATCCAGGTGCAGGGTCAAAGATTGTGACTCGTAGTACTGTTTCTGCAGATAGGAAACAGGAATTGTTTGCATGGGCTAAGCATTGCATGGAGAAAAGGTGATCAAGCTAATGTTTTTTCTACATTATCTAATTTGAATAGTTTTCCCGAGAAAAATGTTTTTATCGAAGGTTTGGGGACTCATTTGTGTGTGATGTGGGGTAGATTACAAAATTCGGATCTTCCACAAGGGGTGAGAGATCTGAATGCTTTGGCACTTTTGAGGGACACAGAGCAGAAAGTATATGGACATGTTGAAAGATTGTTTGAGTTTAGGAAAGACTTTGAAAAATCACGAGATGAGGATGATGAGGACGATAGAATATATGTACAGAAGCGGTTCCTTCCGTGCCGAAGAACAGCACCTGAGGAAGTACGAATTTGTACCAAAGATGCGGTCCGATGGATCTCAGATTCATCGATACCGCCAGACGAAGTGTATGACACGTATAGTCAGTATACAGTAGAGATGCAAAGAAAAGTAATTCAGGTGATGGTACAGCACCTGCAAGAGGAATGTGTAAGGAAGAGGGTTAGTTGCCCCATAGAATTATTGGGGATTTGTAAAAGGGCTTTTTCGCCCGACACTTCTACAGCTGCCTTAGCGCTCGACCTGGCTCTATTGCTTAGTAAGCGGCCGGAGGTACCTATATCTCAGTTGCCTATGAGAGAGGTTCCTCCGACCTTTGTCCCAAAAGTTGAGATCCCCGCCAACGCGGCGACTGGTGCCCCCGCGGTAGATATCCCTGCACATTATGTATCGCAATTCGTTCACGTCCCGTTTTCACGACAGGAAGTGAACACAATTAGACAATCAGTTCCTGATATTAGAAAAAACCCGACGGGGTTTTATAAAGAAATAAAGTCTGTTTTACAGTCCTCCGTGTTCACCTTGAGTGACATTGACTTGTTATTTCCTGTGCTCCTACCCGTAGATGTATGGAAACAGGTTCGGACAATAGACGATGTGCCAGGGCTGGGAGATACGTGGGCAAATATGATTAGAATTGATGGAGAAAGACCAGCTGGTGAGAAACCGCCACAGGTAATACTTACTTTACCTGATAGGATTGTCGCTAAACTAAAAACTATAATTCCAGAAAAAAGGATTATTTGGGACAAGCTTACGGCCTGTGTTCAAGGGAAAACTGAAGGCGCCACCGAATTTTTCAATAGATTCGAGCAGGTATTTTCTGACTTCAGTGGACAGGATTTGGGTACAGAGTCGGGGAAGAGGTTGTTCGTGGACAAATTTGTACGTGGATTGTTACCTGACATCCAGTCACAAATTATGTCCTCTGAGAGCGCTTGGCAGGCAAAATCTCAATCTGAGGTTTTGCACATGGCTCAGTATTATGAGAACCGTGTTAATAATGAGAAGGAAAAAATTGAAAAGAGAAAGGGAGATTTGAAAACCAAAGTATTATTACAGCAAATTATTAGAAACCCCAGAGGAGGTACGACACAGACTAGAGGTCAGTACGTTCCAAAAGGAAATGCTCCTCTGAGTACTGTGAATATTAATCAATGCGCTTATTGCCGCCAGGAAGGTCATTGGCGAGCACAGTGCCCTGTCCTTCGCCAGAGGTCAATTAGTGCGTTTGGGGGTATGGGTAGACGACCTAGAGGCCGCCCTGGAGCAGGGGGCCCTGACAGAGGTCAACTTTTACAAGATTCTCAGCAACCTTTTTCACAGGAAAATCAGACCTCGAGTATGGACTCGAGAAACATATTTGATCACCCTTCTGCTGCCTACCTTTCTGAAGAGCTTCCTTCTGACGTGACTCCGTTTTATTAGGATTGCCCGAAGCAGGGTTTGGAACCTTTGCCTATTCCCGTTAATCAAAAAAGCCCCTACATTGAATTATTAGTGGGGAATAGGAAACACCAGTTTTTGATTGACACTGGAGCACAGAAGTGCTCCATTGATCATTCTCGGGTTCCAAACATCCCACTGTCAGGGCAAACAAATGTTTCCGTAGGGTTTTCTGGTGTACCAACTGTCTGTCCGGTTTCTATGCCGGTGTCCATTTCTTTGGGTCCCTTTATAGACCATTGTCCTTTTCTTCGCACTTCAAACTGTGGAGAGAATTTGCTGGGGTTGAATTTGTTAAAGTAATTGAACGCAGTAATTCATTGTTCTTCGGATGGAGTACGGCTAACGGTTTCACCACAGCAACTTCCTAATTCTCAGTTCTTGATTCGACCTTTACCTCCCGAGTTCAGCATTGTCCCAGAATGCTTGTGGGCGGTGGACGACAATGATGTCGGAGTGTTACAGATTGAGCCCGTTAAAATAGTCCTGAAACATGGGGTGAAACTGCCACGCATCCCGCAGTATAAAATATCAGTAGAAGGTGAACGTGCTTTGAAATGCATTGTCTCCGATTTTGTACATCGTGGGGTGATCGAGGAGATTACAGGTAGTTTGTGTAACAGTCCGATCTTACCTGTATATAAGAAAGGCGACAATGCAATTCCATACCGGTTTATAATTGATCTTCGTGCTATTAACCGAGTGGTCGCCCCACAATTTCCAATTGTGCCTGATGTGACGACGATATTAACAATGATCCCTGCTTCGGCTACGCACTTCAGCGTTGTGGATCTAAAAAACGCTTTCTTTAGTATCCCTATACATAAAGAAAGCAGATATTTGTTTGCGTTCACCTTGGGGGGACGCTCATTTACATTTACAAGGGCATCTCAAGGGTATACTGAAAGTCCCAGTATTTATAGTAGAGCTTTAAAAGAGCAGCTCGACACCCTTGAATTGCCACCTACTTGCACGCTGCTTCAATATGTTGACAATTTACTTTTGGCTGCAGATTCTGAGAAAGCCTGTAAAGAAGGCACTATACTGTTGCTTGTTCATGTAGCTAAAAATGGTCACAAAGCTTCGCTTAAAAAATTTCAATATTGTTGTCAGGAGGTTGCCTATCTAGGCTACCTCCTGTCAAAGGAGGGGAGAAGATTGACACCTGAAATAATAAAACACATTTCTGGCATGTCTGTTCCAAAAACACAGAAGGAAGTCAGAGCCCTGATAGGGATGGCGTCCTACTGTAGGTTGTGGATCCCGAATTTCGCACTAGTGGTAAAACCGATGTTGGCTTTGACGAAGAAGGGCATTTCTCTGCCACTGCCATGGGAATCGGAACATCAACGATCATTTGAGCTTCTCAAAACCGCGCTATGTTCGGCACCAGTTCTGGGTACTCCAAATTATGACAAGGCCTTTGTGTTGTTTGTGCATGAATGTGATGGATGTGCTTTGGCTGTGTTAACACAGGAACACGGAGGGAAGAATAGGCCGTGCGGCTACTACTCCTCCGCCCTTGATCCTGTCGCATGCGCTTTGCCAAGATGTTTGCGCGCTGTTGCTGCTGCTGCCGCGTCTGTAAAACAGAGTGAGGGAATGGTCCTAGGCCATGATTTGATTTTGATGGTACCTCACTCTGTTGACATCCTATTGAACAAAACCCAAACGCAACACCTCACCTCTGCACGGTTAACAAGGTATGAACTAATTCTGTTTGCCCCTCATATTCAAATTAAGAGGTGTTGTGTTCTCAATCCGGCTGAACTCTAACCTTTCCCGCAAAACACTGTTTGCGGTGACGAAGAATCACATGACTGCCTGTATACCACCGAGCAAGAAACGAAGGGCAGGATAGATCTCATAGATACTCCTTTGGATAATGCAGAAGGGGAGCTGTTTTGTGATGGCTCCTGCTTCAAACTTTCGAATGGTACATCTACAGCTGCTTATGCAGTTACTACATTGAGCAAAATTGTTGAAACTAAGAGAATTTCGCATAACTCCGCGCAGGCCGCAGAGATTATAGCGTTGACCCGAGCTTGTGAACTTTCCCAAGGGCGAAGAGTAAATATATATACCGATAGCCAGTACGCATTTGGGGTGGCTCACAACTTCGGAAAACTTTGGTCGGAAAGAGGGTTCCTGACCTCACATGGGACCAAGATTCAGCATGGCCCTTTGATAGTGCAATTACTTTCGGCTCTCTCACTCCCTAAACGGTTAGCGATCATGAAATGTGCAGCACATCGCAAGGTCATAGATGATGTGGGCAGAGGGAACGCTTTTGCGGATTCGATAGCCAGACAAACGGCCACAGACCTTAGCACGGACATGTATACCTCGAGGGAAATGAGAGACGTTTGCATAATGGATGAAGGTATTGGGTCTGTGCGAGATATTCAGACTGATGCCACGATGGAAGAATCTAGAAAGTGGGCTGAAGGAATGGGGAAACTGGATGACGAAGGGTGTTGGGTGGATACATCCGAAGGGAAATGGTTGCTTCCTGATTCTTATGTATTGGCGATGGTTACGATGGCACCCGGTCCTACGCATGTGTGTGCCCAGCAGATCACGAAAATGTTAGAACAGGTTTGGGTAAATGACAAAATTCTGGAAACTGCAAAGAGGCACGTCCAGAACTGCATGATCTGCCTACAGCACAAAGTGGGTAAAGGGACAGTGACTCCAAGGGGAAGTTTCGGGCCCCCCTCTGTCCCTTTTGAGGTCATTCACTTTGATTTTATTGAAATGGAGCGATGTAATAATCTGAAATATGTTCTTGTAATTATTTGTGCCTTTAGTAAATGGGTCGAGGCTTTCCCCGTCAGAGATGCTACCACCATGACCACTGCAAAGATTATGGTAAAAGAATACTTTCCTCGATTTGGGCTCCCGAGGATAATCTGGTCGGACAATGGTCCTCACTTTATCGCAGCAGTAATTTTGCAAATATGTACAGCCCTAGGTATTGAGAAATGATTTCATTCAGCTAGGCATCCTCAAAGTGCTGGGTTGGTAGAAAGACACAACGGTATTTTAAAGAATAAACTTGCGAACACATGTGCTGATACCAAACTGAAATGGCCAGATGCTTTGCCTATTGTGTTATTAGCTATGCGTACCACACCTCAGACTAGAACTGGGCTTTCTCCATTTGAGGTAGTGATGGGGAGGCCTGCTAACATTTGGGGTCTCCCGAAACCTAAAGCCCTGAGGGAGGTGGAGAATGTATTGCTTATAGACTACTGTAACCAGTTAACTAAAAATCTATATTTCATTTACCACCAGGTGCACTCAGCTTTACCTGTATGGTTCACGGGCCCAGGACACGATATACAGCCTGGAAGTTGGGTCCTTGTGAAGGCCTACGAGAGGTCTTCCTGTCTCGCGCCTCGCTGGCGGGGACCCCACCAGGTATTGTTGGTCACCAGGACAGCAGTGCGGGTGGCTGGAAAGAAGAACTGGATTCACGCGACGCACGTCAAGAAACTTCCTCACCCGATGCCACACGCTACAGAAGAAGCAGAACCCCTCGCTGATGCTACAGTCTCTGATCTTGGAGTAGCAAACAGCGCTGTGAGTGCGTCAGAGAAGGTCTCTGAACCTGAGGAGCTTGGGGAACAATCCATCTCGTCTCCACACTGTCTTGAAAAATCACTTCCGGAAAATACTGTTTCGAGCTCTGCTACTTCCGTCGCCACCGACACATCGCCTCCCTCAGAAAGTGACGATACTTTGCTTCTGGACCAGACAAATTTGGGTACCATCAGGTACAACCTTCGACCACGGAAATAGAACTACGGCACGAGTATCGTGCATCTGGAAAAGGAAGTGATCGGAAAATTGTTTTGTTTTGTTAAACAAAAGGGGATTCTGCTGGCTAGGGTTGGGAAGGACTAAGAAATCACGCGACCGTAGTGTCGCCAGCAACGAACATTGGGGCCGTCGATCAAGGAACTACGATGCCTGCCACCTTCACCGCTGCTCCCCGCACTGGACTTTTAGATAAGGGGGTGACCAAATCGAACAATTAACAATGTGCCTGGGCCCCGAAAACGTACTGTTGTGTTTTGATTTTGATTATTGTTATTTTTGCAACTGCTGCTGTAGGACTTTGGTATTTCGAAGAAGTCTATCCTTTGAAACCTTTATTACCGACCAAGATCGTACCAACTGTTTTCACTCCCTCTGTACACCTTCACACTCTGTCCCCTAGAGACTCCCATCATAGACAGAAGTATCATAATAACACTTTGATGATAGTAATGAATGCTACTCATGCCATTTTTAATAAGAGTAATTGTTGGATTTGTACTCACTTACCGCAACATGGGAACAAGGGACTGAGATGGTATATACATCCTCTACCTTTAACGACTTCTTGCCATGCCTCTCTTAGAGCACTATTCTTTGGCCGATGGAATGATAGCATCTCAGGGAACTTTGATGGAACTAATTTGAATGATTTCGAGAAACGTGAATTGACTCCCCTGGGATGCTCGCTTTTCGCAAATAGAAGTAAACCTAACGTTGCTTCTATTAGGCCGTCTGACAAACTATCTCTTCCTTTTCAAACTCTGATTTCCTTTAAAATGGCTCCGATAGGCAATAAGGACGCTGTACCTCCTTCTTATTCTGTAAATCATAGTCCCGATTCGGTTCCCTTCTGTGTACAGAGAAATGGCACTAGGCCAATGGGAGATTTTGAAACTTGTAAAAATATTGTAAATTTGACTGGGGAAAACAGGCCTCTGTATGTAGGAGGGCCCGTTTATTTTGTTTGTGGTAGTTTAGCATTTCCCTGGTTGCCCAAGGATTGGCAAGGGACCTGCTATTTAGGAATATTGTTACCCGGGGTATTTGTAGCTAGTACCTTGGAGGTTTCAAAGGCTCGCCCACGGCGAGACAACAATGGAGATACCCCTGGGCAAGTATTTGGGGACATAGCTAAATCAGTTGGGCCCTTTTGGGGACAAATAGCAAACTCAGAGAACATTAGGGGATTAGCAAGGGTATTGGAGAGAATGATCAACCGGACCACGGACATACTCTACAATATGACCTTAGAGCAAAAGGCGATAAGATTGGTAGCACTTCAAAATCGGATGGCATTAGATGTCATCTTGGCAGAACGAGGTGGAGTATGCAAGTTAGTGGGGTCCGCTTGTTGTGTTTTCGTACCAGACTCCTCACCAACAATTTTTAAAGCAATTCAGAACTTGCATACTCTCAGTTCTGAAGTCCATATCCCTGTAGGAGACTGGAACCTTAGTACTTGGTTTTGGGATTCTCTGCGATCTTGGGGTTGGAAGGTGCTTTCCGTCATTCTGGTTATTTTAGGGATTCTGTTATTCCTTTGTTGTTGTTTTCAATGCCTCCCAAGTATATGTGGAATGATAGGGGGGTGTTGTGCTCAAGCAGTGAGCGCAATAGGGCATAAAATATATACTCCAGATACAGCATCTAAAGAATTCATGTTACAAGAGGTTCTTATGAACGACCTTATGGCTATAGACATTACAGACAATGATGCGGAACCTATGGATGATAATACATGGAGTCATTTTCGAAAGTATTAGGGATGATGTTGAGCACTTGGCATAGGCCAAAAGGAGGGTCTGTGGAAATCGAAATAATATTGTACCTCCTATCGCATTGTTTGAATGTATGTTGGCCTACGCCAAGTTGTCTAAAAACATTGTGTACATAGATTCCGCGGCAAGGTCTTGACCTTAATGCATTGTGCAAATCGCCATCTTGGATTAAGCCGCCATTTTAGGTACTCTTGCAGTGTGGAAGTCACCCTGAACAACAAAATGGAGGCCGAATGACATTTCGAGTGGGATTCTGGCCGTTGTGACCTCCGCACACATGAATAAGTAATATGCCCGCAGGCCACTTGTTGGGGTCGCGAACTGAGACCTTGTCCTATCCTTGACCTATGTGTAAATGAACAACTGTATCAGCGGAACTGATCAAATTGCATACATTATGGGATTGACCTGGCAACAAACCCTAGGCCTGGTCCAAAGAATGGTTAACCCGCGAGGGGGTTGGCCAAGGCTGGATAAAAAGTATAAAAACCCGAGTATCCCAATGTACGCTCTCTCACACTAACACGGCAAACTACCGTTGATGGTTCGTTCTGTTACTCTGAAGGCCGAATAGCTATCCGTATGTCAATTGACTTTTTGGTAATTGTTGTAACTTTGAATAAAGCGCTTTGTATGTCCTTTGTAACCTGTGTTGGTGTGTTTCCTTTGGGCTTCCTGGCCTCATATCAATTTTTCTGTTTCCACACCTCTACCACCTCTCCCACGGTGCATCCAGACAGCCACGCGACCCGCGACCTGGCTGCAACAAGAAACCCTCATCACGGCCTGATCTGCTCATCACGGCCTGATCTGCCTGCATCAGCTGCACGCAGGCACAGCAGACCCCCTTTCTGCTACCTGAATCGTCTTCCGACATCTCGGCAAACTCGCTGCCTGGCCCGCCTCGGCTGGCCCCTCTAAAATGGCGGCCTAGCGCTTTGTTTACCGTTGCCTAGCAACGTGCCCCCGATCAGCGCAAAGCACGCAGAACATCCGCCGGCAGGCGGAAGCCGGCCCCGTGAGCAAAGGCCCACGGGAGATAAGGCCCGGTTTGCCCCTGTTCGCCACGGGCCACACAACACTACTGCCGGACGCTTCACAAAGGTAATTACCAATGAGCAACTTTGAAGTCTTTGCAACCGCCATTCCTACCTCGTGACTATCTGCTCGCCATTGCTCAGAAAATGCTTCGTACCTCTCTATACAAACTACATCCTGGATCCAGTTTCATATCACTTACACTGCCTCACAGTCAGTGCCAGATGTGAATAGTGCATTCATACCTGATAGTGTCTCTGCGCACCCTGTGGAAAGTACATTTAAGATATCCCATGTAAGTGATTGCTTTAGCATACTATGATAAGTTCATATCGCCTATCCTAGGTTGTTCTGTCTTGTTTATGATACGCCATGCCTTAGCTGTTCACTGTGGTACACTCACCTTGGCTGAACTCTACACTGCCTTGCCTATTTGCATTAACAACCTAACTTTGCACACCCTCAGCCTGGTGTATACTGCTCTTTGCCTTAGCTAATGTGCCAGATATTTGAATCTAGCGGCGCTGTATTTTGCACTGCATTCCCTGATGTGCCTGATATTTGAATCTAGCTGCGCTGTATTTTGCACTGCATTCCCTGATGTGCCTGATATTTGAATCTAGCTGCGGTGTATTTTGCACTGCATTCCCTGATGTGCCTGATATTCGAATCTAGCGGCGCTGTATTTTGCACTGCATTCCCTGATGTGCCTGATATTTGAATCTAGCTGTGCTGTATTTTGCACTGCATTCCCTGATGTGCCTGATATTCGAATCTAGCGGCGCTGTATTTTGCACTGCATTCCCTGATGTGCCTGATATTTGAATCTAGCTGCGCTGTATTTTGCACTGCATTCCCTGATGTGCCTGATATTCGAATCTAGCAGCGCTGTATTTTGCACTGCATTCCCTGATGTGCCTGATATTTGAATCTAGCTGCGCTGTATTTTGCACTGCATTCCCTGATGTGCCTGATATTCGAATCTAGCGGCGCTGTATTTTGCACTGCATTCCCTGATGTGCCTGATATGGCCACACACGGCCTATGCCTGAACGATGACAAAACTGAACTCATTATCCTAGGCACCCCGACATACATAACCAAACTCAGCCCGGATTATGCCAATTTCATTATCGATGGGAACAACATAAAAGTTGCGAAGGAAGTGAAGACCCTAGGCTTTTACCTAGATGCCACCTTGAACTTTGCTAAACAAGTTAACTCCCTAGCCTCAGCTACCGCATACACATGCAAACTCATCAGAGCGAGCAAACAATTCCTTTCCACAGACAGCTGCATCACGCTTGCCAGAGCCCTCATACTATCCAAACTGGATTATTGCAATGGACTATATATTGGGGCTAATAAACAGACTATTCATAAAATCCAGGTCCTCCAGAACAATGCCCTGAGAGCAGCTCTCAAGATTAGCAGAAAAGAGCATATATCCTCGGTAAGAAGAGAACATAAATGGCTATCCACGCAGGATAAAATTCAACTCAAAATTGCCTCCCTCACCCACAAGTGCCTCAACAACAAAGCACCACCATACCTCAAGGATAGGCTACACCCTAGAACCTCGACCAGACCCACAAGAACAGCAAATGCTAACTGCCTACAAGTCCCGCGATTTAAACTCGCGACTATAGGAGGACAGAGCTCACCAGTCAAGACAGCGCAGCTGTGGAACTCACTACCCCTTGGCATCAGAGAACCCCAGCCCTTTGCGAAATTCAGGCAGAACTTGATCAATTGGCTGAGAGCAAATGACGCCTAACTACCCTGTCCTGACTGTTTCCATTGGCAAACTAACTGAAGCTCCGCTGGCACCCCTATACCAGACTATCTAAATCAACTTCCTCTTGCACTGGAATGTTCCTGATACCTGTATATTACTACTGTATATATTATTGTATACTCCCGATAGTATAGCCACACCTGTAAAACTGTGTTTGTTTCTGGACCTAGTTCCGGCCGTGTATATATATGCCCACTGTATACTGTATATTGTATGATACCCGTGTACTGTTACTACTTATTATGTACCTGTAACTAAGTTGAGCATATTCTTGTCCTGTGCGCCCTGATGCCCCAGGGTATGGCGCGCCCTATAAATAATAAACTAAACTAAACTAAACTAAACTAAACTAAACTAAATAAAGCACTTGTATGTTCTTTGTAACCTGTGTTGGTGTGTTTCTTTTTGGCTTCCCGGCCTCATATTATTTTTCTGTTTCCACACCACAACAACTTAGCATCTTCAATGTTATGATACGTATTCAACCATGGAGTCATAGCTTGTATATTAACCGGGGTTGGTAGCCCACTTTTAATCATTTCATTACACAATTTCTGTGGAGCACCTTCTGACAGCATGTTATTGATTTCATTCTTTCTTGACCTTGCTTTTCCCTTTAGGGCTGCCCCTGCGTCTTCCTTCACTGTTTGAGGAGCTGTGCTCCTTGCCGCTCCCTCCCTTCGGCTGTTTGAATCGGCAAGTTTTGCCAAATGGGCAACCTTCTTCTGAATTGACCCTCCAGCATTCGGCCTGCTCCCCCTGGTAGCTGGTTCTGTTACTCCAGGAGGAGTGCCCGTGAAAGGATGCCCTTCCCCGCCGGGTGTAGCCTCCTCTGCCCCTCCATACTTGGGTCTTCTCCCCCGTGGCTTTTCCGCCCCCTTCGCTCGTGAGTACCAGCTTATCCACAACCCCCCCCACATCCATTTCATCCCAGGCCAAGGCTGGCCACACCTGCATTTTTAAGCGGAATGCCCGATCATATTGTAGCCAGCCTTCGCCTCCCCTCTTCAAATAAAAATCATGGATGTAGTGGCCATATGCTAGCACTACTGAAGCATCCTGTGGGTGTTTCTCTATCATTATGGAGGTATATATCAGGAAGGCTTTTATCCAATTGTGAATGGGTACCTCTGTCTTGGGTGTCTCTTTCTCCCTTTTCTCTTTTTCTTTCTCAGATAGTTATTTTAACCCGTTACCCAGTGGCTCCATTCCCACAAACTCCAGGATCTCTATAAATTCTTTCTTCCATACCCTTTCCTTAACCGACAGTGGTGTGTGCCATGACAGTGAATTCACTGACACCCTAGCTGATGCAAAACCGGGCATAGCCCTCCGATACTGTGTCATAGTACCCCCTATTCCCACCTGTCCAGCATTGGTGATTTGCGGTACTTCCATGTTGGTTACTGAAACCTTCCTCTGTTGTGCCACGAGCGGGTGTCCCACGGGTGCAGCTGGATGCTGCCTTCTGTGCTGGACCCGCTCGTTATAAAGGGGAAACCCCTCCCCTTTCCTTTGTTTGCCCTTCGCGTGCTTTCCTTGGATCTGCCGCGCTTTCCGTTTCGTGGGCTTTTGCTCCTTTGGCCGCCTTGTCCCGGCGCCTCCCCCACCTTCCACAGGGGGAGGGGCGGGGCGCCAAAGTGATGACACTGCCAGGGTTATTGGGGGTGCCTCCTCCATTTGGCTGTGCCTTCTGTCGTCGTCACTGGCACTCTCACCCAACAGCTCAAAGCATGTGCCACATCTCCATGGCACAAGCGGCCAAACTGTGAGTGAAGGCACTAAAGAGGGCGTGCACGTGCCTACCCATACCAGCCAGGCTCTCCTCATACCATGTCACTTCCTGTGATGTCATTTCGTGTCTGATGCACTTCCATTACTGCAGTCATTTTTGACATGCCATGCTTACTATCTGTAATTATTCGCGCCTCGTAGATGTGGCGCTCAGTTTAAAATATTTTCTTCTTTTGCCTGGACTCCAGGCCCTGCGTTTGTTCCAGGCATTTGTCAGCCCAATTAAAGGCTGACAGTGGGGGCTCTCACAATAGAAGGACTTCTGGTCGGGAGAGAGTGGGGGGCGCTCTTTGCCCAGGATTTGCATCTCCCGCAAGTGTCGTTTCTATGCAAAAGTCGATATCATTTGCATTTTGTTTCCATTTCTCGCTGCGCTGATTGTAAATCAGTTTGCGTAAATAACTGTTGCGGGATGCAGTTGTTCAGCTGGGTTTCTAATCTCTTCGCAATTGTTGTCAGCAGTTTAGCGTGTTGCTCACATAATTAGCGGAGCATTGGAAAACCAGGGTGCGTGGAGCTTGCAAATGGTAGATCATGCACGCACTGAAGTGCCACTCACAGTGAAGCCAGACACGCCCACTGAAGCCCCCACTCCAAAACCCATATGGCCTCATACGACCCCAAGGCACTTAATGGACCCCACAGGTCTTATGCCGCAGCCTGACGGTTGTCAGTCTGCCACCCTACCTTCTTATGGAACGCCAAGCACACATGCAGGACTCAGGTAGTCACTTCAGTACTTACACCTAGAATGAACCCTTACAGTGGGCCGGGTATTGCACCCAAATCCGCTTGGAGGGTGGTAACGCATCGCACTTAAAATGCACATTGTGAAAACAGGCTGATCGTGCAGTAGAAGGACAGCCAGGGTCCTCTGACCCCTCGCCCATGGATGGCATGGCAGATAACTAAATGAAATGATATGATAAGTAATTTATTACGTGCCTGTACACAAGGGTTTCTAGGTGCTGTAAGGAAGGCATAGAATCAACAGTAAGACAGACACAAGTGACCACAGTTCAAGGGCGGTCCCGGGAGGATAGCTCAGTGGCAACGTGCGCACCTTGGAACCAAGACAACACGAAGCAACACAGGTTCGATACCCGGGTCCGTGCTTAGAAATCTCTGGGTGTTTAAGCACGCTGGGTGTTTAAGCGCGTTATAATACGCAACTAAGACAAAAAAAAAACAATTCCTGTAAAAGCTTCGATGCCCGTGGGCTGTGTGGGCGCTTTAAAAATGTTAAAAATAAAAATAAAAAAATAAAAGGGTGTTTATTGAACTTAAAAAAGGGTTTGAAAAATGCCTATCTAATCCTAAATCTACAGATGGGAGCAAGTTCCAATCATCAAATAATCACTGGCGTAACAGGGGCCCCCGCAGCCCCTGCGGTGCGGGGGGGCCCGCAGTGTGGGGGGCCCCACAAGCACATGGCTGGGAGGGGGCCCCAGTAAAAAAAAAATATATATTTTTTTCTAAAAAAAAAAGTTTCTTTTGAAATTCACTCTGCATTCATAAAGAACATTTCTGTAACAGAAATAATTTCTTTATGAAGGCAGAGTGACTACAAAAAGAAACTTTCTTTTTGAAGTCTGAGGGCCCCCATACCCCATGACATGGAAGACCCTAGGCTGGAGGCCTCCATGTCATGGGGTGGGGGGGGGTGGGGAACCCTATGCCTTCAAAAAGAAATTGTTTGTTTTTGAAGCCACTCAGCCATCATAAAGAAATTATTTTGATTATGGTTCGGTCCTTAACTGAAATAATTTCTTAATGAAGTTATAGTGACTTAAAAAAGAAACAATGGGGCTCATTCTGACCATGCCGGTCCGGAAACAACGGTGCTGGTAAGCTTACAGGCACTGTTGTTTCCGGACCAGCATATTACAGGTCTGCCTGGTGGGGCTGCCGTGCCCGACAGGTCTGACCCTGCCAGGCACAGCAGCCACGGTAGGCAGACCTGTCACGGAAGCACCGGCACCGTTAACAATGGTGCAGGTGCTTCTGTGTCCCCATTCCCGTGGAGTCTGGGGTTTAACGAAATTACCGGCACCTGATTTCCCAGCCGCCGGACTTGAAATAGCACGGTGGCACCGGGAAGTCAGGCCATAGTAATTTTTTATGGGTCTGGCGGCAACCCGCCGGTAGCACCGGCACGGTTACCGCTGGACCCGTAATGAGCCCCAATTTCTTTTTTAAGTAATAGGGCCCCCCTCAACTCCATGAGGTGTGCGTGTATGAGTCTATGGTGAAAGGGTGCACACTCAAATGTATAGCCGGCTGCCTGTGTGTGTATGGTGAAAGGGTGCACACTTAAATGTATGGGTGGCTGTGGGGGTGTGCCTGCATGGTGAAAGGGTGTGCACTTAAATGTGTGGATGACTGGGTGTGTATAAGGTGAATGGTGTGTGAGCTTGTGTACAGGGGCACAAGAAAACCTTCATTTCGGGGGGCTAACCCTTCAAATGTTGGGAGAGGCGCTAACTTCACATGCGGTGGGGAGGGGGAAACTTATTTGTGTGGGCGCATCCAAATTATTTACGCATTTTAATGAGACTATTCTAGTGCAGATTCAATGTTACAAGCAGTTAACTCTCTCCTATAAGTCTCCTGTTCCCTCTCTACCCTTCCATTCACTCCCCTGGCATGCAAGTACTAAACCCACATCACGATTTCAATCGCCTAAACAATGTGGCATTTGAAGGCAGGTACTAACAGTGAAATGCTTTACGTTGGTAATTGCTGGGTTCTTGTTAACAGCAAAAACCAGATGCCGTTTAAAATCTGTGTCCTGTTCGGTCTGGCAACTGCTCTAAAGGTTAGCCAAGTTGAGTCAATATAGCCCAAAATGTCAGGGGGGGTAGTGCTGAAGCCCAGTCAACTCAATGGTGTTGCGCTACTGCTTGTGTTTAATGCCTTGCTTACTCCTAGCCCTATTCTTCCTCGTCCCAGTACTTATATACGAGGCAGTACGTGTGTTTGAGGCACTCTGCCTCATACAAAAGTACTGGGAAGAGGTAGAGGTACATGGAGGTAATGCCTGATTTAGCTACCTGTAATCTTCATCACTCCTAGTCCCACTGTTCCTCGTCACAGTACTTACCTATGAGGCAAGGAGCCTCATACGAAAGCTCTGGGACAAGGAAGAGGGACTCAGAGGTAATTCTGGGCCAAGGAGCTGATTGTGGAGGTTGGGGTGGTGGGTGGGAGTGAGAGTGGATGTGTGGGGGGGCAGGAATTTTGTGATAAATCATAATGGTTGTCCATGTCCAGGCTAAGCAGGCATGATACGTGGTATTAGTGGCTAGAGAGGCATTTTGATTTAGCCAGTCTAGTCATTCCTCAGTTTGGTATGACTTTCTTTTAACTGGACATTTCTGATAAAGTAGTCCTGCTAACTTTAATTCCCTGGCTAGATTGGCATTTGGGTGCTGCCAGTCTAGCCATTTCTTACTGCGGCATTTTATATTTTTTTGGGCATCTGTGATAAAATGATATGATGTGATTCAAGTCATTTATAATGCGCCTGTACACAAGTGTACACAAGGGAGGGATGATAGAGGGAGGACAAGACAAACGATCTCACTAGGCTTTGTGTCATTGTGAGAACGAGAAGTGCAAGGGAAAAGGGAGCAGGGAAGTGCAAGTGAGAGGGGAGGGGAAAACAGGGCAGCAATGCTCTCAGTAAGTGCAGCCAGGGCAGAGCAGCTATTGGTTGTGCAAGGAGAACAATGGACTTCAGGGTTACAGTTACAGCCCCTAAGTGCATGGTAGGCCCGGAGGCAGTGCAAGGGTGACCAATCAAGAAAGAGCCTGGACTCAGAGAGACTCTGAGGGTAGCCAAGCAGCCAGTCAGTACAGCAGACAGGTAGGTCAGGTAGGTCAGCAGGGGGGGAGAGAGGCGAAAGCAGCAGAGAAGAGGAAAGATTTTAGCTGCTTCCGAAACTTCAGGTTGTCTGCCTCAAGTTTGAGAGGGGCAGGGAGGCCATCCCAGTTGGAGGCACCAGCAGAGGAGAGAGGTCTACCCCCACTCTCTGCCTGGAGAAATGTCTAAGCCTTAGAGAGTTGGAGGTAGCTGAGTGAAGGGTTAGAGAAAGAAGGTATTTTGGAAGAGAGCATTGGATTTAGTGTTGGCACTGGCCCCAGAAACCCTTGTGGGCAATGCAAAGGTTCTTGAACTTGATCCTTGCAGCCAGTGGAGAGATTTCAGGGCTGGAGAAATACAATCCCAGGGCTTGAGGCCAAGGCTAAGTCTTGCAGTCCTGTTCTGGATTATTTGCAGATGACGGAGACTAGAGGAAGACAGATTGAGAAAGTGGCTGTTGCAGTAGTCCAGCTTAGAGACAGTGAGCTTCTGGTGGAGAGTGAAAAAGGGAAGAGTCCCTTTGAGGAGGAGCAGCTGGTAGTGGGACTTCTTGGTGATGTCCGAGATGTTAGGAGAGAAAGAGAGTGTGGCGTTGAAGATGACACCAAGGTTTTTTGCCTCGCAGGAAGGCAAAGGAAGAGGGCCCAACGTGGTCTGCTATAGTGAGAGAGGAAACACAGTGGCAAGGGTCCCAAATGAGAAGGATCTCTGTCTTACTGGCATTAAGGCAGAGATTGTTGGAGGCGCACCAATCCTGAATCGTGGATAAACAGTCAGGAATGAGCAAGAGAGGAGAGGAGGATGAGGGGAGCCTGAAGGAAAGCTGAGTCATCCGCACAACACTGAAAGTTAGAGGATAAGGTAGAGATCAGGGAGGCTAAAGTGGCCAATTAGAGGTTGAAAAACCAGCGTGAGAGGATAGAGCCCAGGGGAATGCCACAGGTAGAGAGAGGTGGCGGAGAGAATGGGACCACGATCGACCTGGGAGCGGAGTGGCGGTCCAAGTGGAAGTAGGTCAGTCACTCTAGGGTCTGATCTGTGATGCCCAGGTTCTCACAGAGTCGATTGATCAGGATGGCGATGTTGACCCTGTCGAAAGCAGAGGAAAGATGAAGGATGAGAATAGAAGGAATGCTGGAATCAAGGTTAGAGAGCAGCACAGGTGTTAAGGAGAGCAGTTTCCACGCCTCTGGCAGCTCTGAAGCCAGACTGATGGTCATGGAGACAATCAATAAATTCAGTGTGGAGAGTAAGCTGGGAGATGGCCAGCTTTTCCAAGAGTTTGCTCAGGAAAGGTGGAGATTGAGCGATAGTTTTCCAGCAGGTAGGAACAGCAGACTGCTTCTTGAGGAGTGGGTGCACAAGGGAGTGCTCAAAGGGATAGGGGAACATTGCAGTGGTGAAAGAGTGATTACAGAAATCGGCCAAGGCTGGAGCGAGGGTGTCAATATGGGCTTTGATGGTTCTGGAGGAGCAGCGGAGCACCTGTTTTGACGACACTTTCATAGATCGGACTTGTCTAGAAACCTTGTCAGGTGTTGTCAGAGAGAAAGAGGAAAAAGGAGGAGGAGAGAAGAGAAGAGATGGCCAAAATGGGCCGAGAGAGGAAGAGGACATAGAGGACAGGATGTCCTGAGATTTAGCAGAGAAATGAGAGGCCAGAGCTGTACAGAGGGCATGGGAGGGAACAGAAGAGGTATAGACCACAACAGGAGTGACCAGTTCCTTGCAGATTTTAAAGAGTTTGGCCGTGTTGTTCGAGGCCATGGAGACACATGCTTTATTGTGTGCTCTCTTCTTGATGAGTGTTATTGCTTTGACTGGCATTTTGCTGAAAACAGTCTAGGTATGTCTAAATGTGGCCTGGCATTCTGTACTATACTGTTATTACGTGTTTACACTGGTCTACATTGTGCAGCCAGTTGGAAGCATTAATGTTCCTGTGCACTGTTGGTGACTTGCATGTATTGGATTGTGTTACCCTACAAAACAATTGCAAACACTCTGGCTTTATAGCCAATTTATCTCAGAAAGTGTGCTGTATATTGCATTAAAACACATATTTAAATCTTTTTCCTAGTGCAGTGTGCGGCATACCCTTTCAGCAGCACGTTCATGCGTATTGTGCAAGCGTGACAGTCTAGGCCGGCCCAGAGTGTGGCGCAACCCGTGATTTGTTGCCGAGTTGGGGGGCCCCCTCAGCATGGCTCGCAGGGGGGCCCCACATTTTGTGTTACGCCACTGCAAATAATAATAATGCAGTCACAGTAGTGCCTTGTCAAAATCGAATGGTCTATGCTAATAAATCTATTGCCATCCTTCCCTCTAAATACAAATAGTGTGGGAAACAATGTTACGAAAAAGAAAGAAGTGTTCACAAAATTTTATGTCAGGATGTTCAGGTCATTGGCCTCACTTCCGCATGTTTTCAGCACTAGACAAGGCGGTACACTCGGGCTTAGCACAGTCTCTGGCTTTTCTAGCACGAGGATTCAGTTCAGTCATTAGCATCAGGGCCTTCAATGCCCAAGTCTCTTTGCCTTTCAACGTCTCTGCACTCAGAGGGCCTGATGCGACAAACAAACAATAAGTCTGTTTCCGCTTTCAGATTTTCACAAGTACTCAATTTCTTATGTGATTCACTATTCACCTCGGCTCCCCGTCAGCCAGGCTCAGATCCTTGCAACACAATGTTCATAAATAAAGTATTCATCCAATTTCTCGTAGGATATTCTTTCTGGGGTGACTCACAGTTCACTCCGGATCCCCCTCAACTGGGCTCCGATCTCGGATCCCCCTCAGTTGGGCTCAGAACCCTTTTAACACAATGTTCAATTAGTCTCCCTCCACCGGGCTCTGACAAACTTCATATACTTTTTCATCAACTGTCGAACACCTTTGAATGTGCACAAGCTTTTGCTTGACCCGTTGCAGGACCACTTCAATTTCACAATTCTTTATCACTCTTCACATTTGCCACCTTTCAGCTGGATACCTAACAGAGACTTTCGAATGAGAACCCACATGGAGCTGGACCACACTGTCTATGGTATCATGGCTTCAGAGTTCAATCACTCATCTGCTGTTAATTGTGTTTGCGTTGCTTGCCACATGTGCTTCATACAGTGATATCTTCAGTTTTCACTGTACAATTGTAACGCTCACCTGATTCCCGTAGAGGCGCCGGTCTTGACTGGGCGTATACCGTATCTGCAAAGGTGATGTGTAACACACGGCTGACTCTTTGGGCTGGACCTCTGTGCACTGTATGTCTGACTTGAAGGGTAAGATGTCTGCAGATAGAAAATATGGGATTAAGGAACTGGGTTATTGAATGTCTCTCTCTTCTTCCCTTTCTCTTCTCCTGTAGAACCCCAAAGGTTAACGCTCTCACCTTAGGTAAGTGAACGCCGTGCTCTCCATCTGCCTCGGGGCAGGGTGCTGTAACCAGTTCCTTCACTGGATAAGGGGAGCAGGCCTCTTGACTTCAGAGGACTGCTGTCCGTCGTTTACTGCACGAACGGTAAGTTTCGAGTAATTCTAATGTCTTTAAAGTCTTTAGTAATGATGTTTCTTGTTTTGCAGGGTTCCGGCGATGGCGGATGACGGGCTGAAGTGAGTTGAAGATGGAGCCCGTGTGATGAATAGAAGCGCCTGGAAGCACGTAAGTAAGCGCTTGTTGCCTGCTTCACGATGCGCTCTAACTGTCTTTTTATTTTGCAGGTACAAGTTCGGAGCGGCTGCAGGGTGCCGGAATACCCACTGGGTTAGATGTGGAAAGGAGTAATGGCAGGTGAGTATTAAAGTTCCCCAATGTCTTTAAACGCACCTTGTTTTGTCTTTCAGATGCGGGATGCAGCGCCGAAGGCCTCCGGAGCGTGCAAAGAGTTGGTAAGCTTTTGTCTTTCAGATGCCGGAATGCAGTGTGAAGACCTCCGGAGCGCACGAAGAGTAGGTAAGCCTTTGTCTTTCAGATGCCGGAATGCAGCGCGAGGCGTTGGTGACAGCCGATGGACCAGGTAAGTGAAGAGCTGTCACTGAAGACTGTAATGCTAACCTGTTCTTTCTTGTCTTTATAGGTGTTGCTGAAGACTGGATTCAGGATGGTAAGCCTTTTTCCTTAGGCCCAGGATCAGATGCAGAAGACACGATGAACGTTCTGCTGCAGAGGATGCAGAATAACGCAAAGCAAGATTCATCCATCGGGTGTGGTTTAAATAGCCTCCTGTAGTGCTTAGGTGTCTCCTTCCACAGCCACGCCTAGGTAAGAAAAGAGTTCCTGCTTTCCAGAAGAGTTCCAGTGTTCTGAATCTAGGGAGTGGCTCCTGCCCCACCCAACAGGAAAAGTAGTTCCAAACAGAAGAGGATCAGAGGCTCAACTGGCAGGCAAGTAAGCAGCATGGTCTGCTGCAGGTAAGTCCACCCAAGCATTATGAGCCCGGCGCTTCCAGCGCTGGGACTGGGCATATTTATGAGCCTGGTGCCACTGGCGCCAGGACTGGGTCCAAAAGGTCCCAATTGGGACTGGTTGGCACTCGGAACCTGGGTTATGGATCTGCTTCCAAGGGAGTTGGGAAAACCCTGACCTTTTGGAAGCAGAGATCATGACAACAATGTTGCCGCTTGCAACCTTGGCTTAAACACAGACTGGTCTGGTATCAGTCTGCCCAACTCCCCAGCTGTGCTTACTTCACTGGCACTGCTTTGTTGTAGGAGCCAAGGACAGTACCACAGCAGCAAACGATTCTCCCTGCCTTGACTATCGATTCGGGAGAGCCCCAGGTACCACCGGCACATAATGCAGGAATCGTCAGCCTTGATTCCTGGTCTTACATTTTCTATACTCAAACGTTCATGAAAGTAACAATCTTTCATTGAAAAGGTCAAGGGTACTTCCCTTCTTGCAATCCTCTTCGGTTTTGCCCTGTTTCACTTTGTATTTAACTGCCATCTTGGAACTGCTGTTTCCTCGTGTGCTTTGCCTTGCTCAGAGTGTGCTTTCATGCTCGGCCTTTTATCCATGTTGGGAAGTGTAATGGATGTCAGGTGTGTGTAATAGTCAGCAGTATTTGCCTGACCCTACCTGACCATTGTATTGGGACATGCCAGGTATACGGCTCGGGTGTTAGTCCATTTTCTATTGTAGTGAGCTGTCCTTGAGGAAATGTTTGTGTTGGGAAGGGGGGGGGGGTTGAGTTCCTAAGTATCCTACATGGTAGCATGGGGGAACAGTGTTATAGGGACGGGGATAATTGCGTCTTGCCATCCAGTGTCCCACTTCCACTCCCCGAAGACCCTTCACCCAGGTGATCCTCCTGCACTGGTCCACCCCGAGGAACTGGATCCAAAAGTTATGGCTGTGTCCTGGCCACCTGGATGACAGATCCCCAGGGACTAGCGGGTAGACACCTTCAGGTTACATAGCGACAAGACAAGGGAGGGAAGACACAAGGAGGATAAGACAAATGATCTTACTAGGCCTTGTGTCATTCATATCGTGCAAGTGCGAGAACAAGAAGTGCAAGGGGAAAGGGAGGGGGGAAGTGCAAGGGAGAAGGGAGGGGAAAACAGGGCAGCAATGTTCTGAGTAAGTGCAGCCAGGGCAGCATAGCTCTGGGTAGTGTAAGGAGGACAAGGAACTGTAGGGTTACAGTGACAGCCCCTAAGTGCGTGGTAGGCCCAGAGGCAGTGCAAGGGTGACTGATCAAGAAATAGCCTAGTACCCAGTGAGACTCTGAGGGTAGCCAAGCTCCCAGTCAGTACAGCAGATTGGTAGGTCAGGTAGGTCAGCAGGGGAGGGAGAGAGAGAAAGCAGAGCAGAAGAGAAACGTTTTGAACTGCTGCAGGTGGTCCGGCTCAAGTTTGAGATGGGCAGAGAGGTCATTCCAGAGGGTGGCACCTTCAGAAGAGAGAGATCTACTCCCCACTGTTGTTCGCTTGTACCCCCACCCCCCTTCCTGCACACAGGAGTCTGTCCTGATACATTCTGGTTTCACCATCAACGTCTTGTGGCCAATGCTGGATTTACTTTTACGGACTTCATCGATTCACGGTGCGTCACCCTTTCTGAATTCTCATGCTGGACTACCTTTTCATCTTGTACTCATGGTGGCCCTGAATCATGCTGTTCCCATCTTCACCTTGTATCCTGGCTTGCAACATTATGTGTTACTACTGACTTCTGCAATTGTATTCGCTCTCCCCTCTTGCTTCTCCAATCTTTTTGACTGCTTACTCTCTGTTCTCTCCTCCCGTATCCCTTTTCTTATCTCCTCCTCCCCTTACTTTCTTTTATGCACTTACTCTATCAGAATTGTCCCTGGACCTAGTATGATAGCAACCTCGTCTGTCGCTGCCCCATCCCCTTACTGTTCCCCACCCCTCCCTCCGGACCTATCTGGAATGTTGTCAGGCCTAGTATGATAGGCGCTTGTTTTGTTCCTCCCCTCCCTTTCTGCACCCCTCTCCATTACCTTTTGATTTTCTCCGGCTCTACCAGAAATGTCGTCAGGCCTAGTACGGTAGTCCCCTGACTGTTTCCATTTCCTTCCCACTCTCCCCCTCCCTTCCTTATCTATGTCTTAGCTCTTGCACTATCTGAAATGTCGTCAGGCCTAGTACGATAGTTGATTTCACATCCTTACTGTTCATGGCCTGTAAGAATGTCATTGTATTTTCCCTTGTTCCCGCCCTTGCCTTGAAGCGCTTTGAAAAACATTGTGTATAGGCGCTATATAAATAAACTATCATATCATATCATATCACTCTCTGCCTTGAGAAGCATCTAAACCTTAGAGATTTGGAGGTAGTTGAGCGAAGGGCTCAAGAAGTAAGGTATTTCGGAAGAGAGTGCTGAAAGTAGTGCAGGCCTCAGCCACAGAAAGCCTTGTGGACAATGCAAAGTGTCTTGAACTTGATCCTTGCAGCCACCGGGAGCCATTGGAGAGATTACAGCACAGGATGAGGGGCCGGCCACCGTACATAACCAGGAAACGGGACCCTTTTTTTCGCAGCAGAAGGTTCTAGGGATGGCAATCTCTCCAGCGTGGAGAATCTCGCAGAGGGAGAATATTATGCATTCATCAAGCACTTAAATCACCTGTGAGACACAGCAATGCTCCTTGTAAATAGAACCAAGGAATCATACATTGTTGTCTATTCAGCTAACCCATTTCCCCTTTCGCACACTGCACCGTCACAACTTAGTGGAAGGCACAGCTTCACTCCATATACCCTGCATAAACATACAACACATACAACACAAACACTATTGCACATCACCTCTGTCATAAGAATGAAGCTACTTTTAACAAAAAACATGTCCACATAATTATCACCTGAAACACAATCCCCCCTGTAGTCCATAGTATTCCTACGCTGCACCCATGCACACTCCTTTCAGACATGGGTGATTACCAGGGTCATGACCACCCTCCCATAGATGCACACATGCATAATAGCTCCTCCCTACTTTCACAAATTTCTTTGGACTCCGGTCTCTCGAGGGTGTTCAACCAAAAGCACGTTGGGTCCAAAATTATGGTGAAAGGCGCTAGAACAAATGACAAAATGAATGAATTACTGAATACGGCCTTCTGCCACTCTTTCTGTTCTTCAGGCCATCCAGGATGCAGAAGACCACCACCTTACCCATCCAATGGCACACCGGCAGGGACATTGGGGTTTTGTGATTTTTCTCTATGCTCTCGACAACTAACAAATGACCTGCACGTGGCACTCAGTGTTCTTCCGGTCTGCGTGCAATAAACCTAAAATCAAAACACTCTTTCATTGTCCCTCTCCTCCGCTGATCTAACCTCCCCGAAATGTCTGTCAGATCCACAAGTGCGCCAGGAGACTATGTAAATGGCAGCTTTGCAAGGTATACATCCCAGTAACAGGACATAGCAGTCACTATAACATCTAAACTCTAAGTGCCTAAAGTCTTGTATCTAGAGAAGATTCATCTGATCTCACGACTCCTCATCGTCTAAAGCAGGGAATATCTGAATGAGGAGTAAGGACATATACACAGGTCTGGATGAGAGGAAGGACAATGCCAAGTAGCTCTGAGATGGAAGCAGGAGCACCCAGACAGGTGTAATTTGGGATTGCCCAGGCCCGAGAGTGATGAACTGTCGGATCTGCGACCAGGTCTCAGAAGGGGGTTGGACCCCCGTGAACAGGTCTGAGTGGAAGAGTGCATCAACTGAACAGGTCTGATTGGTAAGTAGGACCCTCATCAAGTGGTTTGAGTGGAAGATGGGGGCCTACTGAAAAGGTATGAATGAAAGCCAACACCGTTATAAAGAGGTCTGAGTTGAAGATTGGGTGCTCTACACTGGTCAGAATGGAAGGAAGGAAGGACCCTCATGAACAGGTGCAAGTGGAAGATGATGTCCGCTGGACATGTCTTAATGAAAGGTTGGACCATCAGACACATGTCTGAGTGGAACTTGGGACCCACTAAACAAGACTGCATGAGCAGGACTGATTGGAAGATTGCTTCCAATGGAAAGGTCTGAATGGAAGGTAGGACCCTCATGAAGAGGTTAAAGTGAAAGTTGGGTTGTACTGGACAGGTCTGATACGGAGGGAGGACTCTCAGAAACTTGTATGAATTGGAAGTGTAACCCTATGTATATTTCTGAATTATTCCACCTACTTTCATCGAAAACATTTGTGTGACACCAAACGGCGGGCTGCCTGGAAACATTGCGTGGACTTAGTGTGCAAATGCTGGGAAAGGACCAGAAAGTGGCTGATGAGGGGCGTGCTAGGCATGGTGGGAGACTGGGTTTAGCTATGTATGTGTGTGTGTGTGATGGGGGATGTGGGGTGAGAGAGGTTAGAATGGAACGGGACGGGGAGCGGGTGAGCCGACCAGAGATTGCGGGTTAAGGGGTTGGGGAGAGGAGGGCAGTGGACTGTATACGGGTTGTGGAGGTACCTCCCCACCCGCATAGGATGAGAGTAAGAAGGAGGAACACAGAGAAAATTGTTTCCCCGCAACACTGAAATTGGGCTCTTAAAACCAGTTTTCGTTGAACGCAGCCCGTAGGGAAATATCATTTGTGTGGCTCACTCGACAGGATAGTCGTAGAGAGTTCCAGTAAAGTGATGCTTTCACAGGAAACCTTCGCCCTCTCTTTCTTGACTTCTTTCCCCTCAGGATATGCCAAAGCTTGTGCATACTTCTCAACCCACACGCTTTTGGCAGTTGTCACCCAGCCTGTAATCAATGTTCTCACCCGCCAAGCCCCATAAATGTCCACACACTACAGTGGGCTCTAACCCCAAAATCAAAATTGTATTTTTCCATCTTCCCCGTGGACGCTAATTCTTGAGATCAGTACCTTAGTGTGTGACTTCAGTTATAGGAAGTTCAATATGCACTACAAAACATTGTAAATGTGTCTTTTTAGGGTTATCGGGATCTAGAGAGGCAGGATAGAATTGGCGGGACTAGTTTGAACCGCCAGAAGCCAGAGGACACGCGGGAAGCTGTGCTCTGAATAAGTTGGAGGTAGTTGTGCATTCTCAGGGACAGGCGTTTACATTGGCTTAGTGTGGCTTGCTCCAGGGAGGGGACGGCTGCAGCTTTTGGCATTCGAGGAGGGCAGAATACAGTAGTGGACTTTCCCTAGAATTTGTAGGATCTAGAAGGAGATTCTTGGTTGTGTGGCAGGCCTCTGAGGACTTCCATGGATTCAATTAGGGATAGCATTGGCAGGCTTCATCACCCCAGTACTAGGGATGGTTGAGCTGAACTTGACCAAATGTTCAGAGAAGGGAAAGCACAGATTTGTGCTTGGAAGTAGTAGAAAGCCCTATGTAGAGCTTACGCTCAATGCAGAAGAGTCCATCATGTACCTCAAGGTAAATCTCAGGCTCCTGTCATGTTAGAATTGGATCAGTCATAGAGCCCTTCCTCGGACTACGGTTTATGTGAGGATGGAGAATGTGGTCTTTGAATTGAGGAGGTCACAGGTCTGCAACATTTGGCTCACCAGATGTTTTGGACTACAACCCATATTAAATTCTTCTTCTAAGTAGCTTATAAGAGCTTGTGAGGACTCATTTAACACCTTCAAGTTGAAAACGAAAATCATGGCTCCTTGCTCAGAACTGAGACAGTCCTCTATTGCTCCATGCACCACAGTTCCGAGTCACTTGCCTCTGCCTCTAACTCCTTGTTAATTCTATGGCATATTCTACTCACCGAACTCTGTTAAGACTATGGGGGTCATTCCGAGTAAAAGATTACCGGTATCGTTTACCTTTACGGGCCAGTCTGACCCTCTAGACCGTTATTACGGCGCCGTAAAGTACGAGGCCGTAAATAGCGGTCTCGTGGTGCGCGCACGACACCCCATGCCGAAATTAGCGGCATGGCGTAAACCAGAGCTGATCCCAAGTCATGCGGACATGCAAAAAACGGCCTCTACAAGGCCGCAAAGTACCTTACCGGCATGGAGTAAATACCGGCATCGCCGAGAAGGTGTTAAGAACCCTGAGCAATGTTACCAAGAGGCACAGGTGCACTCAACCAGCACAGGTGGAGGCAATGGAGTCTGGCACAGCACAAAAGGAGCACACCCACTCACCACACCCCCTCCCACACCAAGATGAGACCAATTGTAGCATGATTACTGGAGCTGGAGGCCCTGCTTGCAAGGCAGCAACGACAACAACAGCAACAACAACCACAGCCCCCACCACAGAGGATACACAGGAGGAGAAGGAGGGTGAGACAGGCCCAGCATGCCCTACCGGTGCAGCCACCATTACCACGCCGGCAGCCCCCAATCCCTCGCATCAGAGCCTCCCCCTTCAACCTCACACCAGAGCAGATCCACACCCTGTACCGGCTTGACCGGAACACCATCACCACCATAGTGGACCTGACACATGACGACATAGTGAGCCTCATAGAAATCCACACTGCAATCCCCCCTCTACTCAGGGTAGTGTCTGTTCTCCACTTCCTTGCCACAGGCACGTAGCAGCATACAGTGGGGCACATGCATGGCATACCACAGGCCATATTTTCACATATACTCAACCAAGTGCTGGATGCCCTCATCAAACACACAAGGGACTACATATCCCTACCCCGGACACCCCAGGAGATATTGGATACATAAGTTGCCTACCATGCACTGGCAGGCATGCCAAATTGCATAGGTGCCCTCGACTGCACCCACGTGGAATTGGTCTTTCCACATGCAATGGAGGTGGCGTATCGCAACCGCAAGCAATACCACTCCATTGACGTCCAGATGGTATGAAATGCCAGTAAAGCCATCACACATTGCTGTGCCTGATACCCCCGATCAACACATGACCCCCTGGTCCTGCGGAACTCCATGCTACCACGCTATATTGAGCAACATGCTGGACAACGTGCCTGGCTGCTTGGTGAGTCACCTGATTGGGCCATGGCAGCGCATTGGGGCCATGAGTAGGGTGGATGCATACCCCAACTTGGTGGGAAAGGGGGGGTGCATACTACACCTATGTGAGAATGTTGACGCCGGTGCACGATGTGCACCCCACAGAACACAGTGCCCCAAGGCAATCGATATGGCACATGACTGCCTAACCTCACAGCAATGCTAGAATGTAGAAAATACAACACTACTCGTCCGACAGGTAACCTGGCCCAATACCACAACACAAGCACCACTCATCGGCGGACCTCACACACCGTAAGGGCATCCTGCACCATGCACTGCATATGCACTATCTCGCAGCCTCCTGCATCCCACCACACAAGACAGACGTCCCTGGGAGTGCATAGAAGCGAGCCCAACAGGGATACAGTAGCGTGTCACTGGTTCCGCACACCCATAGTAGTGGTGCAAGTCAACATGGTACTGATCAGTGCAGTAAGACAAGTATGCTACTGACTACAGTCAACACCCCCTGCCACCAAATCTCACAGAACCCAACACATCAATGAATTCAGGCCAACACTGCTGCACGCATATACGGTGAACGTGCAACAAGATGTGAGTGCACACCATAAGCCATCTTGAAGAAGCTACCCCTCCATCATTCCATGGCACAGGACACATAGCCGGGCCAGTAATGGGGTTGATGCAACCAGGGACATGTGTGTATGGCCAGGAATCACCAGCTGCCATGCAAGACTGCTACAGTTCGCCACCATCAATGTACAAACACTTACCTTCATTCCCCTTCCATGCAGGTGATGGTGGCTACCCTTTGAAGCCGTGGCTCATGGCCCTTAACCGCAACCCACAGAACAGGCATGAGGAGGACTACAATCGAGCCCATACCCGTACACGGGTGGCCATAGAGCAGACATTTGGCCTGTTGAAGGCACCATTTTGTTGCCACAGCCGTTCCGGTGGAGCACTCATCAACAGCCACGAGAAGGTGGCCAGGATCACCATGGCATGTGTAAGGCTGCACAATATGTGCCTCCGTCGGAGCGTGCCACTGCCCCCTGACCTGGGACTGCTACCACCAGATGATGATGAGGGGGTGGATGAAGAATTGGCAGGACAGCATCACAGTGCAGATGCACAGGAGGGATGTGCCGTGTGGCAATCATTGATTGGACAATATTTCTGACACTCAAGTCAGCTGAGGGTGTCAGGATGACAGGGCATCGGGCACTGGTGGTGGGGATACATGTACACCATGCACTGTCAGTCATTAAAAGACACATGCACATTGATCAATGTCCACTCTGATATTTTTTATGCACAACCGGTGTATTGGATTAGTAGGTTCACACGTGTACAACAAAACCTCCACCCTCACCCCCCTCCCCCAACTCCCATACACACCCTCACCCCCCTCCCCCCAACTCCCATACACACCCTCACCCCCCTCCCCCCAACTCCCATAGACACCCTCACCCCCCACCCCCAACTCCCATACACCCCCCCCCCAACTCCGCAACAGTAGTCCCGTGTGGCACATTGAGGCCACATGTGGCAGCATTGTCTATTGATCCATGCTCCCGGTGCCCGGGGGGGGGCCTGTTCCTGCGCCGCTGAGAACGCAGCAAGCGGAGCGCTGGGCTTGCCGGGGTGGGGGGACTGGTTGTGGGGGTGTCCTCCTGCTGAGTCGCAGGAATGGGACGTGCTGCCACAAGGGCATCTGCAATGCATCCAAGTGCCTCACACACACGGTTGGTGCTTAACGTGAACACCTGACGCATTTGTCTGAGCTCCTCAAGTAACTCCAACCTGCCCTGGCGGTTTTCCTCATTGAAGTCAGTGATGAGGGCAGTGAGTTGTCCTGCACGTAGTGCTTCCTGGGATGGTGTATCATCCCGGCTGGGGATTGGGTCGACATGCCCTGACAGGGCCTCGAATGGGGTACTGGGCATGGGATCTGCGTCTCCCAGTGCATCACCACATGCACTTCGGACTGGTGTGTCACCCTCCCCAGAGTCCATGCACGACACCTGGGGGACATTGCATGGCTCGGGGGTGTATGGAGTGGGGTAGGAGTCCTCCTCTGACGCCCCACAGATGGACGAGGGGCTGTCCAGGATTTGCAGAGGGGCAGTGGCTGCCACCTCCCCAGAGATGCTGGACTCCTCTGACCTTGGTGTGGTGATTGTTGCAGGCGCTGATGCAGTGAGGGATGGGGGTGGTGCAACCTCAATAGGCCTTGGAGGAGCTGTGGTGGTTTTGTCCTTCCTGGCCGGTACGCGGTGGTCCCTGCCTTTGTCACTGGATGTGGTGGGATGGCTTCTCTCAGGCTCATCGCCCTCATGCTCACTGCCTGTGGGTGTAGAACAAAGGTACAACATGAGTGGTTGTGTGAGACGCTAATGTCATTAATGGCAGCATTCACATTTCAGTCATTTTGGATTGGTGGCATTTTGGCCGTTACTACATCACTGGTTTCTACGGATGTGTCGGATATGTACGCAGGCGTCGGAGTCACTAATCCTGGCCTGGTCATGTGCAGTCTGACTCGCACACTGCCAAGCCTGCTGCACAGTGTGCTTATTGGGATGTGCTTGTTACTGCACTGTGGTTGGTGGGCATTATGTGGTAGCACTTGTCCCTTGGTGGCAGTTTTCTTGCCATTATCAGAATGGGTAGAGAGCAGTATGCCAAGGTGCATTGGACGGGGCTTGGAAGTGTATTCAACATGTATTTGCCATTGGCGGTGTTGACTTTGGACACTCACCTCCATCAGCAGACGACGGAACCCCACACTCCATTTCACTGACGCCCTCGATTGAATCTGTGCCAATCAATGCAGCGCAGGTCTCCTCCCATGGCGCTAGTTTCATTGGTGAACTTGGTCCACCTCCAGTCAGCAGTGCCTGGGGATGCGGGGGGTGGTGCCTACTGTGCTCACCCTTTCAGCAAGTTCTGCCCATATGTTTTTCTTCCGGATCACTGCCTCTCTGCGCATGTCGCTGCTGAACACTACGTTTGCGTGCTCCTCCAGGTGGCCCACCATGGCCTGCAGCTCCTCAGGGCATAAGCGCTGCTTGCGGAGGCGGTCCGCTGACTTTTTCGGGGCTTTGGGCATAGCTGGCGGTTGTGTAGGCCTTTTCCGAGGTTCAGGTTCGTCCCAAGGGTGCTGCCTGGAGAGGATGGCAATGGATTGTGTTTTTAAAGATGGCCGCCGCGCTCCTTCCCGTTCCTGTGCAATGACGTAATTTCCGTATCCGTTAATTAGCGGTGACCGTAATTTACAGTATCTGTAAATTACGGTCACCGCTAATTACGGACGGCGAAGCTTCGATGGCGGTGTTGTAAAGAACGTCTCGCTTCATGCCGCTAAGGGGTTTAACGGGCCCTTTAGCGGTATGCCGCTAGGGGATTTACAGGCATGGCGGAAAGCTTGTGCCCGCGAGGTCGGAATAGCCTGTAAATAGCGGCATGGTACCAGATCGGACTCGCACTTTCTGCCATGCCGGTAAAAAACAATACTTACCGCCAACCTCGGAATGACCACCATTTCCTTGTTTATTCTCCTTTATGCTCTGATCATTATGCAATGATTCCTGCTCGTTTTACATGTCTGCCCTTATATCTTTTCACTTCAACTACTGCTGTAAATACTTGTATGTATCTATGTATATAAATAATTTCAAGCTTGGCGCCCTGATTCCCCTGGGCCTGATGGTGCGCATTACAAATAAGGGAATAGTTTCTTACCTGTAACTCCATTTCTCCAGCATTGGTATCTTTCATGGATTCACATGCTTAGAATATTCCCCGTCGTCAGGCTGGGAATCCTCGATAAATTATATAGACCTTTTCCATAGGAAACATTTCGACACTTTTGTGTCCTATCTACGTCGTTTTAGGCCGCATACACCTGCGCCACTAGGACGTAGAGGTATAAGTAGCCCAGCCCTCGCGGCTCCCTCAGATTTTGACCCCCAAAGTAGTTTGGGGGGACATATGGTTTGCATGCCAGGGGAGGCCGGCAGGCGCATGTGAATCTATGAAAGATACCAATGCTGGAGAAATGGAGTTACAGGTAAGAAACTACTCCCTTCTCCAGCATTGGATCTTTCATGGATTCACATGCTTAGAATAGATTGTACAGCAGTATCCCCCATAGTTGGAGGTGTGTATGCAAACCAATAACACTATAACCAAGAATGCATATTCGCCATGACTAAATTTCAAATCATAGTACATGAACAGCTAAAAAACAACACTTTAAAATACAGTAGCCGAAGGATATACCCCCTTTATTGGGGCCTACCTTATTGAAACAGGTGCCGTAGGACTGCACGACCTATCTGTGTATCCTCAGCATGTTGTTGTTCGAGGCAATAATGCCGGGTAAACATATGTGGTACCGACCAGGAAGCCGCCTGACATATATCTCCCAGCGGAATCCCGGACCACAATGCCGCCGTCGACGAAGCAGATCTCGTCGAATGAGCTTGTGTAGTCTTTCCAGCGGTTTCCCAGCTTTTGAGTGGCAAAAAGAAATGGTAGATGACACCCAGCGGGACAATCCTTGTTTTGAGATTGCTTTACCTTTAGCCGAAGGGCCATAGGCCACAAATAGCTGCCTTGTGTCCCTGAGATTTTAAGTGCGATGGAGGTAAAATTTCAGAGCCCTTCTCACGTCCAACGTATGGAGAGCCCTCTCCGCAGCCGACAAAGGTGTTGGAAAAAACGTCAGTAGCACCATAGAAGAGTGCTTATGGAACATGGTAGGGACTTTAGGAACAAAATGAGGATTAGTAGCCAACACGACTTTATTTTTGAAAAACCTCAAATATGGTGGATCGATCACTAACGCTTGTATCTCTGACAGACGTCTAGCCGAAGTAATAGCCACCAGAAAAGCCAGTTTCCATGATAGGAATTTCAATGACATCGGCTCAAAAGGAGCCTTCATTAGTGCTGCTAGAACCAGGTTAAGACTCCGATCGGAGGAAACTTCTTCGTTGGAGGAAAAGTTCGGAACAATCCTTTCATGAAATATTTAATCAACCGGTCACTAAATAATGGAGTTGAATGTCTCTTCCGAGTAAATCTCGAAATGGCCGCCAGATGCACTTTTATCGATGAAAAAGACAAACCTTTTTGAGCCAGGAGTAGCAAGTATGGTAGAAGCTGCTGCGGTGTGATGTGAAGTGGACGTAAACCTGGCTGATCCCCGCACCAAATACAGAATCTCTTCCATTTGTATGTATACGAAGCGTTCGTGGACGGCGCCCTTGCAGCCTGCAAAATGCAACGACAGTCCGGTGGAACTGCTAACATACCAAACTCGGAGAAATCAGGAGCCAGGCAGTTAGACTGAGGCTGTCTGGGTCGTGATGCCACACCGCCCCTTTGTCCTGAGACAGAAGGTTCGGGATCCTCTGGAACCTCATGGGCTCCGCTGCTGAAAGATGGAGTAAATCGGAGAACCACACTTGTCTCGCCCAGTACGGGGCCACCAGGATTACCCGACATGGATATCTGTGAATCCATTGCAGCGTCCGATGTATGAGCGGAAACGGGGGAATGCATACAAAAACTTGTCCATCCACGGGAAGGAGAACGCTTCCCCCAGTGAGTCTTGCTGTGGCCACCTGCTCGCGTATTGTAAGCACTTCCTGTTCTCCCTCGTCGCGAAGAGATCTAGAGCCGGACGACCCCACTTTTCGAAGACACGGTGTAGTTGTTGGTCGTTCAATTCCCATTCGTGTAGTCGATTCATCTCTCTGCTGAGAGAGTCTGCTTGCACATTTTTGACTCCTGGTAAGTGGAACGCCAATAGATATATCCTGTGGCGGAGGGCTCAATGCCAGATCTCCTGGGCTTCGGTCGACAGAGTCCTGGAGCGAGTACCCCCCTGCTTTCTCAGGTAAAACATTGTTGTCGTGTTGTCTGTCATTATCCGTACAATGGATCCCTTTATACGTGGCAGAAAGGGCTTCAGGGCCCAACACACTGCCCTTAGCTCCAGCACGTTGATGCGAAGGCTGGCCTCCCCCGATGACCACCGACCTTGAACTTGAAGGGTATTCAGATGAGCTCCCCATCCACTCAGAGAAGTATCTGTCACCACAGTCATCTGGAACACAGGTTCCAGTAAGGGCACTCCTCTTGTTAGATTTTTGGAGACTCTCCACCACGGAAGTGCCTGCACAAGCTTGCTCTTGATAGTCAATTTTTCCGACCAACGAACTTGACTCTGTGCCCATCGATCCGTCGTCAAGAATTCCTGAATGGGCCTCATGAAGAGACGACAATTGTTGATCAAGGGTATACAGGACGCCATGGTCCCCAGCAGGGACATGTCCTTCTCACCGACACTCAGGTGTCGACTCTCCATTCCGATGCCTTGTGTCGTAGTTTCAGAACTCTTTTGACGGATGGTTTTACCAATCCTGACTGCGTCTGGAACTCCACCCCAAGAAAGACCAAGGTGCTTGATGGCGTTAAGGAGGACTTTTCGAAGTTTATTGCGAAGCCCAAGCGCTGTAGGAGGGACATGGTGGCATTCAGACTTTCCCGTGCCCTTTCCGGAGATAATCCCCTTACTAACCAATCGTCCAGATATGGGTACACATGATGACCTTCCTTCCGTAACCAGGCTGCCACTGGTGCCAAACATTTCGTGAACGTCCTGGGAGACGATTTTAGGCCGAATGGGAGGACCTTGAACTGATAGTGGGTTCGCCCGACGACGAACCGCAGAAATCTTTTGTGTCGTCGACGCATCGGGATATGAAAGTACGCGTCTTGAAGGTCTAGCGACGACAAAAAAATCTCCCGGTTGTATCGATCGGATAACCTCTTGCAGAGTAAGCATTTTGAACTTTAGATTCTTTAGCAGCTTGTTCAGAGACTGTAGATCTAGAATGCGACGCCATTTTCCATTGCATTTCTTGACCACGAAGTAACGGGAGTACACTCCCTTTCCTCTTTCAGCCACCGGGACCAGTTCTATAGCCCCTTTCTGCAGCATAAGCGTCACTTCCTGCACCAGTATCTGAAGATGGGATTGTGGCGAGAACACTGGCGGAATGTGTGGTGGCTTGTCCTTGAACTGTAGGGAGTGACCCCGACGTATCGTGTCCAAAACCCATTGGTTCATTGTTATGCGTTCCCACTCGTCGACAAAACGAGACACTCTGCCCCCCAGGACGTCTCGAAACATGTCATTGCTGGGTTTTTGCCTGTCGATCCTTCGCCGACGATGAGTAGGAGCCTCTCCTTCTTGAGGGCTGGTAATCTCTGCCTCTACGAGTAGCTTGGGCTGCTCGTCTGTAGCCTTTGGAACAGTAGGAGGGCCGACTGAAACCTCGGTCTCTAGGTGATCCAAACCGGGAGTTTCCGGAAGCACCTCGAAAACGACAAAAGGAACGGAAATTTCTGCCACTTTGGAGGGCTCCGAGTGACGGAGCAGTGTCAGAGTCTTCTTTCATGCCCTTCAAGGCTTCATCCACTTTCTCGCCAAACAGTTGTTCCCCTTCGCACGGCATGTCCAGCACTTTGTATTGCACCTCTGGTCTAAAAGTCGTGCACTTAAGCCAGGCTTGCCTCCTTAACACTACGCCGTTATTGATTTGTTTAAAACCGGCCTCTGCCAGGTCGACAGCGATATTTATGGAGTGATTGGAAGCCTCTTCCCCTTCACGTACTAGTAGCATAGCGGACTTCCTGTGTTTCTCTGGCAGATGGTCTAAGATAGGAGCCAAACGATGCCACATCTCTCTATCATACCGTGCCATAATGGCCAGGGAGTTGGCTGCTTTCACTGTAGTCGCACCGACTGACAATACCTTCTTTCCAAACGCATCTTGTCTCCTGGCATCGGTGTCCGGCGGGGTCGTGCATTTGTGTTGCGACCTCGCTTTTCTGGCTGCAGCAGCAGACACCCCCGAATCCGGCGGAGCTTGAGACGTCAAGCGTTTGGGGGTTGACTCTGGAGCCTTGAATTTCTTTTTCTAATCGACCTTTTATCGCCGGTTCTGAGAAAGGATGACGCATTGTCCTTAACCCCCCTTGCCAGACATGGTCCAAAATGGGGATAGCAAACATCGATTTTCTTCTCTTGCCCATATGATCGAAGAGAAAGCAATCTTTCTTCACTTCCTCCGGCTCCAGGCCAAATTCTGCACACGCATTTCCCATCATTGCATGGAAGGCCCCAATGTCATCCGGCGGTGATGGTTACGCCGGGCTCTTAGGAGTTTCCATCTCTGCATCCGACTCCCATGTGGGGTCCCTTGAGGGGGACAATGAGACGTCTGAAAGGGACCCTTCACGCTCTGACTCCGACTCCGGCAGTTCTCCCTCCTCCGAGTGTGGGCGAGAACAATCCTCCCCCACCGGGCAGGTTGTAGGTATTCTGGTCGTCGAGCGAGGAGTCGGGCCTGGTTCAGCGACGACCGGCGTAGCCTGCGGTACCGTCGGGACACCAGTGTGAGGCAACTGCATGTCCAGACGCTGTAACAGCTTCTGTAACATGTTCAACACCTCCAGGGACAATAGAGACTGGGGATTCAGCAAGGAAGAGGCGGTTGGGATGGCACTCCCACTCGGGGGTTCCCCCGAACTGATTGCACGTAACCCCAGATCAGTTGGCTGTACGATTGGACTACGGTCATCCTCCGCTGACGAGATGGAAAGGGCCACATCTGGCTGCAACAAGGCCTCAGGAAAGATCGGGTCGAAAACTTCCGGCAGCCAACCCACCAAAGGTGTCACCGTCGATGGCATCTTCTCTATAACCGCTGTTTGACCCACCAAAGTGATTGCGGGAAGAGCAGGCACAGATGGCAAAGAAGCCATTGACGATCTGACCGTCATCGACGACGACGAAGGTTTTGGCGCAGAGCATTTTGGCGCAGAGCCTTGTGGCGCATTCGCCGTTTTGAACTCGGCTTGTGGGCCGACGACACTCAACTCGAGGTAGAGCCATGGCGGTCTCCTGAGGAGGATTTCAATTTCTTCTCCTTTTTTGATGAGCAGGAAGAAGAGGACGTTTTCTTTGACGAAGGATGTTTATCAGAGGGTTTTTTTTCCCGATGAACATGGTTTCTTCATCGGGGGCTCTGCCGAGGCAGAGCGACGAGGGGGCACCGGAGATTTAGATCTCGAGGCAGTAGAGCCTACCTCCGATGCAGGTTACGCACCCGCCCCGTCATTGAGCCAAGTCACCAGGCGTCTGTTGCGGTCCTTCAGGGTCTTCTGGGAGAAGCCTTGACAGATCTCACACGTGTCAGCCGAATGATGAGGGTGAAGACAGTAAATACAGTCCATATGCCCATCACCTTCATACACTTTCTTAAGACCGCATGTAGCACACGGACGAAACAATGCCTTTCCAGACATTTTCGAAGGAAGTCGAAGAAAAAGAACGCACAATCTAGCAAAAATAGCAGATACTCGAGGTAATCCCACTACTTTGGAAGACGGTTGAAATCTGAGGGTGCCGCGGGGGCGGGGCTACTTATACCTCTACGTCCTAGTGGCACAGGCGTACGCGGCCAAAAACGACATAGATAGGACACAAAAGTGTCGAAATTTTTCCTAAGGAAAAGGTCTATATAATTTACCGAGGATTCCCAGCCTGACGACGGGGAATATTCTAAGCATGTGAATCCATGAAAGATCCAATGCTGGAGAAACAAAATACAAATACAAATACCTAGCTCAAGAGCAGCGTGGTTAGTCAGCATGTGGGCTGGCATTTTTAACAATAGCGCAGTACTGTGATTTGCGCTCTGGATCTCCATTGGGATTAGTCCTTGTTCATGTGTCGTTGAAAAGGCCATGTTTTGGGGATTTGCAAAATTGGAGAATTGTGGGGGTATTATTCCAAGCCAATACTAGGATTGAGTTCCAGAGGGTGGGTGCGTGACAAGAAAAGTATGGTTTGTGGAAGAGCTGTGTTCTAAGCCGGTTGGTTGATTCGCTGTGCGAGGAGCGTGTGCCACCAGTTATGTGGAGTTTAGCCACCAGGTACACTGGCATGCTACCCATTACTGCTTTGTAGATGATACAAGCAGTTTTGAACAATATCCTGGTCTGGAGAAAAAGGCAATGTAGTTTGTGTAGGACGGTGTGACTCTGTCAAATTTCCATGCACCGGTAGTAAGCCATGCTGCCATGTGGTGAACTACTTTTATGGGAACCAAGAAAGTAGCTGGGAGCCCCATCAGAAGGGGATTTCACCCATTTATGTGCAAGAGCCTGCACTACTGTCTGGAAGTCCTCTAGCGGGATGAAGGGTTTGATTTTTCAAAGGGAGGAGATTTGTAGCCAGGCCGTTTCGGCCTTCTTGTCTATGTGTTTCTGGAAGGACAGGCTGCTGTCAATGGTACAGCTTTTGGATTTTGTTGAGTCTGAGAGTTGTGAATCAAATACTTCTATCCCTATATCATTGAGCCATTGCCGGACAATTTGTTTTTTAACGGACGGTCCGATGAGGATGAATTTAGTCCTGGGTGGGTTTAGTTTGAGGTGGGCAGTCGACATGAAGGAGTGGACGATGATTAGGTCACAGCGGAGAAGAATGATGTGCTGCACTCTTTTTACCCTCATGTACAACTAATTGTCGTCCACGTATTGGTGGATGGCAATATTGGGATCTTTGAGGAGAGTGCCCAGAGGCTCCATGTAAAGGTTAATAAGGATTGGTGAGAGGATGGAGCCTTGGGGGACTCCACTGGAGACAGGGAGATGGTTATAATGCAACAGGTTCATCTAGACAGACTGGTGTCTGCTCGAAAGGTAGGATGGACGTCCATTTTTTTAAAGATAAATCCAGTCAAACCAGAACTCCTGTTGGTAAACGAAAAAATCTAAGTCCTGTGCATACCTCTGTTGGCCAAACTCTTTCGGTACCTGTCCTGAACCGAAACTTGAAGTTAAGAACGTAGTCATCATTGTAGAGATCAAGTTTAGGTAAAAGAGTCTGACTAATCTGTGACTAAAGTTTGTTGCCTGATGTTAACGAAATTCAAACACATTCTTCTGTTTCTTTCTTTTTCACATCAGGTGCTAGTTATAAGTTATTGTTCATCTCGTCTCGTCTGTCCTACGACAACAGTTGTCATTTAGGACTTCCGAAATATGCTGCAACACGCCGATAGAGAGTGCAGAACACGGCGGCTAGAATAATAATAAAACTCAACAAACATGATCACGCCACTCCGGCGCTTAGCTCTTTGCACTGGCTCCCTGCAGGAAGTGGTTCATTTTCAAAAGCATGTGCCTTGCCCATTGAAGCCTTCAACATCCTAAGTCCACTCCATTCGCATCAAAATGTACCTTTGCCGCCCCGTACCAGTCCTTCAGATCTAGCTAAGAACTAGCCAAGATCTAGCCATCTTCCAGTCTGGGAAGAGGACAGACATCTCATGATGAGAACAGCGTTTGCATCTCCAGAGGTCCCAGCAGAACTATCCAGGGCAGTGAATAATGAGAGATCACAGTCAAGACAGGAAACATATCATTCCTAGATATTGGAAAGAAGGCTGTAAGGCTGTACTTTTCCAGTCCAAGCATCCAGAGTCTGCAATTCCCTTCCTGTGCCACTCTGCAGGGAACCCACGTTACTTCTCTTTAGAAAACATCTTTAAAGTTTTTCGTTTGACTAATCACATTTCCTCAGCGTCGGCACACGTTTTGTGGGATCCGTCAAGCTTCTATAGCACCTAGACACCGTCGGGTAATTTGTTGCGCTTTATAAACCACCACTAACATAACCTCCATCATACACATTCCAGGAAGGAACTGAAGACCCTACTCTTCTCAGACCATCTTGCTAAGCACTTCATTTCACCCCATTATCTGCCTCTAGAGCTCCACATTCCCCTTTCCCTTCCCAGCCCTGCTGTGAACACTGCAGCCCTTGGCCGCGCTCGCTCCTTGTAGCGCTCTGTTGCTGCCCAACTAGGTTTGTACTTTATAAGTCCGTCTCTTCAATACAATCATATGTCAATCATATATAAAAACATATATTCTGATGTCTAATGTATTTAAGAAAGCTTTAAATATTGTTTTTTCAACACAAATGAGTCTGGCAAGTGAAGCTTGGATCAACCATAGGCGTGCCCTACCACTGAAGTCCCTCGCTGAAAGCCATCTCAGCTTATATAATTTACTTTCTGCCTGGGGTGTTGGATGAGTGTTGGGCTTGTGTTCTTACAATAGGTGCATTTGTGGAAGCGATTAAATGGGGACATATGGTATACGACTGCCCCCCTCTGTCATACACATAATGCTTCTCTCAAATGTGGTCCTCTGCCGCTGCTCACTCACTGGATGGGCACAAGGAAAGAGGCGTTTCTTTAAGAATACGCAAGATGTTGGGTCTTGTTGGCACTGTACCGTTCTTCTTGGATCATTAGACAGCCCAGAAGGAGTACAAGGTCAAAACGAGCAATGGGAAGGTCGAATGAGAAGGTTGAAGATGATCGATGGGCATGGCCACCAGGTGGCCTGACCCTTAATCAAAAGCATGCCGATGCAAACAGTGATAGGAGGCACGCTCCACAGGGACGCAGAGATGTGAAGTGATTGGTAGAAGTTTTGACCAGCTTTTCTCTTCCTCAGGCCACCAAGCTTCTGAAAAGATCCCCCCTGCATCCTCCAGTCTGTCAAGAGGAAAGACAGCTCATGATGAGAACAGCCTTTGTATCTCCAGAGGTATCAGACTACATCTCCCAGCAGAACTATCCAGGGCAGTGAATAATGAGAGATCACAGTAGTTTCAGTCCAAAACACCAGGAGAGCTGCAGTTTGCAGACCTGTTTCGCAGAGTGTCCTCTTTTTCTAAGCAGCTGACCCACTCTCATTGCTGGAACAGATTCTGGGGTTACCATTCCCCGTTTAACTTGCTCATCAACTACAACTGTGTGTAATCTTGCAGGAAATGACTTTCACATACAGGTATGACATACTGCTCACTTTTGTCTGCACAGAAATTTCAGGATGCGTCGTCAAAGCACACCCTATTCAGGACAGAGCACAGTATATTAGCGTTAGGGAGATGTATCAGTTTTATGCTTAACACCCTCTCCTAGTGAGACCCCCAGCACTTTTTGCTAGACTTCTGGCAACCAGTTTATACTAGCTGTAGTGGACCATGACACTAGATACCCTGAGGCCATACCAATGTGAACTCTTACTACTAGGGCAGTTGCTAAGGCCCTACTTGGCATTTTTACCAGAGTAGGTTTTCCTAAGGAGGTAGTATTCGACAGGGGGTCAAATTTAATGTCCCACTACATGCAAGCCATGTGGAAAACCTATGGGGTCACCTACACATCCTAAACATCCTACCATCCTCAAACCAATGAATTGGTAGAGAGGTGTGTAACCCTTAGAAGAAAATAGGACCTTCAACAGCCATGCCTTCGTTTTTCCTACAGAGAGCTGCCTCAAGCCAGGGTGGGTTTTAGCCCCTTTGAGCTCCTCTATGGTCATCCACTCAGATACCCTGGCCCTGATTAAGGAAGGGTTAGAGAGTGCTCCACTCTTAAAGCAAGTACGAATTACTAACTATGTGCTAGGCCTGGGACAGAGGATGGCACACATGATGACATAGGCTTCTGAACACTTGAAGGCTGGTCAAGCCCTGGTCAAACATTGGCATGACCAGAAAGCTAACATGGTGGAGTTTACTCCAGACCAGCTAGTTCATGTTATGGTCCCAATAAAACGAAGAGTTTTACAGGACAAATGGACAGGACCATTCAAGATTGTAGCCAGGTTTGGAGAGGTTAATTATTTGGTGGACTTTGGCAATCCCAAAGAGGCCCCTAGTGTCTTCACACCAACCGACTGAAGGCCTATGTCCCTAGACCAGAAATAGGAGCATTGCTTCTAGCTTCTGATCAAGAAGAGGAGGAGAGTGAGCCTCTCCCAGATCTTCTAAAAGGACACCTTTCAGATAGGTATATAGAAGGAGTCAAGCTCACTTCGAATCTGACACTGAAGCAACAAGAGGAGAGCACATCTCTGTTAAGTCAGTTTGCCCCTCTGTTTTCACTAACACCAAGCTTGACCCCTTGGGGTCAGCATGACATTGACACTTATTTTAAGGAAATTAAGAGAATATAAAAAGGATAATTCAAAGGGTCTTTGCAGTGTCACTATATTACTGGTGATGGTGCCACTGTGAAAAGCAGGGACTACATGGTGTCAGATCATGTGAGGAATCACATTAAGGAAGAAGTCAACAATATGCCTGACCTTGGAGTTATTGACCACTCCATCAGTCCATGGGCTAGCCCAGTTTTGTTAGTTCCAAAAGCAGGTACCAAAGTTGATCAGGTGGTCCATTAGTCTTCAAGGCTTTGACTTCACCATAGAGCATCGGCCAGGCACCCAACATAAGAATGCTGATGGTCTCTCCAGAAAGTATGACCTGGAATGGATTAGATCCTCCTGTTCCTTAGTCTGGGCGGAGGGGGGGGGTGTTAGGGAGATTTATTAATTTTATGTTTAATCTCCTCTCTTCATGAGACCCCCAGCACTTTTTGCTGGACTTCTGGACCTTTTTCCCTGTTCTTCTGAATGAGGGGAGCCTTTTTCTCCCCATTCATTCTTATTTCCTCCAACCATTTATGTTCTACTTTATTTTATTTAGTCATGCTTTCCTCAATATGTCTTAAAGGCATCTGTGTTACACTCTTATAGCACACAGCACCCTATGTGCAGTGTTGCTGGGGGCCCTTTGAGTTCTCCTTTAATTTCCTTAAATTCTACTGATGTTAAGGGAAGTAGGGTACTTTGTATCCTTCCTAAAACCTTTACTTCTGAGAGATCAGCACACCCCAGGTCATGATGTGAGTTTTGCCTTTGGCAGGAATCCTTTGTGTATCGCCGAAGCTCCAGTGTGTCTGTGAAGGCAGGAAACAAGCGAGGAGCCCATAACTCCCCTGTCCTTTTTCTGCTGGAGTTTCTGAAAGAAAGAAGTTCCCATTGGGGAGGGGGGGGCTGGCTGTCCTGATTGGACAGCCACCCACCCCTTTCTGTAAACTGCAAAGAGAATTTGTAGAGGAATGAATGGGAATTGCTGATAAAAGGTGTGCTTCCTGAGGCAGAATGCAAGTCAACCACTGAAACAGAAAATCTGAAGCAGAAGACGACAAGAGACACCGGCAGACCCTCCAGTAACCCCAAAGAGACCTATGCAGTCCGGCCCCCGTTTTCTGATCAACAGAGGAGCTCCAAAGAGGATGACTCCTTCCCTTTGGTTGGTGGGACCAACTAGTCATAAAATGTGTAAGCGATATTCAATCAACACTACAGCTAAGTCAATGCCTAGTCTGGGATGCTGAGGAAAACCCTTATTGATATATTTTTATATCCAGTTCAGTACTCTGGATGACAACCCTTGTATAACACCCCCCTCTTAGAATCCCCCTGACCCTACTGAGCCAAGAAGTAGGTTTGTTTTGCAAATTAAAAGGTTTATTTGAAAAATTAAACAATATATATATATCACACTTTTATAATAAATTAATATCTGATAGTACACTTAGACATATGATGTGGATCCACAATGGGTAATGTTGCAGTGGTACACTTGATTACTTAGGAGTAGTATAGAGGATGAGGTAGCTGAAAATGCTTGATGGTTTCAAGGAAATGCAAGGTGGAATAAAATGCAGTACAGCAAATAAACTTGATATGATTTCAACCAACAACAATGTAATCACCTTTCTCTGGCAACTCACTCCCCCTTTATACAATATAAGGAGATGGAAAGGAGAGCACACAGTCTTCAAGAATCCCAACAAATCACACTTTATAATGTAATACATAGTTCCAGTTCCCCCAGCAAGCTTAGAGAAAACAGGTATGAGTTTTAAACACAGGCGAATTACTTTGAAATGTGGTGGCAATGAAGTGAAAAGATGCTAAAATTGATTTTAATTCCCTGCAGGAGGTTCAGGGTGAGGGAGAGATACTTTATATTAGTTCAGGCTCACTTTAGCAATGCCCTATGAGTAACTAGCAGGTTAAACAGATTTTAACAAAGGAAAGCAAGGAGCTGCTGATTTTTACACGTGGCTGAAATTGTGCAAAATGTCAAATCGCGTCAAATGTAGTCGCGTGCGTCGAGCGCGATTACGGAGGCACTATAAGGAGTAGGAAGTCTGTTCTAGGTTCGTTGGAAAGCCTAGAATCTTAGCTTTAAGATAAAAGATATAAGATAAATTTTGCTCCTAGCACAAACGGTTCCAGAGATACGGACGATTTAATAAAGGTAGTTTTTTGAAATTTTAAAGCTCAGAATGACAGGTGACAGCTTGCAGCTTTAGAATGACAGATGACAGTTCTCAGTTTTAAAGATGACAGAATGACACGATTCTAGGAGGCAGTTCTAATAAGCTAAAATAGTTTGAATTAGATTATTTTAACTAAGAGATTGGTTCTGCACAGTTCTTCTAGGTACTCACAATATAAATTTGAAATAGGCCTCGTCACGGATCTGGTCAACAAGTCCAGCGGCGGTTCTCTCTGCTCAGCGGGTCAATCAGGCACCGGTTCTGCTCACAGCAATCCGGATCTCTGGTTCTGCTCACAGCGGTCTGGGTGTGGTCTGCGGTTCCGTCAAAAGTTCTTGGCAAAGAATTCAAACAGCTCGCCCGGCTGTTGAATAGTTTGGTTAGGTTTGCTGGATTCTGAAGGCCTGCTGAGAATACTTTTGCTTGCAGTGGGCCTTCTAGGTTCAAAGTTCTGTAGTCTATGGGTCCCTGGTTCTGGTCTCTGTCTGGATGGGATGCCGGCCGTCAAAATGCTCCGCAGAAATGGAAAATGAATCTCCCTACCTGGGTTTCAATGTTCCTTTTTATGTCTTTAGAAAGTGGGTGTGTGCGTTGGTCATAACTAAACCTGCCCCTCTCACTTATCATTGGCCAATTCCTCCTCTCTCCCTTGATTGGGGGAAGAAAATGTGAGTCAGAGTGATGCTGTAGGTTTTATGGTCAGAGGAACCTCCCCTTGTTAGATTGCACACAAATATATTTCTGACCCAAACACATTTTTATCTATGTACCATTTTTCTAATATTATAGGTCCAGTTAACATATTTTCTGTAGCACCAAACCATCAGATCCCTGTCTTTGTACGATGTTGTGTCCACTGATGACAGAATTCTCCCCTTTTCATCCAGATAACGACCTCTAAACCTTTCCAGATTTTACACAAATGTGCACCAGGGATATGGGTTACAGATGATAAAGTGTCAGATTTTTAACATGCATACATTTGGAGTAACAACCTTTTCTCTGCTACTATCCCCACAAACATCCCACAGGGTCCTAACACCTCTTAAAATGTGCACAGAAAAATTCCAAGAATAATGATATTATTTATATAATTTTGACCAGTCCGCACTATGAGTTATCTATCTTTTTAAAATTATGCCCTGGTCAAAAAGGGGTGTGGCTTCCCACATCACATGGTGGAATAACTGGTTTATCCACTTCCCCCAAGCTCAGTTTGCTAGCAGAGGCACTGCCCCTCCCAGTTTCTCACAAGAGGAAGCCACTTTACGGCCCCCCCAATATAACATTTGCCTGAGTCCAGGACAAGGCTTTGTTCAACCTCCTGCAGTCTGCAGGTACCCCTCCCTTAATTCAATCAGAGAGGTGTCATCTCCTTTTGGCAGGGGCAGCAGGAAGCAGCTAGGACTGGGAAGAGTGGCTGAGCAGGTTTCTCCTGTCGGGGGTAGTTGTCAGGCAGAATTCAGCTAAATGTCACTTTAGTTCCCAGTTTAAATCAAACTTACAATGTTTACATATACATTAAATAATTACTTCCTTCAAGTCATTTCAGAATATAGTTTTACATTGTATCCACCTCTTAGCAAGTCTTTCCTTGGCCTGGTTTGGGTTCATTTGTTCAGTTTTACACAAAAGTCTGGTGGTTTTAAAACGCCGGCTTTCTGATAGTGGTGAGCACCGGTACTGCATCCATTTTTGACACTAAGAAAATTAATTCCCCACAGTTCTGGGTTGCGTTTGGCAATCAGCATTGCCATTCCCAATGGTTTCAGGCTACTGTGTGTGTAGCCGAATGGTGGTTTTAGGCAGTGCCCTCCTGTGCTCAAAACATAGGCAAAAATGGGTGGCAGCCTATTCTTCATGTTTTCCCTGTGCACTCTCTGGGGAGTTCTGGCCATCATGATGTTTTCAATGCCAGTACTGCACAGTTTTATGGTAGGGCTTGGATGCATGGGTAAAAACATCCCACAGATGAGCTGAAGAATTAGACATCCCTAATGTGCTGTAACCTTCCAGGGCTGCAAACCGTGAATACCAGGGGATCTCGGACTCAATTGCAGTGCATTGTCTTCAGCCACACAAATCTTCCCAGAACTTTGGTAAGCTCCAGTTGGACATCCAGAGACAAGACCCCCACCCTCCTAAAAGTCCCCTCACAAGAGTGCAGAACTGCAGAATTGGGGCAGATTTACCGGGCGGTAACTGTTCACTATTGGAACTTGCCAAAACCGCAGACCAACATGGGAGATCAAATAATTTCTTGCTAAGGATCCTTTCTCGTGACTGCTGCTGTGACATCCCGTCCAGAGTCCCTCATCACCAGACCGAGTATCCATCGCTTCTGCACCAGGAAGAAACCAGCTGCATTTTCATCAACCACCCTGAGGTACTGTGGGGCTCAAGGTAGTACTTACCTGAAGCCGAATTGTCGCTCCTGAGTGACTGGGTGCAATACTAGGTGTTTGGGTGTTCTCTCATACCCTATGCCGAGGCTTAACAGCTTGGGCACCCATAGGGAGTCTATTCCACGGTACCTACTAACTTTTTATCCCACTATAGGATTCTTCTTGAAAGTAACTAAGTATCATGTGCAACATTTGCCTTTTCTGCTGTTTCATGACTTTTGCATCCCTCCTCAACTGACTTCAGAGAACTCTGAAACTAGTTAAAGTGCTAGAATCCTTGAAAAGTATTACAAAATCATAGAGTGCTGATACTTGTGTTGAATAACCCTTTTCCTCCTTATAGCTGGACTGTCATTTTACTGTGTTCATTGCTGGCGTGAGCCTCTACTATTGAAGCAGTGGAACTGTCATAGAACTGTGCTCGTTGCTGGCCCAAGCCACCACTATTTGTATTTTATTTATTTGTAAAGCGCGGCCGAGCCCCGGGGCAGCTGGGCGCTGAATCTTACAGGATACACAAGCATACAGCAATCTTACAATATACCATTTTTATACATACATAGCAATATACCTAATATACAGTATTTATATTACAATTTGAGTAAAGATACATATATACATAAGCAAAGGCAATTGCCTATTTGAGCAGAGGTGAGGCAGCTATAGTACAAGTTGTACGTATATATACGTATTCACCTTTATACAGAAGGCAGGTAAGAACTACTGTGTCAGTTAGTACAGGGGCGGGTCGAGTGTGGTCACCCAGGCTTTAGCCTTGGTCTTGAAGGCAAGGAATGAAGGTTCAGCTCTAAGAGGGTTGGGGAGTGAGTTCCATAGTTTCGCAGCCAGAACTGGGAAGCTGTTCCTTCCTGATCTTTGTAACCTGAAGCGGGGGATGGAGAGGCAGTTCGCCTGTGCAGTTCTACGGGGTCTATTGGTGGAGTGGTAGGCAAATCTGCAGGCCAGGTAGCTGGGTGCCTGATTAGCAAGGCATTTATGTGTCAGTGCCAGTGTCTTAACTGATACTCTTTGTGATACTGGGAGCCAGTGCAGACTTCGTCTGCTAGCGGGTTTGTGGTGGTTCTTAGGGATATGTAACGCTGCTCTGATGGCGTTAATTTTGGCAATCTGTAATTTATTGAGATTGCTATGGTTGGTGCCAAGATAGAGGGCATTGCAATAATCGATTTTCGACAACACCAGGGTCCTGGCCAAGGTGGTGCAATTGGCTGATGTGAGGAAAGGCCGACAGGCTGTGATGAGCTTGCAAGTGTATGCGGCAGCCAAGGCTACTGCATAAGTGTTTCGAGAGAGGGAGAGGGTGGAGTCTAAGTAAATGCCTAGAGTGTTGGTGTCGTTAGAGACTTTAACGATGTTGCCATCGATGATAAAGGATTTGAAGGATGGGTCTAATTCATTCAGTCGCTGATGAGAACCCCGAATGAGGAGCTCTGTCTTTTCATCATTGAGACAGAGTTCGTGTTGGGCCATCCAAGCTTGAATGACTTGGTAGATGGTGTTTACAGCTTGTGTATCGACTGATTGATCGCCTGTGATGGGGATAAGTATCTGGGTGTCATCTGCGTAGTTCGTGTAGGTGACACCCAAATGGTCCAAGATATCGAACAATGGTTTTGTAAACACATTTTAGAGTGTAGGAGAAACACATGGTCCTTGTTATACCCCACATGGGACCGGTGATGGTTCTGCGCTGCAGTGGATGAAAAGACCCTCATGGATCTGTTTTCCAAGAATGATGTGATCCATGCAGTGGCTTTGTCAGAGAAATGAGCAGCTAGTTCGAGGTGATGACAGAGGATTTTATGATTTACCAAGTCGAATGCTGCAGATAAATGAAGGAGGAGTAGAAGGTCCAGCTTGCCATTGTCTTTTAGATTTTCGATCTGGGTTTTTAAATCAATGAGTGCTGTTTCAGTCCCGTGGTGTGGACGGAAGCCAGATTGTTTGAGGCCAAGGAGTTTATTAGTTTCCAAATAGTCTTGGATCTGCAGATAGGCTGCACGGTCCAAGATTTTCAACAGGAAAGGCACAGTGTTGATAGGCCTGTAGTTTGTCAGTATGGTTGCATCCAACGTAGGTTTTTTAAGAAGTGGGATGACCCACGCATCCTTCAAATTGTCTGGGACAATACCTGAATTGAAAGATGAATTTATAAAGGCAGTAATAAATGGGGCTAAGTGATGATATGCCTCATTGATAATAGTGGCTGGGCATAGGTCACCCTGGCAATTGGATGGTTTGATGTTGTTGATAATATTTTCAACTTGAGTGATGGTAAGGGGCCAAAAACGGAATGGTTTATGCGTGTGTTTGCTAGGATTAGTGTTGGCGTATTATGGTTGATGTAGCGGGTCAATCTGCAGGCCGATTTTTTTATTGTTGATTTTAGTTTGGAGTGTAGTTATTTTGCCAAGGAGTGCCTTCTAGATGTTGGCACACCAGGAACTGTCTTTAACACAAGTATCAGGTGGAGCGACATGGGATTCCAGTTCTTTTAGGATCTTAAATAACTCTTTAATATTTTATTTAGCTTGTAAGATGCGCTTGTTGTACATGTCTTTTTTAGCTTGGATGCTGGCCTATTTGTAGTTCAAGGTGGCTAAGGCAAGGCTCTCTTTGTTCGTTTCAATGGGGTTGCTTTTCCAGCGAGCTTCTAGGTTGCGTTTTTCTTTACGTAGGACCCTTAGCTGTGGTGTGAACCACAAGTTGAGGTGAGCACAAGCTTTAGGTTTGCTAAGTTTAATGGGTGCAATAAGGTCTAGCGCTTTCAACATAGTCTGATTGAACGTGTCTATCAGGACTATAGGATCAGTGTAGGAGGAGGACAGTTCGTTAAGCGCTGGGAGGAGAAGGGGGAGTAGTTTATCGCATGTTATATCTCTCTTATTTCTTGTGGAGATAGCAGATGCAATGTCCTGTGTAGTATTAGCGTTTTTTGCAGGGATGCTAAAAGTGATTAGGTGATGATCTGTCCAAGCGCAGGGTTGGTTAGATTCCAAAGTGCTTTCGCAATTTAGGTCAGCTAACCAATCAAGCGTTCTGCCCTTGATGTGAGTTGGTTCGCTGATACGTTGCGTAAAGCCTAGGTTGGTTAGTATACTGGATACATCACGTGCAGAGACATCATTAGGGTCTTGTAGCCCCAAGTTGAAATCTCCTAGAACAATCATTTGTGATTTGGTTTTAGTGTTATCCGCCGGAGTGAAGGATAAATCTTCTGCAAATGTGGATAAGGGTCCAGGAGGCCGATAGACGAGGTGGGGTGTGATAGTTTGATTGGGTGATGCAACTAATTTCACTGAGAGTAATTCCATTGATGAAGTTTGGATACCGGGAGAGATGCAAAGGCTGATCGAGTTTTTGTGTATGAAGGCAATTCCACCTCCTTTGGTTTGGTTGGTATTGCGGTCATTTCTAATGATGGTGTATCCTGTGGGGATGGCCAATGATAGGAGTAGTCCTGAAGCAGCACAGAGCCAGGTTTCAGTAATAGAAAAAAAGTTGAGGTCGTGAGTTAGGATCCAATCGGCCATATCGAGTGCATGGGCCATAAGGGCTCTAGCATTGATCAATGCTCCCTTGATCAGTGCTGTATGGGTACTGGGTTTAGTGTTCTTGATAGTGCTTGATAGATGTGAGGTGTAGGGCGTAGGAGGTGATGACCTGTCCGATTGCTTGAACGGGAAGGTGAGGTGGTGGGAAATATGTCGGAGCCTCGAGCCAAGTCTCAGGTTCCTCTTGTATGTGGTACATGGTTGGTTAGGCTTGGGTTTGGTCGCAAAGTGTTTAAACCAGAGGGCAGGTGAGTTAAGTTAGGGGTTGGTGGTGTGTGTGGGTGGTGTCAGCGCTAGGATCGAGTGGGGCTGCATGATGATGAGTGAGGTGCTGGTGTGTAGTTTGTTGGAGCTGAGAGGCAAACTATGCTCAAGGTGTGTAATGCATGGGGGCAGAGTGTGGGTAGTGGTCTTAGTGGGTGGGAACGCTAGGCATGAGGTGCTAAGGTGGAAGGTGAGTGGCCAAGTTAGAAGTAGTAATTTAGGAATAATGCTGAATGCAAAGAGGCGATTAGTGTAGAGAGAGAATTGCCAATGCATAGTGCCTCCTGCTGACAGAATACAGTCTGTAGTAACGTTAAGGTGGGACAGTATGCAGTTTAATTATGTTGGATTACGCAATCCGGAGCCTAGATGAAGTTGGGTAGCAGTTCTGAGCGCAAGGTCAGGAGAACATATGGGACCTAAGAGGTAACATTATTAATGGTAGTATGAGGACGCTAGGTACAGGTGCTCATGACTCAGCAAATAGTGCACGGTAATAGACGGACCTACATACACAAGTTCTACAATCTAGATATGCCGTCAGTGAAGCAGGCACAGCACCCAGAGGCACACAAGGCTACGCATTAGTGGTAAATAAAAGCTGCAAGCATAGTGCTGCCATCAGGGACATAGGCAGTAGGGAGTGCGGATGCGACACAAGACAGTACAATGGACTGACAGGCAGGTGAACTAAACAGAATTTGCATAGTATCTGTGACAGAAGACATGCGTGATAAGGTGATATTTAGAAGATGCAATGCTGGAAGAATCACACGTAATACGTAAAGGCAAGCATGGTTATATAGGCGCAATCATTGCTCATGGATAAAGTCTAAGCAATTGTATGTCACCATAAAAAGGCGGCAAGGGACAGCATGATTCGTGCCCGTGGATAGGCTATGAACAATGCAATGCAATTATGATGGAGGAAGTCCAATGTCACACAAATCGAGAAATGGGGTTAAGTGGGAGCCTTTAGTAGTATAGTCGGCGTGGCTTAGGCTGATGTGACAAATGAGTAGGGCTGTGCTTGACTAGGTACTGCAGTACAAGTATCAATGGCGGTCAAGTTTAGTGCATAGCTTGTGTTGGTGCCACTGTTTAAACAGAGGACATATAGCAGTACATAACGGTACGACGTGCCTATGAATGTTGTAATATGAGGTAACTGAGAATATATCCAGAGAGACGGTTGGTTGGATTGCGAAGAGGGCGGCCAGGGCATAAAGCGGGGCTTGAGCACCGAGCGCCGGATGAGCTCGGTCAGTTCAGTCATCTGGCCTTACTCCACAGGCCGGCTAACGCCTGCCGGCTATTGGTGGTTGGGCAAGTCGGCGGCTGGACCAATCAGCATAGTGTGTGAGGCCTGGTGCCTATTGAGACAAGGCCAGGCAGGAAGATGGTCTGCAGTGGCAGCCATCTTAAGATCAGGTCACAACGCAGGCTTCGGTCCGTGCATCAGGACAAATGGTCTCTGAGCGCAGTGAAGTATTTACCTGAAAAAGAGTTGCTTATGTTTTCTATTTGTGTTAGTTAGTCTAAATAGTATTTACTTACCTTTGCCTGGAGTATTAAAATAAATGTATTTTATTATAACTACAAGTGTGTGAGAGTTTCTTTGGGCCAATGTATTTACTGAGTTCTCTGTACTGACGTACAGCTCGCATCTTCCTCCTAAGATAAGCCTGGCTGCTCCTCCATTCCACCAAACCTTTGGGTAGTACAGACGTATACTGAGAATTGAGAACTGTATATCAAGGGATAGTTTTATAGAGTCTCACCTGGACGAAGACTTTAGGAAAACTCCCCTAACAATTAGTGAAAAGAAAGACTGCATTTTTTGATTGTGGCCGGTATGAAAATCCAGCAGGTGGCAGATTGCACAGACTTAGAGCACCCTCTACAGATCCCTGGGACACTGGAAAGGAAAAAATGTGATTGACACCCATCTTTCCAATGGTTGGCAGATGATTGCACCTTGCTCCACACCGAATGAGACTATAAAAGCCACCCACACAGGTTCACAGTTCGCAGTTTGCCTTTTCCATTAGACGGTTTGCCCCGGTGCATGTACTGTACATGTGCCCGGGGAAATCATCTTCCCTCATTGGCATGAGGTTAACCATGCTGGCACTCCAACACCACAGATGGAGAACTGCTGGCCTTTCTATAACACCAAAGAGGTTAGCCTCTGTGGCGTCATTTCACCAAAATGATAGGGGAAGTGGAAGAGACATCAACAAACCATTGACTCTGGCTCATGTAACATCGTTGGAGGTGGTTTTATCAGATCTTTGGGCCGATCCTCAGCCACTATAATAAAAATAATAATATTTTGCATTCATAGAGCACAATGAACCCTGAGGCATCCACGCGCTCCTTATTACCCACAGTGTGTGGTGCTCACTTATCAACCTCGGAAACATGACAACCTGAGTTTGGCCCTCCCAGGATTCGAACCTGCATTGACAGGCTCTGCACGGGTGTCAAAGCAAGCGCTCTATTTGCTGTGCTATTTGACCGGCTGTTTTAAGCAATCTTTATTGAGGAAATTAGGCCAAACCATGTCATTAAGAAGAGATCAATAGCAGACACAAGAGTAAATCAATGTGATTGCAAAGAAGTTTAATGGGGTGAAAAACATATATACAGGGTAGGTAGAGCCACCCCTAGTTGCATCACAACGATGTACATGACTAGCCTGTATTTGTGTCAGCCACATTCTTTCAGTTAAATCACAGTGGGCTAGTTAGCAACCAAAAAGGGGTAGCAATAGCTACCCCTAGTTACGTCAAAATGGCACCCATAATTACCCTGAACAACCAATGGGTTAGTTCACCATTGTCGTCAGCCTGATATTTTGGTTAAATCACTTGAGGTTGCAAAGATAGATGTCCACTGGGGTAGCAAACACCCATTGAGGGGTAGCAACAACTACCCTAAGTTACATCAAAATGATGTCCATAATTAGCTTGCACAACCAATGGTTTAGTATTCCATTTGCGCGGACACATATTTTGTGTCATACAGCCGAATCTTAGTGATAGCCTCCATACTGAATATACTTTAAAGTTGGGTATATTTCTCATTGGCAGGTGTGGGGATTTGTGAGCTCTGCGGTGGCATAAGAAAGCACTGTGAGTGTAGGCGCGCTCGGATTGTATCACGTTATCTGCACGAGGCACACTGCGCTGCTGCTACAGTGAATTTCTCATGTGCCAAAGCGGTCATGAACCCAGAGCGTATTCATGGCAAAATGACAGAACTGATGGCTTTACAGGAATTCCTATGCATTTCAAATGAGTGAGAAATCATTTGAAATGTTTAAGCCAGCTCTGGAAACTGAATGTTGCTGCTCTTTCAAAGCTGCAGACCTTAAAGGACAATAGGCACTCCCACTCACCCACCCGCTATTGTGTCGTTGATTGCACATGAATGCAACACAAAGACAAACCTTAGCAGAGCTCTTCCGAGCTTAGAAGTTCACTCCTGAGCCTGTGCACAGCTGATCAACGCAGGTCAAGTGTGTGGAAACATGGGGGTGGGCTTTTCCTTTTCCCCTAGACCCAGAATCGGGGAGACCATTGTTACTTCTTTCGAATCTAGGGAAATCTTTTCCAATTCCAGCAATGACTATTTCTCTTTTAATGTATAACATTTATTCTATTGACAGTGCTTGTATCATGCAGACCTGGCCACAAGGGGCAGCGGAGGGACCAAGCATGCAGGCATTGAAGCACTAGGGGATCAAGAGATCTAGATTAGTGTGACAACATGGATAATAATTGTCCAAAAATGGACATTTGATACTTAAATAATTGTTGCTGCAGAAGCTTTAAGTAGCATTTACTAAGGGTCAATGTACAGTGCGGATGCTCTCATTTTTTTTTAAAAGTATTTTATTGGCATTTATATGAATACAACACGACCATCAAACGGTAACACAGCAAACAAACTAAAACAAATTAACTAACTAACTACCACAGTCTTCATAGGTGAATATATTGTTCGTAATTGTGGCGGCGGGCGAGGGGCTGGCGTGCGGCACTCCCAAGTTCACGGGGGCTTGTTCATCAGGTTGACCATTACTGGGGTAAGTCACAAGCAAGTCTCTAGTGAGGGTGAAAGCTCAGGGGGGTTTGTGGTCGGAGGCAAATTGGATGTCACGCACCAGGGCCTTCCATGAGTCTAGGGTGTTGTTGGAGTCATCATCGTTTGAGCGGGTTCCATCCTGCCAGGCCCTTGTTTCTTCCTCCGTCCACTTTTCCAGGTCCATAAGCCAACGTCCGTGCCTTGGGCCCCTTGGGGATTTCCATGCCATTGCAATGGAGCGTTTTGCAAGGATGCAGGCTAGGTCCATCAGTTTGACCAGGTGTTTGTGTTTGCTAGGCCTGGGATGAGCTCCCAACAGGCATTCCTTAGGGTTCCACTCATATCTCGTGAGTCCCGCTGCGGTGCAGGTACGTTCCACCATGGACCAGAAATTTGCTGTTTTGGTGCAAGTCCAAAACATATGGACCATGTCCGCTTTGTCATTTCCGCACCAGGGGCAGTTCGGCGATGCATGTTTGTTGAAAGTTGCAACTCTGAGTGGGGTCATGTATGTCCTGTACAGTACGTTCAATTGAACCTGTTTAAATCTAATGTTCCTCGACACCTCCTTGGGGTATAGTAGTATCCGCTCCCATTCACTGTCGGTTAGCGTGGTCCCTAGTTCGGATTCCCATTTCTGTCTCAGGGACGCGCTTTTCGGGTTGGGTCTATCATTTAGTTTGGTGTACAAGCGGGAGACCGGTTTCCAACCGTCAGCTAGATCGTACATCTCCTGGAGGAGGGGGTCCGGCGGGGGTTCTTCTGGCCAGTCAGGCCACTGTGCCTTTGCTGTCCGCTTGAGGCGGTGGTACCACAGGAACTGGGTGTTCGAGATGCCTTTGTTGGCCTGTATCGATTCGAGCTCTCTGAACATGCCGTCTTCAAACAGATCTCCCCATGTATAGATTCCAGCTCTCTCCCACCTCCTGGCTGTCGCCAAGTCCGCCTGAGATTTGCACACATCCACCAGGATGGGAGTATTGGGATTATAGGGGTGTTGCAGTTGTCGAAGGAAGCCAATTCTAGCCCATACCTGCCTGCCCAGGTTGACAATCATGGGGACTCCAGAAGTTTGTTTCGTCGGGTTCCAAAGCATTTCTTTAGGGAACAGTTTGGGAGTCGAATGTCGCAGGAGCCCTACTTCTGCTGAGAGGTCGTCGGAGAGCCATTTCGTTGTGTGGCTAAGCTGCGCGGCTAGGTAATACCTTTGCAAATCGGGTAGTTGTATCCCACCTTCTTTGTATGGAAGCGTGAGTGTGGGTAGGGAGATCTTGTGTCTAGACGACCCCCATATAAAGTCCTTGATCAAAGAGTCCAATTTTTTGAAGAAAGGAGGTCTGATGTAGAAGCATACGTTCGTGAAGTGGTATAAGAGACGGGGGAGAACTATCATCTTGACTATTGCCGCTCTACCCATAACTGCCAATGGTAACTTCGACCAGAAGTTCATAGATTTACGGAGGGCTCTTACTGCTTTTTCGGTGTTATGATCGTGCGTGAGCGCTGGGGTATGGCACACCTCAATTCCCAGGTATTTGAACTGCTCTGGTTGCCATTGTATCTTGACATCTGGGAGGTCGGGCGCATCTAGACCCCTGAGCCTGGCCAGTGGAAACGCACACGACTTTAGTTTGCTGAATGTTATTCCAGAGTATCGAGCGTAGTTGTCGAGGATGTCCAATGCGACTTGTGCATTGAGCTGGGGATTGTTCAGATATAGGAGGACGTCGTCTGCATACATGGATATTATGGCGTAATCGCTGCCCAGCCCAATGCCCGCGTCGAAGTGTTGTGTCCTGAAATAAGCAGCCACTGGCTCCAGGCCCAGTATGTATAACATTGGGGATAGCGGGCATCCCTGCCGCGTGCCCCGCTGTATCGGCCAGGCTTCGGACAATATCTTGCCAGTCTTCACTCTCGCTGTCGGTGTGTTATACAGTACCTCGACCCACTTTACAAAGCTCTCGCCAAAGCCGAATTCTTTTAGCACTTCGATCAGCCACTCCCAGTAGATTGAATCGAAGGCCTTTATGGCATCCAAGGAGAGCACCGCTAGGTCCTCGTCCCGATCATAGGTCTCTGCCATGATGTGTTGGAGCCTCCTCAGGTTCGCGGTGGTATTGCGTCCTGGCACAAAGCCATTCTGGTCCTCATGGATCAAGGTTCCAATCACCCTCGCCAGTCTCTTGGCCAGGATTGTCGTCAGGATCTTGCAGTCGTAGTTTAGCATGGCAATCGGGCGGTATGATTCGCAGTTATTGGCGGGTTTGTTGGGTTTGAGTATAGGGATGATAATCGTCTCTTTCATGGTGTTGGGTAAGTTTCCGTTTTCGTATGCCTCCATATACACCTTGTGGAGGGTCGGGGCAAGGGTCGCTTCGTAGGCTTTGTAAAATTCAGGCGGGAGCCCATCGCTTCCTGGGGTTTTGCAGGTGGTCAGCGATTTAATCGCGTCTGTCATGTCCTCTATAGTGATTTCCGCATCCAGTAACTCTCTTTGGGCTTCCATCAGTCTTGGGACCTCAATCTCGGCCAGTGTGGCCTTTATGTCGTCCACTGGTATTTTGGTATCGTGGGCGTACAATCTGGAGTAGAAGGCCGCAAAAGCTGAGTTGATGTCTAGCTGCGTCCGGTGAGTTATCCCCCTCTCATCGGTTATTTCGGTTGGGAGATGTCTCGGGAACTCGCGCCTACATAGCCAGGCCAACATTCTACCAGGCTTATCCGCTTCTTTGTGAGCTCTGGCCGTGTAGGTCGCGTAGTCAAGTTTGGACAGTCTGTTCCAGGCCAAAAGGCACTCCTCCCGGGTGCTCTTTAATTCTATTTCGACGTCTGGCTTAGTATTGATTCCGGATTCCAGGTGGGTGATCTTGTTCTCCAGTTCCTCCAGTTCCAGTCTAAGGAGCTTACGAATACCACCGGCTCCTGATATTGCTTCACCCCTTGTCACAACCTTCATGGCCTCCCATAGTGTGTTCCAGCTTGACACTGAGCCTGTGTTAATGTCTAGGTATTCCTCGAGTTTGGTGCCAAGTTCCTCCCTAAATGCGTGGTCTGTGAGTGCTGCGGGTGGCATTCTCCATAGGGGGATAGGCGGTCTGGGACCTCTCGGGGCCCATTGCATGATCAGTGGTGAGTGATCGGATATGGTTCTGCCTAGGTAGAGTGTGTCATCCACTTGTTGAGCCAGCTCACGATCTATGAACAGGTAGTCTATCCTCGTGTGGACTTTGTGCAGGGCGGAGTAATAGGAGTAGCACCTCTCGGTGCGATGTTGTTCCCTCCAGATGTCCACCAGGTCGAGCTGTTCTATTGCAGTGTTTAGCGCTTTGGATGCAGGGCTGTTCGAGAGGCGGGAGGGGGGGGGTCTGATCTGTCCACAGCGCCGTTTCTGATGGAATTGAAGTCGCCACCCCATATGAAGGCGCCCTCTCTCCGAGGAATCATTTTGGCACTGAGCATTGAGAGGTGTGAGGGTATTCCATGTTGTGGAAAGTATGAGTTCACCAGGCAGATTGGCGTGGATTCAATGGTACCCCATAATATTAGGTATCTGCCCTCTTTATCTGCTTCGTAGCCCAATAGGTGGAAGGGCACAGTCGGACTCACCCACGTGAACACTCCTCGGGCGAATTTGGAGTATGGGGCTCCTTTCCCCATACCTCCCCATCTATCAGATAATTTAGCCGTGGTTTCTTCCGTGAGGTGGGTTTCTTGAAGCATCGCTATTGACACCTTTTTCCTACGCAAGTAGGATTGGATCCGGTTCCTTCTCAGATACGTGCCCATGCCCCTCACATTCCACGTCATTACCTTAAGTTGGAGCGCCATTGGGCCTGCGTCTTGGTTTCATCTTCCCTGCCGCCCCTGTCTCCTAGTGGTGTGGCTTTCCCTCTAGGTTCTGGTGTTTTCTCTTCCGCCTGCCCCAAGGGCCTCCGGCCCCATATTTCTTTTCCGCTGATATTCTGAAGACTGTGGTGTGAACAAAAACAATTAACAAAACTATAACTGGTGCGCCCAGCAACAACGGGGTCTTGCTGGTGCTCAGGCGCTCTCGCACCGTCAGGACCCATCCGGGTGTCGGGCACGAGGGGGATCGGTCAGGCAACGGGCCTGACCTGTGCTGTTCGTGGGAGGCGGGGCCCTGTGCCTGGCGTGGGCCGAGCGAGGGCCGTATCATCCTTGCTAACTGTTGGGTGATTTTACCTTCTCTTAAGTCGTTCACGTTACGTCCAAGTTTATGAGTCACGGTATCTTCGATGTCTCAGGCTCGGGGGGTTCAACAATTTTCAGTAGGTTGAGGGTCATTATCTGCAGCTAAATTGTTGTCTTCTAGCCACATGTTTGCGGCTGCCGGGGATTCCAGGAAAATCGCCCTGCCCTTGTGGATCACTTTCAGTCTAGAGGGGTATAGTAACATATACTTCAGGTTCAGTTGCCTGAGTCGGGCCTTAATCGGCACAAATGAGTTCCTTTCCCGCTGGACTTTCGGGGTGTAGTCGGGGTAGATCGTAATCTTCGAGCTCCCACGTTCGATGGGGCCCTCCTCTCTGGAGTGCCGGAGGATGATCTCTCTGTCCTGGAAGTTGAGGACTTTGGCAATTATAGGGCGAGGATGTGAGCCTGGCGGGGGTCTCTTCTGTAGCGATCTGTGCGCCCTTTCAATCGAAAATCCTTGCGTCAGCTTTTCGGCGCCCACCTCCTGCTGTATCAAGGATTCTATATAGGCCGTCGGGTTCGGGCCTTCAATTCCCTCCGGTACCCCCAGTATTCTGATGTTGGCGCGTCTGGCTCGGCCCTCGGCCTCCTCAGCCCTGGCCTCGAGTGTGAGCACCTTCCGTTCTAAGTCCAGCACCTTGGCCTTCAGCTCTGTTGTATCTCCCGACGTCTCCTTTATGGTTGATTCGGCGGAGGTTACTCTTTCTGTCAGATTACGGGCATCCTGGCGCATGAGTTGTAGCTCGGATTTGAACTCTCCGATTCTAGAATCTATAAATGCGCGCAGTGATGCAATTGCCTCCAACACTTGGGCTTGGTTTTCGGGAGGGTCTGCCGGATTTGTTCGGGGAGGTTCGGGAGTAGAAGCGCATGGCTGCGGAGGAGCTTTAGCTTTAGCGGACACATACGTGTCCATGGTGGTTGCCTTCGTCTTGTTCCTGGCCGCCATGATGGGCGTCACTCGGTCGTGTGGAGGCGAATGACGGCGGGCGAGGTTGGGGAGCTTATGGTTCTGAAAGCAGGGTGATCCGATTCGGGCAGAGTTAGTGGTCAAGTTCTCGGGGGAATATACAATGGCACATGTTCAAATAGTTTATGCCCTCGCCCAGCGCTCTCCTCACCTCCGCCTTCCTCGGCTGACGATGGCAGGGGTCCCCCGCACCGGGGGTCGGGGCGGCCCGACTCGGTGCCGTAGTCCAAGGCACGGGCCCGGTCGGGAGCCCCCAGTTGGCTCCCCGCTGCAGAGGCAGAGGTTCGTCTTCCCCTCGGTAGCAGTTTACAAGTCGGTTTCACTGCGAAAGCGGCTGGCGTTCTCCAGCGACATCAGCTTCGAAAGATGGCCGCCATCTTAGGTCCCGCCATGGGGGGGACCTTTATCGGGAAGAATCCGTGGGTTTGGAGGTCCAGGTCCAGGGGAGGACCACAGCAGCGTATTCAGGGTTGGTTCCCCTTCCCTTGGGGTCGTTTCTTTCCGTCTCAGGTGCAATTTTAGGCAGGCAAAAGGATCAGGATACGGCGCCTCGGCCGGAGCACGGCGACTCAGCTTCCACTCGCCATGAGCTCCAGGCCACGCCCCCTCCAGTGCGGATGCTCTCATGACCATTCCTGAATTATATATCATGGGTTCCAAAAGGGTGCCATGTTCTCCATTCTCAGGGATCTGCAGCCGAACCAGGCCATCTCAGACTACACCAGATTCCCAGGAAATCCTCGCTGTGGTCCCACAGACTCGTCGAGGAGTTTCCATGGGGCTTTTTTGATTTTTCCCTCCGGTAAAGGTGCCTGCCCCGTGATGGGAACTCAATGTGGTACTGACAAGACTCATGGGGGCATCTTTTGAACCTATGCCTCAAGCCCACTTTCTCTCATGGAAGACGGTATTCCTTGTGGCCATCACCTCAGCCAGAAGAGTGGGTGAGATCCAGGCCCTGTCCCGCAAGCAGCCGTAGCTGACTTTCCATGAATCAAGGGTGGTACTGCATACACACTCTACTTTCATGGCAATGGTTCAGTCAGAATTTCACCTCAACAAGCCTTTGGTGTTGCCTGTTTTGTTCTTGAATCCTTCATCGCCGGTAGAGAGGACCTTGCATTCGCTGGACATTACTCATGCCTTAAAGTTCTACGTGACACACACAAAGAGTTTTCGGAAGACTTCTCAATTGTTTTTTCATTGAATTTCATATGTTTTCATTAGTGCAACTTAACCAATACGTCCCTTCAGCGAAGCTTTTTCACTGAAGATTTACATATATATATTCAATGAATAAAACTTTGCTAGAGGAACCTTATGGTTTCAAGTAAAACTGAAAAACCCCAGAAATTTGTCAGTTATGGTGAGCTAAGCCACCACAACTCATGCCACCACCTTGCACTGCTAAGACTAACACCCAGGATATCAAAAATGACATCACCAATGTCATTGAAGAATCCCACCAAACTTTGCACAAATATTTAGATCTAGATATAAAATCATTTTGCCAACCTTTGTGTAAATTCGTCAAATGGCACCTCATTTATAAGCTTTACAATATTTTGTTACCCCCCCTCCAATTTTGCCCCCTCTTGACAGAATCCCACCAAACTTTTCAAAACCTTTCGGAACCGGGTCTAGAATAGAGCAGTTTCATAGAGCATTCATGCAGTTTCATTGAGTGGTGCCAAAGTTATTAGCCATCCAGGAACTGCTTTTCAGGAATCCTGTAATAAAGAAATGGGAACAGATGTCCGCAAACTTCACAGGACAGTCAGCCAACATCCGGACCATTTGCAGACTTTTGCACTGAAAAACACCAATTTTTTGGCTTCTTATGGCCATATCCCATCCCATCCTCATCGCCCCCCACATCACCAGAGATTGTTTGTTGAGTTTGACAAGTGCAATGTTACGTTTTTTAATGTTTTCATCTTGCAGTGTCCGAGGACACCGACAAAAGTCAGCAAAACCAACATGGCAGGCGTTTCAAGAAAACCGACGCAATTCATGCTTTTCCCCACCCAATCAGCAGGTGTGCCCAATGTCAGCGGACTTCACGTTTCCGATGGGCCAATCAGATCACTGTCCATGGACCGAACAGGGAAATGGGTCCGATGAGCGGAACCAGATATCACACATTTTTTGGGACCTAAATTTTACCTGTTTTTAAAATAACTACTGGATGGATTTTCACCAAATTTACAAAAGCATGCTTTTGGGACCAAGCCGCCGCTCCTGCCGCAAATTTGGTGAACATCCATCATGTGGTTTGGGCTGTAGGCATGAGCAAAGGTTTTCTCCATTCAGTCTACGGAAAAAAAACAAATGTTTGGGACCCTCCTATAACTTTGCCCCTCTTGACGAAAAATCACCAAACGTAGCAGAGGAATTCAGAGCGAGCCATATACTTTTCTTGCAAAGTTTGGTGAGAATTTGTGCACGGGGAGAGAATATATAAGCCGCCCAAAACGTGCTCTTCCTATGAGTTGAGCAACTTAACCATAACTACATGGCCGCTGCCACAGGCCGGGTAATACATATATATATGTGTGTATATATATATATATATATATATATATATATATATATATTCCCCATACCATTCCCCATTCGAGCCCACATAGGGCTCAATGGGAATGGGGAAGGAGCTAATAACGGTACCGCAATTTGCGGTACTGTTATTACCTCTGAAGGCCCTTAGTGAGTCCCGTCCTTAACACCTGGTCAGACCAGGCGTTAAGGATGGGACACGCTGAGGGACCTCGTAGTAGGGCGCTAAGGGATTACCGGCACCCGTGACCTTACCGGTACTGGTAATCCCTTAGCGCCTACCGTGTAATGAGGCCCATGGGCCTCATTACACGGTAGGCGCTAAGGGATTACCAGTACCGGTAAGGTCACAATTCACTTCCACAGCTACTGATGGTCTCCTTCGACCGGTTTCTGTGCTCATCCTCCGTAGCTGTGGAGGTGAAATGTGCATGTACCCAGAGTGATCACCCTCTATCCAGTGCTTTGCATATGTTCATATATCTTTAAGGCTAAGATGTTGTATTGTATTCTACTTTTTTTAAATCCTATCTCAGAATGTATAGCTTTGCATTTAAAATCCACCAATCACAACTGAATCTGCAATAGGCAAGACACATTATTAATAATGATATATTGGAGACTGACATGCAGCTAGCTTAACATCAGTTTATTCAGGTGTGTATCTCGCACAACAACCCTGAAGGCACCTTCTGCTTGGTTCTATTCCCTCATTTCTCACCAGCCTCAGCTGTTCTTTTACTTCAAATAAATACCTTTGCAAATCCCTCCATGACTGGAATCCATCCATGCACCCCACACTCCAACCCCCCCTTCTACATTCTGTACACGCCTTACATTTCATCACTACCCATCCCATCTCTTTTCCTTTCATGATAAGTTGTCACCGAACATGAGATTGTCATAGATAACAAACAAATGAAACATTACAATCATTCCTAACCTCACCCCTATAACAATGTATAAACACTGCCATAAAACATTACTACCAATTTCACACAATGGCCCATTCCCCTTTCTTCTTTTATGCATACATTTCATAATCTCTGTTATTTTGGGTAATTTCCTTGTTTTCAAACTCTTCCTTCCATAGCTTTCATTCTAGTCAGAAGCTCTCCCTTTTGAATGTCCCTACTCTGCAGGAATCACCAGTCTTTCAACACCACTTCCAATCAAATCTCCAAAATGTATATCGCCTGAGTGATCCCACTCCCTTTGTTCAACTGTTCTTTCTTCTCTTGTGTCCTATCAACCTATCATTGGATTGCACACAACTCGATTCCGATTCCATACCTTAATTACTCTCATAAGGTTAGAGTCCATGGACATGCCTTACTTTCCCCGTCTGCCCCTCCTCAATTTGGCACATTACCCCTACCGTAATCCTATGAACATTCCCTCTTGTATTGGTAGGACATTCTTTTGTCATAGTACTCTTTATATTCCCTGTGAGCTGTAAGTATGATACCTGCCACAAAGCCTTCAGCAATTTCCTTAATCCCTACCGTCCCAGTCAACCACAATCGTGAGAATGTACAATTCGGTTCCCTGTCCCCTGAACCTGAAGGGACGAGACTCCTGTCATTCTATGTGGTGTCACTCGAATATTTCACACCATATCACTCAACACTTTTCTCCAATCGAAATCATTTGCCAACGCTTGCTGAATGCATCTCCCTACTATTTGATTAACTGTCTCCACCATTGCGTTGCCTCAGGGAGATACAGAGAAGTCAACTCCCACTCAATTCCTACTTGCTTACAGAAATGGTTCACCGCCTTGGCTGTAACTTGAGGTCCAGTGTCAATCAAAACTGTTCAGACTCTTCTGTCTCTAAAGATTTTGTCCAAAAACAATACTATGTAGTGCAACATTACTCTATTCATATGTGGCCTTGGCCTAAACATTGAAACAGTCCCAAGATGTCTATTCCGAAATGAATCTAAGGCCCTCTCGGAAGAGGGAGAGGACACAGTGGTAACCTCCATGAGGAGACACTCTTGTGGCTATTGAAACATGGTTCATAATATCTTACTATCAATTCTAAGTGAAAATCTGTCCCAGGTCACCAACATCTTTCTCTAACCTCCCTTTTTGTGATAGTAATTCCAGGGTGTCCTTCATGAACCAGATGATTAATTTGTTCATTGAGCCCCATTAGAGGTATAACCTTACAACCCCTCATCAGCCAGTCTTCTTCTACTGTCAGTTCTTCTTTAACTACATTATGTACTCGATATCCTTGTTCCTACTTGTATTTTTCTGTCACTCCCTCCTCTCAGTGGACATATGAATGAGTATAACTCTTCTTTATTCTTCTGTGACTTTGCCTCTTCAACTGCCTTCATTACTTTCTCCTTTGGCCTGTATCTTCCCTTTGACAGCGTGTGTCCTAGATAATACACATCTTCTCTGTAAAATGTGCATTTACTATGTTCTACTGTTATGTCCTGTGTCTCCAAGGTTTCTAAAACCTTACATAATCTTTCAACACGTTGTTTTTTGCTTGTCCATAAACATATGTCATCTTGGAATAATTTGTCCCCTTCTAGACCATCTAACATAGGAAACATTATCTGTTGGAATAATGTTGGAATAATGCAACTGCCAACGCTAATCCAAATGGCATTCTCAAATAATGGTACATCCCAAAAGGATTGATAAATGTAGTCTATTTCCTTGACTCACGGTGTAATTGAATTTGGTGGTAGACTGCAGAGAGGTCTATTGTTGAAAACATGTTTGTTTTTCCAATCAGGTTCAATATCTTAGAAATGACTGAAAGTGGGCATTTCTCCACTACTATGGAGTTGCCCAAATCTCTTAAATCAACACATATTCTTAACTTACCATTAGACTTCCAAGCTCATACCATAAGAAACACCCATTCTGATACCTCTACTTTTTCTATCATGCCTTCCTTAAGTAATATTTCTAGTTCCTTCTACACCTTCCCTCTTAAAGAAATGCCACTGTACCTTACAGGATGTGATATATGTTCAATCTCTGGTTTGAGTATAATCCTATGGCTATATCCTTTGAGTTGTCCTTCTCCTTCCTTATATACATCCGGATATAATACTTTTTCATCACCTTGTTGGGACAACCTGTCATTCCTTTGTCCTTCACTGGTTCTCTTAACTATCACCACCAACCCTGTTTCACCACTTTCTGCACCAAGTTTAAATTCTAACTTAGCTTGATCTTCACACCCTAATAGATTTATATCCTTTCTTGCTAAATATGCTTTAACTTCAGCCATCCTCCCTTTGGATTTACCTAAGGCAGGTTTAGAGCCCATAATTTCAATGTGTATGTTTATATGATATCCGACTTCAGCACAGCAACCCTTCTTGCACATGAATAGCCATCATTCTGTTGTGATTATTGTGTACCGAGAACCCACCTCTACCATTAGTTCAATGTTAACTTCATCAAGTTTAAACATGGATTTGGGAGCTTTCTTCCCTTTTTCTTGGACAACTGTCACTAATCCTACTTCCTCTTCTGGTTCTCCCCTTCCGCACCTTGCACACATCGCACCCTCTTCTCTGAGCTACTTGCGCATCCATATCTGTTTATATACAATACCACAAAGTGTCCTTTCATACCACACACCAAACAATTTTGATTCCAGACTTGGAATGTATTTAAAACTGGCATGATGTTTGTTTCTGTTACAATGGTAACATTTTCCCCTTTGAGAATTATATTTTGGTGTCCGTATAGTCCTGTTTATGAGAATGTTTCCACTCTTCTCAGACTTCCTTGATTTTTGTCTTTCCCTTGTTCACACTTTCTTTGGACTCCTTTTGTTTCACTGCTGCTATCTGTGATGTGTGCTTCTGCTTCTGCTTTGTTGCTTTTGAACAGATCATGATATGATCTACCTTTTTCGCTGTGACTATTGCTTCCTCGAGGGTGGGGTGGCAATCATCCAAAGTCTTTCCTGTACTACATTGCTATTTGTGTGAATTATAATTTGGTATCTTATTAATTCATCCAGTGTTACCCCTGTCCAAAAATTGCATGTCAGAGTCCAACTTCTTCAAGGCACTTACATATGCATCTAAATTTCTTCAGCTTCTTGTTTTTGAGAATAGAAATAATATGTGTTAACTGAGATGTTGGTTCCTGAATAAGGGGTGGTATCTTCCTAAACATATGGTGTCTCCCAGGTCTTAAGAAATGTAACAATGATGTTTTCTTTTTGGCTGCTGTTAAATCTTCTTTTTCTATAGTGTTAATATAATTTGGCCATTACTTCTTCCATTCATTCCATGGAATGGGAAGCTCTCCAGGAACCACTAAAAAGGGTTGCAGAGGGTGTTCTGTTGTGCCTTGCATCTGTGTTCTCCTTCTGCTCGTATTCTTCTATGCTCTGTGCTTATCATTCCCTTTTGACTCCAAGGGTTATTTACCATATTCTCACTCTCCAGAAGTTTTCTTTTGTTTACCTCATGCGGTTCCCGGGCTCTTTCCATTTCCCCTTCATCATAATTGACTAATGCCGCTAGGTGCTTTCCACAATAGTTCTCAGATTCCCCATGAGGACAGGATGTTCGTTTAGGCCGCTCTATACTTTTTTCTTGCACCTCACGTCCCGACGCACACACTACATGCTGAAATCTTGGGGTGGTATTACTTGTGTTGCTCTCTCTCCTTTGCTCATGCGTACCTCACCGGACTACTCAGGTACACATTTGCGAATCCCTCTTGGCTTTGGGGAACTCTCCAGCATCGGATTCAGCAGAAATCCCCAGTGCTTCCTTCCAAATGGTTTGGCAGACGTGCTGCTGTCCGTGATCCTGAAGGGCTGTGTATTCACCAACTTAATGTATTGGATGCCAACACGCAGGTCATTTAATATCAGTTTATTCAGGTAAGTATCTTGTTCAACAACCCTGCAGATACCTTCTACTCATTTCTACTCCCTGCTTTCTGATCCGCCTGAACCGTTCTCCCACTTCAAATAATGACCTTCTAGAACGTATCATGACTGAAATCCATCCATGCATCCCACACGCCAACTACCTCTTTACATCTCATCACAACACATATAGTGGCTTTGTGTATTGTGTGATAATATCCAGAGACTGACTACGTGGCGTTAACTACTCTTTCATTCTTAGCAGCTATGGCATTGTATACTACAACTTTGCAACAATGCTTGTTGGTAAACGTTGTGTTCTCCTACTGTGATGTCACAAGGCAGAGGATGCTGGATTTCAAATACAAATGCTGTGATGACATGATGGAGGAATATGGCTTTGTCTCTTCCACCCTGTGTCTGCTTAGACCTGAGGGAAGCAGAGAAGGCCCAGCATGCTGATGGCATGGCTCCCAGATAGTGCAGGAGCTTCAAGCCCACATTTTTCAGAGGGACACGCCACATGCATTGTCAAGAGCCAAGAGAAAACAGTGGCGATTTACAACAGTTCCATGTGTGTATTCCAGCATGGGGTGTGATTAATTGAATCATAGACCACTCAAGCTTTGTTAAGGTTTTGCTTGCATAAGGGTTCTGTGTTCCATGGTTAGAACACAGAACATGGAATCAGGAAGACACAGATAGAAACAGTTGGATTTAAATGATGGCAGTGTGAGCAACTGCGGCTGCAGGCACATTGGAATATACTCAAATAAATGTATATAGAACTTACCTGCAGTGTGTTCAGTCCTTTATTGACCAGATGGTTGATACAACAATTTGGGAGAGGGATCAAAGACATGGATTGATGAGGTGGTAAATGATGTGAAAGGAGGTGCAATGAGGTCAAATGATGGTGAGGTGGTTGTGGTTGTGAATCAGTAATAGGAGGAATATTCTGAAGTGTGTTATTTTGGGATGAGACAAATGAAGGATATTCCCACAGAATTATATTAAAGCCTGATGCAATAACAGTAGTTCACATATCAAGACCTGTGTCATTTGATTTTAGACCAAAGATGGAAGATACATTGGAGAGACTGGAAAGGAAGGAAATAATTGAAAAATATGACTCTGCAGAATGGTTGAGTCTCATAGTGGTGGCTACAAAGAACAGTGGAAAGATTCAGATATGTGTGGACATGAGACTTGGACAAGAGCATACGAGTTGACTGATATCCATTGGCAATATTTTCAGAGATTTTAAATTGCATTCAGGGAGTGGATTTGTTTACAACTTTAGGCCTGTCAAATGCTTATCATTTCATGCTAACAGAAGAGTGCATAGACCTCACAGTTTTCATAGTGCCGTTTGGAATGTATTGTTACAGCAGAATGCCGTTCGGTTTTGTATTGGCAGTAGTATTTCAGAGGGTCATGTCGTCAGTTTTAACAGGATTGTTTGGAACTATGGTTTATCAAGATGATAGTCTGTTTTTTGGTAAAGGGAGGAGGGAACATGATGTTCGTTTCAAGACAGTGTTGGAAAGATTGATAGATAAAGGATTTAGAGTTGAAGTGAGTAAGTGCAAATTCAGAGAGAAGGAAGTTGAAAATGTAGGTTACGTGATGACTGGAAGTGGTTATAAACCAAAGGAAGATGCTATGGCAGCTATGAGAGTTGCTCCAACACCTTCAAATAAGGAAGAGGTCAGATCTTTTTGGGGATTGGCTGAAAATTACAATACATTTATAAAATGATTTGCCAGTATAACACAGCCTATCAAAAGGTTGTTGAACTAAGATTGTACATTTGTTTAGAGTGAAAACTGTGTGGAAGCCATGAAGCTAATAAACAAAGGGATATGTAATGCACAAAGTTGGGAAGATATGAAGACGGGAAGTCTGCCAGAGTTACTTTGGCTGCCAATGGAAACAGATTGGGAGCAGTGATCTCTCAAGTTAAGGATAGATTAGAAATAATAGTGTGTCATGCTTCACAAGCAATTTTAGAAGCTGAAGCAAGGTATTCAGTAATTGAGAGGGAATTGTCAGCATGTGTCTAGGGAGTAAATTATTTCTGCATGTATTTGTGGGGTAATTGTTATGTGATGTCCACAGGCCATACACTGTTGATTGAGCTTTTGACAGTTAGAGGGATGTATAAGGCAACCACAAGACTAGCTAGATTGAGTTTATTATTTCAAGATTATTATTATCAAGTTAAGGACATACCTGGGGCTAACAACAGGATAGGCGATTTTCTGTCAGGTGTGCCAGTGTCAGGAATTGAAAAGGTGATAAAAGTTAATGAAGTAGAAGAAGTGGTGTCAATATTGTTGGGTGTGGTGTCAAGAGAATGGTGGGAACAAGACTTGAAACATAATGAAACACTGCAACAGGTGATGAATTATATGAATTTGGGATGGCCCAAGAGAATAAAGTTGGAAACGCATATTAATCAGGGGAGAGAACCTGATTCCTCCTGAAACTTTAAGAGATGGGGTAATGGTGATGGCACATCAAGGACAGCCTGGTGTGACTGGAACCAAACGGAAGTGGTCTACAAGAGGTATTGGTGTCCGGGTGTTGACGTTAAGGAAGAGAGACTAGGGAGAAATTGTTGGGCCTGTCAGAACACAAATAAGAGTTGCAAAGTTAAAAAAAACAAGTGATGGTTCTGCTTTTTCATCCGGTCCGAGCATGGAAACAAATTTGAATTGACATTGTTGGACCATACCATGTGTTAAAGTCACATATGACATTTGTAATAGTGATGATTGATTACTTTTGAAAATGGGTAGAAGTAAAACTTGTAACAAATGTGTGTACTTATGAGGTGATAAAGAGTTCATGGGTCAGATTTTCTGGAGGGAAGGTTTCTCAGATGTGGTAATGGTGTACAGTTCGGGGGTGGACAGATGATGGCCTATACCTAGAAGGAATGCCTTAACTTTAACAAATTACCACCAGCAAAAACATGGGTTAGTGGAAAGGTACAACAGGATTATAGTGGAGATTATTGAACACACATTTAGGAATGGGTTGGAAGTTGTTGAGGTGGTTGCAGAGAGGGTATGGAATATCTGTGAATAGTTCAACTGGAGTTTCACCATTTAGGTTAGAGAGAGGTATGGCTCCAAATACTGTATTGAATCTGTCGTGGGCAAATGTTTTTAAGTAAACTGATTCTGGGTCACCGGAACAAATTAAACAATGCATCAAAGAGAGACAAGGATAGAAAGGGTAGGAGGGATGGGTGGAAATCTTGACATTAGCCCGGGTAATTGGGTAAGAATTAAGAAGGGTATCACAAGGGAATGTCCTAATGCCCACATTTTCTGATCCTGTGAGGGTCAGGGAAGTATTCACAAATGCTGTCACTTTTGATTCTCTTCTCCTGATATCACCAGCCTTCAGCAATATTGACAGTTCCAGATAACAATGGCTTTTTCTTCATGAAGTTACAGTCTTGTGATTGAATTAGGAGAATGACTCCCCTTCTCCAGATATCACTAACCTCCCTCAATATTGAACATTCTTATCAGGCTTAACCAATTGGTTTGATGAAATAGAGTCTGATTTACCAACCCGGAGAATGGCTGGCTCCCTCCTGAGAAGCACTTTACACAGTTCTTGTGACTTTTCTTAAAGGTTCCTGCAACTCCTTCCAAGCTCTCCTCCAAGTAATTGGATTGCAAACCTTAGTCACTAGAGGCAGGGAGATTGCTCCCAAGGCTTTCCACACTTTTATAACTTCTTTCTTGGCCAGTCTTTCTTTTCTAGCAACCACTGAGATGAGGGAGATCACTCCTGATGCACTCTTCCTTGTAAATACTGTGATGAGGGAGATTACTCCTGATGCACTCTTCAGGTTCAGTAGACTTAGGGTGGCTACTGTGATGAGGGAGATTACGCCTGATGCACTCTTCAGGGTGAATAGCTTTAGGGTTGCTACTGTGACGAGTGAGATTACACCCGATGCAGTCTTTAACCCTCCCCAATCCTCTAACAGGTCTACCGTGGCCTCTGTTACCTTCTTCTTGGAGCACCCACGTCACCGGTTCTTTCTGTGGTCTTGGATTCAACTACTCTGCTTGGCCGTTCCTTCATCTCTACCCTCCGCTCCCTGCCGCTCCGCACTGGCCCTGCAGGCTACTTGGTTCTTTAGTTCCAGCACAGTTGTCGGACCTAACGTTCCACCTCAACGAGGTCACGCCACTGATGACCTCTTCCAGCTGCTGGTTGCATCGACAATCCTGCCTTCTCTGGAGTACCCTTCCAACATGGATTCGGTGTCCTCTCCATTGAGGACTGACCTCTGCAGCTCGTCTTTCTGCTCTCAGGTTTGAACTTCCCAGGTTTCCAGCATCCACGCCGGCTTCTTTTCTTCCGTAGACCTTTCTCTCCTTATATTTTGAAGCTGGTCCCTCTCCAGGAGACTGTGAAAGTATTTATCTGGTTTGCAAGGGGTGATGTTCATGTCTCCTAGGGGTCTCCTCTTCTCAGTACTGTCTAGCTTAGACAAGGGTGTAATCAGCATCACTCCTCCGATCTTCTTCTTCTCAGTACTTGTGGGAAAGGTTTGAAAATGCACTTGTCCTTGCCTGGTCTTATTATGGTCAATCTCTAAGTGACTACAGGAGGGAGTATTACAATACATAATGGTAGCACTCTCAGGTTTATTAGCTGGGGTTCGTGGAGATCTTAAGGTCTTAATGGCATGAGGGTTAGGGAGTTCCACCAAGGAATGGGAGTCACCATCCCCATGAGGGAAGTTTGTCCCTGTGAGGACCTCCTACTTTTCACTACCCAGAGTGGGAATAGCTTCAGGGCTGCTGTGCGCTATATAAATGTTAATAAATAATAAATATCAGGTAGCGGCCTCACCTCCCTAGCCTTGCAGGGAAGCGCGTGCTTCCATGATTCTTCACAAAACCCCCCGGTAGAATACGTCAATTGTTGATACATACCCATCTATGAACCTATCAAACCCATTATCTTATTGCCAAACTAGCACATGTTCCCCCTCCTTTATGTTACAATTCATCATCACACTGCCTGTATGTAATCAGCTTGGTAAGATAGATCACGGGGGTTAATGCACCCTCTGCAGAG